>NC_054376.1:35792993-36129243 GCF_017654675.1 Xenopus laevis
CCCATTATGATCTACATCCATAAAAGCATTGTTAGCATTCTGATTCTTGGAAAATATTACTTAAATAGTATATTGATTTATGAGAGAATTTATATTGCTATATTTAACAACTATTTCTAATGTAACCTTAACGTAATAAATATCAGAATGAAAAGCATGAAATAGGAAGGTGATTTAGACAAGCTTTTTGTAGGCATTGTCTTGAGATCTACTGATCACCAGCTAAAGGTCTACTGGTAGATCCTTTTGGGCAGCCCTGCTGTAGCTCCAAGCATGGCCTTGGCCTGTGTCGAACTACAGTGAGTAGCTATCGGTGAGATAATCATACTGGTTTTAAAGGGTCAACAAACAAGCCTTTACATTGGAGATATCAGGATGATCCAATACAGTATGTCCTCATCCCAATGGGATTTTTAAACATGTTAGATTTTTAGCCAGATATCGATCTCACAGGCTGTCTGGCAGGACCCACACATGGGCAGATAAGCTGCTGACTCAGTCTGAGGGGCCTGATTCTTTTGCTTAAATCTGCCATGTATCTAAGGGGGAAATGTAATAAAATTTGCAAAGAGAACAAATTTCATTAGACTTTTTATTGCACTACGAATCTTTATTGCGTATTGCGAACCTTTAACACCTGCTTGAAGGTGGCATGAACTTTTGGAGCAAACAACTTTTTAATTAAGAAGCTTTATTTCATACACTGCACAAACTAAAAAATTCGTAATCGCTATCCTACTGTCTTGTGAAGGGCAAAGTGTTGACAAAGGCAAAGCTGTTCACTTTATGAACATTTATTCACATTGCGAGCAGATTGCGAATGATTTTTGTGTTAGCGACCAATATTACATTCCTCCCATAAAAATGTATGTTATGTATAAATAAGTTATTCAGTTATAGCTACCAGACATTGGCAAAATGTAGCACAGATACAGCCTAATAATTCAGAGCCATATTTCCAAACTTGCAGACAGCCTTTTTCGATCTGGATCATGGCTTCTGAGTGGATAGGACTTGTAGAGAAGTAAAGCAGAGAACCTAGCCTGGTTGGGGTAAGACATGCAGCATAAGACCTTCTGAAAACAGAAGGTATTTACTTTATTTGAGAGTATTTACTCTCAAATGAGAGTTTTAACTCTCACCTAAGGCATTATGGGTGGAGACATGCAAAGCCCGTCTCACCCTAACCAGTCTAGGTTCTCTGCTTCTGTTTATTAGAAATAACTTTTTATAGGTGAAGGAAAGTCGTGTAACACTTGGGGTGCCAAATGTTAGGCACCCCAAGTGAATGTATTTAGTTACCTGAAACCCCCGGCCGGTGCTCCTATCAGCAGAAAACTGCACCGGCCCAGGGTTATTCCAGCGAGCACCACGGAGCACTTCTCTTCCTGCTTCTTCTGTCTTCAAATTTCCTGGGGCAGCAGACGCATGTGCAGTAGAATTAAAAAGCCGAATTTTTAGTTAAAGTTCGGCTTTTCGCTCTAATGCGCATGCACAGAAGACAGAAGAAGCCGGAAAGGAAGTGCTCCATGGTGCTCGCTGGAATAATGCCGGGCCAGTGCAGTTTTCTGCTGATAGGAGCACCAGCCCGGGGTTTCAGGTAAGTAAATACATTCACTTGGGGGTGCCTAACAATTGGCACCCCCAAGTGGTTAACGACTTTCCTTCTCCTTTAAGTGCCATTACATCATACAATTACATTCTTGACCTTTCCATGCATCTTAATGCTTAAAACAGTTTAGGGAAGGGCCTTTACTGATTCAGAAGTATAATCCCCCTTTGCAAAATATAAGTCTATACAGAATTGGTTTGCAGATGTGGGAGTGGAAGAACTTGACTTACCTCCATCCTACCGAATACCTAAGGGATGAAATGGAAAGCCTAAGTGCCAACATCATTGCTCAACCCTACTGCATATAAAAAGAAGCAAATCCCACAAACAATGTTCCAAAATTTAGTGGAAAGCCTTCTCAGAGGGCAGTTAGCAGCAAAGAGAGGACCAAAATCATATTAATTTGGCTTTTGTAATGAGATGCCAGGCAGGTGTCCACATACTTTTGGCCATTTTATGTATTTAAATAAATAAAGTACTATAATGGTACACTTGACAAAGCTCATTAGCTTCAGACATGTCACAGGAATATTTTATAATTAAAATGCCAACTGAAGTTATCATCACTGTGGATAACATTCTTGGATTTTTTTTTGATTTTTTTTTAAACAAAATCGACAGACCCTTTTATTAATGTAATTTGTGTTTGTATCTGAAACCAGTTTGTAATGTTTAGTGAAGCAGAATAATTTTACCAAAACCAAAATTATTTGCTTGAATTTTTTAAAACATATGGGAGTTCATATTTGATGACGTGATTCCACAGGTCCGACAGCAGTTTGTACTGTGATGATGTGGACATACGCTTTAGCAAGACAATGAACTCATGCAAGGTTCTCCAGATTCGCTATGCAAGTGTCGAACGCTTACTGGAACGTCTCACGGACTTGCGCTTCCTGAGCATCGATTTCCTCAACACATTCCTGCACTCATACCGGGTTTTCACCACCGCTGACATTGTACTAGAAAAGCTTATTGCTATTTACAGGAAACCAGTTAGTGCTATCCCAGCCAGGTATGTAGAACTGAATGGCTGTCATTTCTATTTAATAACACACCCTTGTTAGAATGGTAAAGTGCACAATATAGTTTCTATACTAGGAATAGCAAAAAAAAAAGTGTTACAGAGACCGGGTTTTAGTTGTTACCACCCCTGTAACTTAGTTCACTTAGGGGCTCAGATTATCCGTGTCTACATTTAGTGGCACCAGTAGTAGTGCAGTACCTAGAGTATAACAGTAAAGATAGCAATTCCTACTGCAATTTGGGGCCCATGAACATTAAAGGCCTGGCATATAGTAACATAGTAAGGTTGAAAAAAGACACGTCCATCAAGTTCAACCTTTTTAGTCTATATATACACCTGCCTAACTGCTAGTTGATCCAGAGGAAGGCAAAACCCCCATTTGAAGCCTCTCCAATATGTCCTCAGAGGGGGAAAAGATTCCTTCTGACTCCAAGATGGCAATCGGACTAGTCCCTTGATCAACTTGTACTATGAGCTATCTTCCAAAACCCTGTGTCCAATATGACCATATGTCCAAACCTATAATTTTTTTTTTTATAAATTCTTTATTTTTCATTTTAGTAGAGAAAACGACAGGGGGGGGATACAGAAAAAAGAAAGGGGAAGTGGGGAGTAGACAATAGTAATATCCAATACAAGCAGATGCAACCTGAAAATTAGAAAGCTGAGAATATAGTAGACCCATGTTATAAAAGACTCTTCTGCAATTTTTACAGCAAAACACAGCAGTACTGTTGAATACAACTATAGAGTGCGTTATTAGAATAGAAGTTCCTATTGTCCTACTTATCCAAACTCGCAACATTTGAGTTCGGCCAAATACCGCATAGCATACATCACAATCTGCATAGATACCTTTGCGATTTCTCATATTGTATAGTAGAACAATAACATATGAATCAGCTATTATTGTAAAGCTGGCAAACCTATAATTTTTATATGTGTAATAGATAATTTCCCAGAAGGTTTTGGGCACGAGACACCCTAAAAAGATTTTGCTTTTGCTGTGGGGTCCAGTAAAATTGGTAAAGGCATTGTCCAGGCATTGCTGTGATAAATTCCTACAGATTTGTGCAGTACAGAGGAAAAACAATCTTATGGTATTGGTAAATGCAATGACAATAACTAGGTTGTCCCTTCTGTGTAGAGTTCTAATAGGCAGATCAAGCTCACCCAGTGGCCTGAGATCAGCTCCCCACTGCACTTTGCTTGCCTTTTATTGTTAAAGGGATACTGTCATGGGAAAACATGATGTTTTTTTCAAAACCCTTCAGTTAATAGTGCTGCTCCAGCAGACGTCTGCACTGAAATTGATTTTTCAAAAGAACAAACAGATTTTTTTTATATTCAATTTTGAAATCTGACATGGGGCTAGACATATTGTCAGATTCCAAACAGCCCCCAGTCATGTGACTTGTGCTCTGATAAACTTCAGTCACTCTTTACTGCTGTACTGCAAGTTGGAGTGATATCACCCCCTCCCTTTCCTCCCCAGCAGCCAAACAAAAGAACAATGGGAAGGTAACCAGATAGCAGCTCTCTAAAGGTGGCCATACACGGGCCGATAAAAGCTGCCGACAGACTGTGTCGGCAGCTTATTGGCCCGTGTATGGGGGCCCCCGACGGGCTTCCCCGATCCTCTCGATCGGATGGGACAGAAAATCCCGTCGGATCGCGGCCGCATCTGTTCGTTGATGCGGTCCCGCGATCCGACCGCCGTTTGCCGAATGCTAGGATCCGAACGTTGGGCCCTAGGGCCCACGATCGGATCTGCCCGATATTGCCCACCTCAAGGTGGGCATATCGGAGGGAGATCCGCTCGTTTGGCGACATCGCCAAACGAGCGGATCTATCCATGTATGGCCACCTTAACGCAAGATAACAGCTCCCTGGTAGATTTAAAAACAACACTCAATAGTAAAAGCCAAGTCCCACTGAGACTGATTCGGTTACATTAAGTAGGACAAATAGCCTGCCAGAAAGTAGTTCCATCCTAAAGTGCAGGCACAAGTCACGTGACTGGGGCAGCTGGGAAATTGACAACATGTCTAGCCCCATGTCAGATTTCAAAATTCAATATAAAAAAATCTGTTTGCTCTTTTGAGAATTGGATTTCAGTTTTCAGTGGATTTTCAAGTCTGCTGGAGTATCACTATTAACTGGTGCATTTTGAAAAAACATGTTTTCCCATGACAGTATCCCTTTAAGGCATCATAACGTCACAGTCCGAGGTCTGTCAGAGGTGATAAGAAGACAATATATGGCATTTGACTACTGTTTAATGGAGAACTAAAGCTTAACTAAAGAAGTAGGCTAGAAATGTTGGTGTAGGGGTTTTTTTTTGTAAAGGGTTTGTTTCTCCTTTAAGTTAGGTAAAATCATTGTACTCTAGACAGCTTGTTATCTGCAGTTACTTTATACATATGATTGTATTTAAACTAAGGCTAGGGCCAGGCGTATCTGATCACAGCCTGCAGAAAAATGCAGGCTAAAAATCAGCTCCTCCACTGTTCCATGTGCCCGCACCCGAATACATTGCCTCCTTACAGGTGCAGCCAGATGTGGCATATTTTGGCTCTGAAATGCAAACGCTTGTGTTTTGGCACCAAAATACACCAAGTGTGCCTGCTGGCAATATACTGAAACTAGGTATGCACCGAATCCAGGATTCGGTTCAGGATTTTGGTTCGGGATTCGGCCAGGATTCAGCCAGGATTCAGCCTTTTTCAGCAGGTTTCAGATCCTTCTGCCCGGCTGAACCGAATCCGAATCGCGGGGTGGGAAATCACGTGACTTTTTGTCACAAAACAAGGAAGTAAAAAATGTTTTCCCCTTCACGGATTCGGTTCGGTATTCGGCCAAATCTTTCGCAAAGGATCCGGTTGTTTGGCCTAATCCAAAATAGTGAATTCAGTGCATCCCTAACGGAAACATCTACTATTTCGGTGAGAATGTAGTTTTGGTGTAGGGTGGCCAAGCTGGGTGTCAGCCTGTGTATTGGACCACTTGTGTGTAGAAGTCAAATAAACTCTTGGGTGTCATTTTTATGAAACTTACCATTCCTGAGCTTTTCTTTAAAAAGAACACAATTGTACTTTTTATGCATACATTTCATTAAAAGAAGCTTTCAATAAATATTTGGAAGTAAGCATATACAGTAAGTGCCATTTTTAGGTCAGAATTTAGGTTTTCTGCCACTTTATACACCAATTATGTCAATCCACAATAAAGGGATCATTCCTAAATCTTCCATTTTATATATTCTTCTACCTGATACTGTATGTTTATATTTATGGCAGAGTTATTTCCTTTTTTTTCTCTTTTGTTTCCTAACTGTGGATCTGGAATCCCAGTGGCTGGGTCTAGTAAGTGGATAGGGGGCCTTAAAGTCCCTTTAAGGGCCCAAACACTGATCTCTGACAAGATCTCAAACTACAATGTTATTTGTGGTTTTTCTGATATGCACTACTAGCTATAGGTGGCTTTCCATTGAAATCAGTATTTATTTTCTGATGTTCATTTCATTATGACACTCCAATTGTATACCTATTATTATAACCATTTTACAGTAGAACATTGGCATCATTTGCATCTACATGCTCTTCATTGTTATGTTCACTGCCACGACACATTTTGTTGTATCTTGTTGAATAAAATTTTGTGGGGCTCTTTTCATTACCCCAAGCAGAGGATGAAAAATGATGGTGTTTACCTATCATGGTCCTGTGTGACTGAGCCTGCACCCACACTGTTTTATTTCATTTACTTAGGTCCCTGGAGCTCCTGTTTGCTAGTAATCAGAATAACAAACTTCTATATGGGGAGCCTCCAAAATCTCCCAGAGCCACTCGCAAGTTTTCATCTCCACCACCCTTATCCATTACAAAGTCCTCATCACCAAGCCGCCGACGCAAACTATCCCTCAACATTCCTATTATAACTGGAGGAAAAGCACTAGATCTTGCTGCTCTTGGGTGTTCCACCAATGGATACCCAAGTACATGTCCTGCCCCTCCGCCATACAGCAAGACAACTTTAGACATCAACAAACTTTATGTGTCTGGGAGTTTTCCCAGCAAGGTGGGGGAGGGAGAAGAACCGCCTGCAGAGAGGGATGAAGAACCAGGAACCCAGAGGCAGAGTAAGTATTTTAAGGAAATATTATGGGTACAGGTATAGGATCTGTTATCCAAAAACTCCGAACTACAGAATGGTCATCTCCCATAGACGCCATTTTATCCAAATAATCCAAATTTTTAAAAAATTATTTCCGTTTTCTCTGTAATAATAAAACAGTACCTTGTACATGATTCAAACTGATATATAATTAATCCTTATTGGAAGCAAAACCAGTCTATTGGGTTTATTTACTGTTTAAAGGATTTTCTAGGCATGAAGATCCAAATTACGGAAAGATCCGTTATCTGGATGACCCCAGGTCCCGAGCATTCTGGATAATAGGTCCCATACCTGTATTGTGAAATATTATGTAATAGTATTGCATATTGTGTATTTGCAATATTATTATGAAAGATGAAACCTAGTATAGCAACAAGTGAAGCAAGTGGAGACACCGGGGTTCATATTCTGTCATTTATATTTTGCAGACTCTGAAACTTCCACTCGTGGAGATTCGGACAACGAGCAGACAGATGGTGATGAGGCTGAAACAGATACATCCCCCACGCGTTCTCCCACCACTCCTGTATCTCAGCGTGGGCGCAACTCTGCAGGTAGTTTTACACTGTATCCAAACCGATAAAGAAGACAATGAATGATGTGCCAAATATATCTACAGAGGGTTATATTTTCCAGAATGCAGTCTTTAGAAATTGAATCAAAATGTCATAAGTTAAGGCTGTGTCTGTTGTTCATTGTCTTTAAAGTTTCACCTGACACCATGAAAATCCCATGAGAAGGCCATTTTGGGCTTTTTCTTGCCTCCAGGAAGGCTTCTGACACTGGAGTGGTAGTCCTATCCCTTGATCAATAAACAGAGGCTACTAATTATATATTTTCCCTTAGATTAAATGGCTTAGTGCTTAAGTTTGGAACTGAGATTTAGATTAAAGATGAAGGGCTTCAATGTAAAAAATAAAATGAGTGCAAACCAATCCTCAGACTTTCATGCATTTCCATTTAACACCAAATAAATGATCACATTGGGGTAACTTCACTTGTGCTGTATAATAGAGCCCTCTTCTATAAATGCTGAGTGGGTCTCTACTGAATATTTCCAAGCAAAAATATGGGTCATAACTACAAAAAAACCTGTGTCATTACACTAATTAACAGTTATATGTCAGTTTTTATTGTTTGGTGCTTATTACATTATTGTTACACTTCAGATTTCACACTTTTCTCATATAATAACGGCATTGTCATGACTGCCTGTCGGGAACATGATAACAGCCGAAGCAACCTATCAGCAGCTTCTGCCTTTGCCATAGCAACAGCTGGAGCCAATGAGGGAACACCAAAGAAAGAGACATACAGGCGAATGTCTTTAGCCACTGCAGGTGAGGTATTTGGGGAAAAATGGGTGTTTAGTGTGATATTACATGAAAGAAAAAAAAAATAGCTTTGTACATTTATATCCTTGACATTTACTGGCTGCTGGAAAGTAGCATTAAAAAGGATTTCTGCTGCCACTTAAGTGCTGCCAAGTGACACTAACTTGTGGCATGGGATCCATTATAAGTAAACCCGTTTAGAAAGCTCCATTATAAGTAAACCCGTCTAGAAAGCTCCAATTACAGGAAGGCCATCTCCCATATACTGCGTTATAATCAATAAAATTAAAATGTTTAAAAATGATTCCTCTGTAATAATAAAACAGTTCATTTCTGCTTGATCCTAACTAGGGTATAATGAATTCTTAGTGGGGCAAAACAATCCTATTGGGGTTAATTCATGTTTAAAGGATTTTTAATATACTTAAGGTATGGTGATGCAAATTACGGAAAGATCCCATATCCAGGAAAAACTCAGGTCCCAAGCATTCTGGATAACAGATTCCATATCGGTATAGTCATTATATTTGCATATATTAATGGACTCACTTTGGGCAAAGTGGCTCATTTTAACCACAGGTTTAAAATGGAAAATTGTATAATATATGCAAATGAGCAGGAAGAAATTAATGAAGTGTTTAATTAATTAGTATACATGGAAGTGTAAGACAAAAAGAATCAGCAGATGATATTGCCCTGTTGTTGATGGTTTATTGCATATTTTCCAACAGGATTCCCTTCAGATCAGAGGAATGGAGACAAAGAATTTGTGATCAGGAGAGCAGCAACGAACCGTGTGCTTAATGTACTGAGACACTGGGTGTCCAAACATGCACAGGTACCATGAAATCATCCCTGTCTTTATTACTAGACATGGAGCTTCTGATCCCTTCTTTTTCCCTGTCATTACCCACCAAGACATTTTCTAACAGCCCACCTAAACGAGCATTCACTTCATGGAAAGAATTTGTCTATGGCTTCAATCAACCCACATATGGAAACCAAACAATTGCCATATATCACTTTTTAAAGATGTATATGACCCACCTGCTCCTCACCTACTAATTTAGCAAGAAACCCAACTTTCCATTATTTTTAAAACATTAAAGGGCAGATTTACTATAGGGCGAAGTGGCCGTCGCTAGCGAAAATTCACCAGAAATCCCATCCACAGGGACCTCGCCAATTTACTAACAAGCTATTGGTCATATGTCTAGATACATTTTTCTCCATATGTATATGACTGTAACACATATGGCCACACAATTCATTTCAGTTAGAAAAATCAGTAGAAGTGTGTGCCAGTTGTATCTGTGTATAACACATTGCTTTTTTAACTTTTGACTTTCCAAATAATTCTAAAAAGCCATACTGTACTTGCCCTTGTTCTTCTTTATGTGTTTCAGCATCAATATAAGTCCCATTATATATGAGATGTAAGTCTCAGCAGATAATTATGGCAACTGCTGTATATTAACTGTGTAAAGCTGTGATTATAATTCATTTTTAAATTAATAATATTAATCTGGGCATATATTTATAGTCAATGTTAACTGGGTAAATCTGTGCACTTATTTATGCAATTTATATGAAATGTGTAACCCTATTTCCTATCAAATTTCAGTCCATATAAATTGTTTGCTAAACATGCCAACTTGTCATTATGTATTTTTAAAGGATTTTGAGACAAACCTGCAGCTAAAGACTAAAGCGATTTGTTTCCTGGAGGAGGTTATCCATAACCCTGAGTTGCTGGCTCAGGAGCGGAAGGCGGCAGCCAATATCATTCGGTGAGACAGACATGTGCACATAAACAGGCTTTTTGTAGATATACAAACATGAGGTGTCTGCCCAAAGGGATAAATTGTTAGAATTTAGCCACACTAATACACAACCACAGCTGGTCAGTGGGAAGGAAGTGGGGGAAGATTATGGTATTTCATCATAACACAAAATTTCTAGATAATATCACATAGCGAGGCCGCAACATATACAGGCTAACACATGTGATACATTAACAGATATTAACAGAGAAACAAATTCATGCACGCAAAATTGCTAGCAAACACTGATATAACACAATGGTACAAGAACTGAACATTAAAATGCGTCTGTTGCCCTGTGTGTCTACAGCACATTGACCCAGGAGGATCCCGGAGACAGTCAAGTTACCCTGGAAGAAATTGAGAATATGGTGAGTACTGTCCAAATAAAACAGTTGAGGAAAAAGTTAACACGAGAATGAGAAAGTAGTGAAAGATAGAAGGATACCAGCAAAGAAATGTCGGGAGAAAAAGAGACAAGTAATATCATGCATGAGACCTATATAATGTATTGGAAGGGAGAAGATGCGTAGGGGAATACTGACTGTGAAAGAGCAGAAATCATATGCAAAATAACAATAAGCACGTACTAAATGATAGTTTGTTTTGGTTCAGAAGTGCTTAGGCATGTTTCAAGATGCTTCCATTAAATAGTCATTTGTCTGTAATCCACAGGTGTTGGATGGTCCAGTAGACCCCTTTGAATCTCTGTCTGCATTGGAGATTGCAGAGCAACTCACTTTACTGGATCACCTTATCTTCAAGAACATCCCATATGAGTGAGTCACATTCCCACCAACACTGCCCTCTTCTGTCTGTCAATGTATAATGTACTGTGTCATGCGCAAGCCTGACCCACATAAACAGCTCTCAACCTAAACTATCTCTAAATGTCCTTGTGGTACATATAATCTCCTACTCTCCTACACAGAGGGAAAACTCAAGTACTTAACATTTTCATATTTCAAAGAGAATAAAAACCCGGGAGGAAAAAAAAACACCTGAATTGTTCTACATTGTAATTCTTTTAAACATATTGAATGTATAGTTACTGTATCTGGCAACATTTTTCCCTTTGATACTTTTATTGAGCAAGTAGTGTATTGTGAAAATATAATAATGCGTGAACAAGTGGCAACATCAAACTTCCATACTGACAAGTTACTACTATTCTGATAATATGAGCTATTGCACTTGCTGTTTCAGTCTGAATGACAGAGCAATTTTCCTAATTGAATTAATGTTAATTTTCAAGTACTAGCATTTCTCTGCTTCCAGCTACTTCCCCTACCTATACCAAGGCAAAGCAATCCTCTGTATACCCCCAACTTTGCACTCCCACTATCCAACTCCCACTATCCATCTGTCCCAAGCAGAAAACTCAGCCACCATCTGACTGTACTTGTAACAGTTTTAAATGAATGGCACCAGCATATTCACACAATGCTGCCCTCTTCTATTCATTTAAAGATTGCACTTTATTTACATTTTGGCGTTTTTGTGGTTCATCGTGCTTTTTTTCCTAAATAATTGTTTCCCTCTCACTTAACTACCCTACAGGGAATTTTTTGGTCAAGGATGGATGAAAAATGACAAGAATGAACGGACACCTTACATAATGAACACTAGCAAACACTTCAACCTTGTAAGTGATTTTAATTTACAATTCTATTGTGAAATAAATGCAAGCAGGATTGTAATTGGCACTATATTAACTTTACTGTATATTCCCATGCATATAATGATGAGAGCATGTTTGCCTCCTGTCTTAGATGAGCAATCTGATTGCCACAGAGATTTTGCGAGGGGACGAGCCAGCACAGCGTGGATGTACTATAGAAAAGTGGGTTGCAGTAGCCGATATTTGTCGCTGTCTCCATAATTACAATGCTGTTTTGGAGATCACATCATCCCTTAACCGCAGTGCGATTTACCGTCTCAAAAGGACCTGGATCAAGGTTTCCAAGCAGGTGCTTGCTTGTCATAACTTTTTATCTTAACTTAATGGTATATATGGCACCTGACTTTATCAGATGGAACTGAAAAGCTCAAAATCTGTTTCATCATCATTTATTTATATGACCCAAGATGTGTTTTATAATAAATCCTTGATGTGTTTTATAATAAATGTCCTTTTTAATGAAAATATATTGTATTATCAGAGAAGGAAATTTATTGTTCTAAATTATATCATGGTTTGCTTTTGTGCCTCTTATACTATAGCCATCAATATTTTGCCTTACATTTTTTTTTTTAGACAAAGACATTAATTGATCGGTTACAAAAACTGGTGTCTTCAGAAGGAAGATTCAAGAATCTTAGGGAGGCTTTAAAGAAGTGAGTTTTTATCTTGTGCTCTATTAATGGCAGCTGTTTTTAGCATTAGAAATCTCTGGCTCAGGCCCCCAATTGGTGTAATTTCCATCTGTTTTTAATGTCTACCATAAACAGATGTATGTACTGGGTGCCTTACAAGAATAGACACTACTTCCTTGCACCTCCTTTATAAAACAAGTAGGCTTGTATTTGGATGTACATGAGCTGCTCACATGCATGTCCCATATTTATATAAGTAAAAGTTGAGCCTGCCAATGTGCCATTTGAGGTGCAAAGAACTGTGCCTAATTGTGCACAAAGAAGGAGGGGTGGGGGGAAAGGTGGATCATGGACAAAAAAGAAGACATTCCAAAAGTAAGGATTATGGTACATAATGTAGGGCAGGATGCCAACTTGCAAAAAACATAGCAGTCTAACTTTGCAACCTGCCCTGCACTTTTAAAATTAAGAATAATGTTATTCCACTTTTCACCCTGCCCGCCTTTAGTAAATTAATCTTTTTCAATATCAGACTGTTTGTGCCTTATCTAGTACAAAACCCCAAACCAACATGGAATTCCAGAGAGTCAAGTCTGCATTTTTACTCAAGATCAATTTTAGAACTTATTCCAAAACCATTTTAATGGGTTTCCAAAAGTTCTATTTCTGTACTGCTATTAATGTGATCGCCTTCTCTCTCTCCAGCTGTGACCCACCATGTGTCCCTTATCTGGGTATGTACCTGACAGATCTGGCTTTTATAGAGGAAGGAACCCCAAATTACACAGAGGATGGACTGGTCAACTTCTCTAAGATGAGGATGGTGCGCAAAATACAATAATTTGTACAAACATGTTATATGTTGTATTAGTGCCGCTGTGGCGACTATGTAAAGGCAATTTTTCATTTTCCAAACACTTTTTTCAGTTCAGTTGTTTTCAGATTGTTCCCCATAAACAAAGACTTTTTTCATTTGCTTTACATTTTTTATTTTTTACCTTTTCCCCAAAATTAAGTTTAACGTTGAATTTTCCGGTCTCTAGTGTTTTCGTCCAGCAGCTCAGTAATCCAGGAGCATCTGAACTGTTACAATTTACTACATATAGGGCAGATATATCAACGGTTGAGTGTTTTTTTTTACACCTCAAATGACCTTGAAACTCGAATGGTATCTTATTTAAGTAAAAACATGAATGTCTAAAATTTGAACGAATATTATAGACTCAAATCAAATTCAAATGGAACTCGATTTCAGTTTTTTCGAACCTTAATAAATCTGCCCCTATGATGATACATTTCTGAACAGAGTCTGTGCAACTATTGTATCAATTCAAACAGCTGTTTTTAATAAAACTCAGGGATTCAGTTCAGCAGGGACAAATAAAACAAATGTATCAATTTATATAGAACGAGAAAGTCTGCGACCCCCCCTCTCCCAGAGGTGCTTTAAGAAGGTGAAAAACAGTCACAAATAGAAAATAGAAAGTAAATTTAAAAAATCTTTATCTCAAACCAACTGAATTGAAAAAAAGTGTTTAAAGGTGAACAACCCCTTTAACTCATGCCAACCTGTTGTCTTAAAGTAGAAGGCAAGGAGTTGTCAATAATGTCAGTGCAATAAAATTTGCTTTTACAGGTATGGGACCTGTTATCCAAAATGCTCTGGACTTAGGGTTTTCCGGATAATGGATCTTTCCATAATTCGAATCTTCGTACCTTAAGTCTACTAGAAAATCATGTAAACATTAAAGGAGAAGTAAAGTTAAAAAACGATACCTATTTCTTTCTGTTTACCAGCAGCCCCCCTCCTGAAACGCCATATTAAAAAGTGTCTATTTAGTAGTGGCTTTGTGTACCCTTGTTCATTAGTTTCTCCACCGTTCAAACTTTGGCGCCGCCATTTTCCATTCGGTACCTCACTTCCGCCTCTACTGTACTGCGCATGCGCCTCATTTCAAACCAACAGCCTCTAAACAAGGAGGCATTAAAACAAAGTTAAAATAAAGGCTTCTTTTTAATTTGCGCTGTTTTCCTTTTATTAGACATGTATTTAGACAGACCTCTGTCAGACAGACCAAAACGCTGGGAATATTTAGCTGACCTCCGTTGCTCAGCTCCTGCGCTCACTGCCAAGCTGTAAATTAAAACCGGAGTGAGCGCAGGAGCATGTAAGCTTCAACAGGGAAGAAGCATCGCGATTGGCGGTTGAGTGAAAGCAGGCGGGGGCAGAGGTCAGGAATGAGGAAAGGCTAAATCACGTGCCTGCAACGTCAGCTCTTCAAAGGAAAGCCACAATATACTCAAGCGCATGTGCAGGGCACTGCTGTGAATGATTGCGCATGCGTGTGCCCTAATAGGACTCGTTTTTGCACTGCAGCCAGGGAATGCTTCCATATACAGCTTTGAGCTTTTTTTAAAAACGATGACAGCACAAACCTTAATAGAAAAACGAATGAGGGAATGCTTACTGGTAAGGATACTTTTATTTCATGGTCAGCAGTTAGAGCTTTATTTGATTTTTGACTTTACTTCTCCTTTAAGGGGCACATTTACCTAGGGTTGAATATCGAGGGTTAATTAATTCTCGATATTCGACCATCGAAGTAAAATACTTCGAATATCGAAGTCGAAGGATTTTGCGCTATTCTTACGATCGAAGGAATAATCGTTTAATCGAACGATCAAATCCTTTGAATCGAACAATTTGAAGGATTTTAATACATTGATCGAAGGATATTCCTTCGATCAGGAAATTGTTAGGAAGCCTATGGGGACCTTCCCCATAGGCTAACATTGGCCTCGGTAGGTTTTAGGTGGCGAACTAGGGGGTCGAAGAAATTTTTAAAGAGACAGTACTTCGACTATCGAATGGTCGAATAGTCAAACGATTTTTAGTTTGAAACGTTCGATTCGAAGGTCGTCGTCAAAGGTCGAAGTAGCCACATTACATGATTGAGGACTCAATAGACCTGTGACTAAACTATTGATGGTGCACAGTGATGTTCACTAAGATCTTCAGTACACCCCATTATCAATTGCTCACATATACTGCTTTGTCTGCTTTGGAGGCTCTGATAGGATGTGATGGTGGCCAAACATGGCAGCCTCCCAACCCCCTGTATAGCTGTGTATTGTGCCCTGAGGTATTAGGGCCCTTTTGAAATTTGAGCGATATTCTTGGAGATAGGTAAGTGACACATTTGCAGGGGCCCCAGTGTGTTTAAAAAGGCTTGTCTTTCCGGTAAATAAATTCTGCTTATTTTAGTTGGACAGGCACTTCCCTAAAGACTCACAGCTGTAACAGAAAATGAATACCTTGGGGTAAAATAATTATGCCATCATTAGATTGCTGCTTTAAATTTAAATATGCCATTTATTTTTAAAAATGAATTCATTGGTATGAAATATTGTTAGAAGATAAACCAGCCAACAAAAAATGTTAAAGAATGTGTATGCATGTGTGTAAATGATCGCCCTATGCATGTTTCAGATTTCACACATTATTCGGGAAATTCGGCAGTTTCAGCAGACTTCATACAAGATTGAAAACCAGCCCAAGGTACTACTACGAGACCCAACTATCACTGTACCGATGCCACTGTACATACACATTGCTTATTATTTCATATACGTACATTATTTGACAGCCACTTATTTGAAGTAATTGTTTGGTTTGTGCAATATATTCATTAGTGGGATGTTCGATCATTTATGGTTACTTGATATGCATTCGGTCCAGCACAGTTGTAAATTAAACATTATCACTGGGTAACCAAACTGGTTACTCTTAAAAATAAAGGTGCTTTGTGATTTCTGAACAAAATTGTCTTTCCTGCAGGTGACACAGTATCTCCTGGATACTTCAACAGTGCTAGATGAAGAGGGTCTTTATGAAGCTTCTCTCCGACTGGAGCCCAAACTTCCCACCTGAAGTTTTGTTTAGAACCCCTGCCTGTATCATATTGTACAGAACCCCCCAAGACTCTATCCAGACCCCACGATGCAGGGGTCACCAAGCAGGGGCAGAAATGTCTGTGTCTCATCCATCCCAAAACCCAATCACCTCCGAGACACCCCACACTGCCCCACCCCAGGTTTGCCCCAAAGACACCCCGCAGAGAAAATGAGTTCTTACTAGAAGCCCTGTCGTACAGCTTCATAAACTATGCAGTGGGAAGGCTTGGACTGCTAAAGCCTCCTTCTGACTTTTAGTGAGAGGAGTAATAATGGGAGAAACACATCACCCAAACAGTGGCCACCCTGCACTTGCATCCTCCATCACCTGTTATGCTAGAATGGAGGGGGGTGGAGCAATGATTCGCAGTCTTTCAGATCTTAACTGTGAGCTGTGCTTAATGCAAAATGAGTTTGGTGAAACTAGGAGACTTCGAAGAGAATACATGAAATGATGATGTCCCTATAAAAAATTAAGATATGAATTCTGCTTTGTTGCACAACAGAGAATTATCATGTTATATTGGAGTCTACTAAGCCTGCTTCTTATTTTTTCCATATCAAGAGCTGGCCAAGCTGGATACACAGATTCGGGAATCTGGTCATGATTTGTGGAATGGGAATCTGAGCAGCACCTCACAATATTGTTGTGATTATAAAGGCCTCACAGCTCATTTTAATATAAGGGGCTGCTTGTGGTGGTTACTTTCAGCAATCTGAGCAGAGGAGAACCCAATAATGGATATAGCAGAAAGCACAGAACTGCACCAGAGGATATAGAGATGCTGGTATAGAGAAAGCAACTGTTTCCTGTGAATTTAAGTAAAGATTAAGGCTCTGTGATTTACTGTCATGAGTTATCTCCAACCATTGAGCTTCGCAGAAAAGAATATTATCAGCTGGAATATATAGATTAAGCACAAGGCATAGAATGAAGGCCCCTCCAGCAGCTGGTCTAGAGGACTGATGGTTTAGAGAAAAATTTGCAACTATATTTCTGGTATCTTTATTTTTTTTGTACAATTCAGTATTTCCTGATTACCTCTCGCTAATAAATCTTTTATCTCAGGGTTACCACCACCTAAGTGTGATTACTGATTATTATTTTGTGCTGAACCAAATACCATCGTCTTCCCATACTTTTCAAACCTATAACATGTTCTATTTAAACAAGAATGCAGACTCAAATTCCCCCATATGTAATAAAGTTTGCCTAGGAGCAGTAACCCATAGCAACTAATAAGATATTTCCTTTTAAAACAGTTGATCGGTAAATGCTAATTGCTGATTGGTTGCTATGGGTTACTGCTCTTGGGTAAATGTAGTGCCTTTTACTTCATATGCAAGATTGTGTTTTACTTTCCTCTAACAAGAAGGATATTCTTATTTCCTTTCCTTATTTCCATATGAAAGAAGAGGATAAAAAGGAAGCCAGTCGCTCCCTTACGTACATAGCAGATAATTCATGTTTAAAATGTTAAATGTTTTCATGGAATTCCCATTAATGTGATGTTAGATTTATTGGGGCTTTAAATCACTGATCACCATAAAGAAAATATACTAAAAAACAGCAACAAAATGCTGTCTATGTGAAATAGCGGTTCTGTTGAGCTATAAATCACCAGCTGGGGTATTCTATCACATTTAATCCCCACCTCTTCATATCAGTAAGAGTTAGTATCTCTCAATTACATTTGACATAGAAAAAACATAATTTTAAATAATTGGTGCAATCCATATTATGGAGAGATTTCACACCATTGGTACTCCAAAAGACAGAGTCAGACTGGCCCCAAAATACTGGGAAAAATCCCAGTGGACCACAGCATAAACGTTGGAAAATGGAGAGGTGCGTACATAGTAAGTGATGGCATAACAGCGAAAAAAACACATTAAAAAACTATATTTATCCTTCTGTGTTTGTGCCTGTCCCACTCGTAATAGAAAAGCATTTTGTAGCTTCCAATTATTTTGTGCTTCTGTATGTACAATACATTGCAGCATAATGTTCAATTGTACATGTACACACCTGCGCAGCGCACTTATACATTTTGCAGGATAATGTCTAATTGCGCTGCAGGGATAGTGTTGTATATAGATAAGTAAAAAGTGAATCATAAGCAAAAATACCTTATAAGGTGTGGGACAGGCCCCTCTTGGGGGCAAATTCACTAAAGGACAAATTTTTACCTGCCACTTCTTCAGACATAAATTCGCAGCACATATGCTAATTCATTAAAATGCGAAGTTGCATCTCAGCAGCCGAATGCCGGCAAAGTTTCACCAGCGTTACTTCGTCAGCGCGAGCATTTCATAGCGAACTTTCGATAACATTATTTCTGCCAGGCAAAACTTCGTCAGTACTCTTACGCTTTGAATCAATTTGAATAGGGTCATATATATGTCTTTATTAGTGATGTTGGGGAAATTGCTTGAAGTGGCACTTGTTATTAAAAATAAAGACAAAATCCTCTAATGCCCTAGACATGAGCCTACCTTAAAACAAATGTGGCGTGCCCCTCAAATAGTAAAAAAAAAAAAAAAAGAAAAGGTTAAAACAAAAATGTTTAATAGTTACAACTTTTAAAGACAATGCCACTTCGTTCTGATTTATCGGCATACAGGATAAGATGTCATAAAATTGAGGCTGTAGCTTCATCTTATCAGTTTGCCAGGTCTAAAGGTGGCCATATAGACTCAAAGATCCGCTCGTTTGGTGACATCGCCAAACAAGCGGATCTTTCCCCGATATGCCACTAAACTGCGTGGCTATATCCGGGGTAATTCAAACGTTCGGCCGTAAGGCTGCGCTAGCGACGATCTCTTTCGCTATTGAATTGTCCTCTACGCCTGTTAGTAAAATGTCCCTACAGATGTTATTTCTGGAGAATTTTCACTAGCGATGGCCACTTCGCCCCTTTAGTAAATCTGCCCTTTGGTCTTTCGTCTGAAAGGAATATAATAGTTGACAGTCTCTGATATATTAGCCGGACTTACTCAACCCTATTATTTGGGTGGTGCAGGAGATAAAGAAATTTGGAATTCAATGGTATTGTAAAATATCTCAAGATCTGCACTCGTCTATGATTTATTATATTACATTTCAATTATTCTCACAGCCACCTGATTCAATTAATTAGTAACAGGTATATCAATACAAATTAATTACCTTTAATTTACACATATGCAAAAAACCACATACATATTAATAGATTTGTAAAGTGCATACATTTAAAGTTTAAAATAATATCACAGTGTTAGTAAAGTGCATTAGTTCATATTAGATTTGATTACTGGAACTGTTGATCAGTATTGTTAAAGTTCATGATTAGTTCATATTTAATTTGATGATTATGGACCAGTTGTTATGGATATATTGATCCCTTAGTTGATTAGTTTGTTAATGTCCCAAATGATTTCATACATTTTCCATATGTTTCTGTTAAAAAGAAAACACTGAGGAAACGCTAACTCAGTTTATTCCCTCCTTCTTCTGCTGTTTAATTATTCAGATTGCCAATTTCTGTTATTGCCACTTCTAGCATTCATCCTTCCAATTGTGTCAAAGTATGGCACGAATGAAACTTATCCAACCCCTTATTGCCAGCTGATTAGAGGAACAGCCAAATCGCAACAAAATATGGTAGTTGATACTGTTGCTTATTGGATATCCTGTATTAAGATTGTTCCAAGGCCCAAGATATATCTAGGAGTACTGCGCTTTCCACTGCTTCTAGTAAGATAGCGCAAGGGCAAATGCCAATATATGTTACCGCTTCGTGAGTGCTGCAGTAAGTTACTCCTGGTTGTGGACACTTTGTCCATTTTTCGGAACGTTTTCATCGCCATTTGTAGCATTCTGAACGACACTTGCAGAAGTTTTTTGTCGGCTGCGGGTATTTTCTCTTATGCGCCGGCATTAGGGGAAGCAGCAAGTGGAGGGGAATAGCGTTCTCCTTCAGTGGCTGCACGCCAACGCGCGTTTCACCGTCCTCGGCTTCATCAAGGTCTTTCGTCTAAAAGCAGCCATCATATTGGTTGCTATGAGTGATTACAACTTGGAAAAACGTTGTGTCTTTTATTCCATACAGGGATTACAACTTTATTTTGAATACATTTTTATTCAAATGAACTACATCATACAGTATGTAAATGTTATAATCACCTTCTACCCCATCACAAGATGGTGTAAAATGAGTTACATTTGCAATAATAATCCCAAATAATGCCCAAATCACCTCCTATTAAACTCCCTGCCCCACTTATACTGACCTGTCCCTTGACACCTGCTAGCCTTATTATACTAGTATCCACTCAGAAAAGACAAAAATCTAAGAAATGGAAGTATGTGAAAAATGAATTTTACCTTGCTCAATATTGCAGCCAAAAGTAATGAGGCATAATATACAGTGCAATAAAAACAGTGGGGCTCAATTATAAACACTGGGCAAATCTGCACCTGGGCAGTAACCCATAGCAACCAATCAGATAATTGCTTTCATTGTTCAACCTGCAGCTGTCTGTAAAAAGGCTGTCACTGATTGGTTACCATGGGTTACTGCCCAGGTGCAGATTTGCCCAGTGTTTATAAATGAGCACATTAGACAGACAGTTGGAAGCTTGTACAAAGGTAAACATTGATTTTGTAGAAGTAGGCTTCTTTGGGCAGCACTGTGGTAGCCTGTGGCAAAACTGTCAAATTCTCTTCCTGTTTGGGCGACTAGGCCTGGCTATAACTTTCCTCATAGCCTTCAGATGGGGTTTTTGCCTTTTTATGGATCAACTAGCACTTAGGCGGAATTCACTTAGATATGAAAGGATAAACTCAATGGGCAAGTTTCTTTTATCAAATTTATGTTACTATGAAATACATTAATAGAACTGACAAGTGAATGACCCAATAATCAAAAACAAGTATTTTCATAACTGCAATCAAATATGCTTTAAAGGAGAAGTAAAGCTTAACTAAAGAAATAGGCTAGAAATGTTGCTGGGAAGATCTGTGTCCTTGAAGACTCCCCTGTAGTGATGGGCGAATAAATTAGACTGGTGCGGATTTGCTGAGAATTTCCACGTTTCGCCGCCAGCAAATACATTTGCGAAACTCCTGCGAAAATTCGCTGGCATCAAAAAAAATTAGACGCGCATACGTAAAGTTGCTTGCGTCACAATATCACCGCTCGTCAATTCTATTTGGACACCCATTGACTTTAACGCCAGCATCAAAATTGATGCAAGCGACTTTTCAGACACGCATCCATCCGCGGGCATCAATTTTCGGCTTTCACGAATTTCGCTGGAAATTCGTGAATTTTACGGCGAAACTAAATGGGAGAAATTCGCCCATGACTACTCCCCTGTAATGCCCCATCTCTCTTTCTCGTCTTCACTGATTCACTGCACATGCTCTGTGCTGCTGTCACTTACTGAGCTTAGGGACACACTCACAATATACAGTACACAGAATAGAAATGTCACAATATAAGACTGATTAGTAATTAATACAGACAATTACTACATGGCAGCAGAAAAACCAGTGCAACTAGCATCAGAATTTAATAATCAGCCCTTTAGCATCAGCTTATATTACAGGCCAACCTCATTTTCTGCATAATTTGTGACGACCCCTAAGCTTAGCTTCTCAATAGCTGCTCAGAGCCCACTGAGCATGTGAGTGTCACAGACACTTTCCAAGATGGTGACCCCCTGTGACAAGTTTAAAGTCCTGGATCATTGCTGCTATTGAAACCTAACATAAGCTGAAACCTTAGGCTCGTACAATAAGTTCAGTATATAAAATATGGCATTTTTAGCCATATTAATTTTTAGGCTTTAGTTCTCCTTTAAGAGACAAGACGAAAGGACAGTGCAGCAATAAAGAAAGTTTTAAACCGGGAAACAACATTGTAAGAGGATGATGTGATCAAAGGGATAGCGGAGTCATCCAGTATTGTACTGAGACATAAGAGAATAGATGCAGTGAGTAGGGTTGCCATCTTTTCTGGGGAAAAATAATGATAAATTAATTTTATAGGTGTATTTGGAAAAAATAATGGCCTTCCTATATTTCATTCTTTGTACCCTATAAATAAAAGGTAAAATACTAGCACTTGGCAAAAGAATGACCTCCCTAAATAGATTGCTGTAAGAAAAATCCATCTTTATAAAAAATATTAATTATTAAAGTTGGCACTTACCCAGACTTTGGGCTATCCTCTCTGGAGAAGGGGGTCACTGTGGTTACTTTACTCGTAATCACAGAAATTCCATTCTTTTACTACATTATTGCTACCAGTTTGCCAATACCTTAGTTACTGGGACAAGAGGCTCTGTTATAGAGAATAACTTTTTATTATTGCAGCACCATCCACACTGAAGCTTTTATTCCTCTTTAATGTGTCATGATTAGGATTTTCCAACAACCTTTAATTAGCTTTATCATACATTTTTATCATACAGCTTTATCATCGCTTTAGCCAGCTACAGGCAAAGGTCTGGTCCAAGGGCCACTCTTAGGGACAAATTTATCAAGGGTAGAATTTCAAATTTGAAAAACTTCAAAATTCGAATATAAAAAGACTAAAAAAAACCTTTGCTTTTTCAAAGTTCACCAATTGACTCTAGGAGGTCCCCCATAAGCTAAAACAGCAATTAGAAGGCGAATGGTCGAATACAAATTTTTAAAGAGACAGTACATGATAAATTTCAAAATTTTTAAAATTTGAATCAAATTTGTACTATTCCTTAGTCGAAGTACACAAAAATTAGCTCGAAATGCAAATTTTTTTAATGTGAATTTTAACTTCGACCTTTGATAAACCAGCCCCTTACTGTTGTGACAATGACTATTCCAAGGGCTACTCTTATTGTTGTGACAATGACTATTAAATACAATTCAAGGGCCACACTTATTGGTGTAACAATGACTATTAAGTCTAGTTTAAGGGCCACTTTCATGGTGGTGACAATGACTATAAAGTCTAGTTTAAGGGCCACTGTCAAGCTTGTGACAATGACAATTTTTAAGTGTAGTTTAAGGATCACTCTCACACTGTTGTAACCAGTGGCGTAACTAGATATAACTAGGCCCCACAGCAAATAATTTTCCAGGCTCTCAAAATGTCTTGAGGTTGAAATGTTTTACCAATATTTATTGAAATTGTATATGAATTAGGGCATCACGGGGCAACCTTTAAATCCTGCCCCCCCCCCCCGCAGCCACAGGGTCTGCTTCCTCTGTAGTTACGGTTCTGACAATGACTATTAAATCCAGTCCAAGGGCCACTCTTACAGTCCTGTCAATGGCTAAAAAGTCTAGTCTAAGGGCCACACTTGCTGTAGTGACAATGGCTATAAAGTCAAATCTATGGGCCACTTTCACAGTTGTAACAATGACTATTAAAGGGGTTGTTCATCTTTGAGTTAACTTCTAGTATGTTGTAAAGCAGGGGTCCCCAGCCTTTTTCACCCATGAGCAACATTCAGATGTAAAAAGAGTTGGGGAGCAACACAAACATAGAAAAAATTCCTAGGTGGTGCCAAATAAGGGCTGTGGTTGTCTATTGGTAGCCCCTATGTGGACTAGCAGTCTATAGGATGCTCATTTTGGTAGTACACCTGGTTTTTATGCAGCTAAACTTGCCTCCAAGCAAGTAATTCAAAAATAAGCACCAGCTTTGAGTCCACTGGGAGTAACATCCAAGGGGTTGGAGAGCAACATGTTGCTCACGAGCTACTGGTTGGAGATCACTGATGTAGAGAGTGATATTCAGAGGCAATCTGCAATTGGTTTTCATTCTTTATTATTTGTGGTTTTTTAGTTATTTAGCTTTTTATTCAGATGCTCTCGTTTGTGATTTGAGCAATCTGGTTGCTAGAGTCCACATTACCCTAGCAACCATGCACTGATATGAATAAGAGACTGGAATATGCATAGGAGAGGCCTGAATAGAAAGACGAATAATAAAAAGTAGCAATAACAATACATTTGTAGCCTTAAATTTGTTTTTAGATGGGGTCAGTGACCCCCATTTGAAAGCTGGAAAGAATCAGAAGGCAAATAATTAAAAAACTATAAAAAATAAATAATGAAGACCAATTGAAAAGTTGTGTATAGTTAGCTATTCTATAACATACTTAAAGTTAAATTTAGGGCAGAAACACACAGTCAGATTCGGGGGATATTAGTCGCCGGGCGACAAATATCCTCTTCTTCGGGGCGACTAATCTCCCCAAACTGCCTTCCCGCCGGCTAGAATGTAAATCGCCTGCGGGATGGCACTTGGATCGCTTCGTTTTCCGAAGTTGCCCAAAGTTTCCTCGTGAGGCAACGTTCGGTGACTTTGGAAAACACAGGGCTCCGAGTGCCATCTCACCAGCGGGAAGGCAGTTCTGGGAGATTAGTCGCAGAAGAAGAGCTTTCTCACCAGGCAACTAATCTCCCGAAATCTGACCGTGCACACGGGCAGATTCGTGGAGATTTAGTCGCCTGGCGAGTAATCGCCTCTTTTTCCGGGCATCAATCTCCCCGAACTGCCTTCCCACTGCTAATATGAAAAATTGCCTGAGGCAATGCACTCGCGGCTCTTCAATTTCCTCGTAAGGTAACTTCGGAAATTGAAGCGCCGCGAGTGCCATTGCGTTAGGGTTGCCACCTTTTCCCAAATGTTTTACCAGCCGTGGGGGTGGGAACAAAAAGGGGTGGTTAGTGACATCAAAAGGGGCGGGCCAATGATGCAAAAGGGGCGTAGCTACGGCGCCAAGATTTGACAAAATCAGCAAAGCTAAGTTTACTGGGCATTGGGGGCAGGCCGAGGGGTCTTTTTGAAGGGTATTACAAATTTACCGGCAGCTACATTGCCAGTAAATTTGTAATACCGGTCCTGGCCTTGGCAGGAGTTTTACCGGCTAAGCCGGTAAAATACCGTCTGGGTGGCAACCCTACATTGCGCTGGCGTTTTCTCATTATAGCAGGCGAATTGCAGGGGGAAGGCAGTTCGGGGAGATTGTCGCCCCGCAGAAGAGGTGATTAGTCGCCAGGCAAATCTGCCCGTGTGCCCCTGCCCTTAAGTCTACTGTAAGGACCACGCTCATGGTTGTGACTATTAAGTATTAACTATTAAGTCTAGTCTAAGGGCCACTCGCACATATTTTGTTACAAAGCTTTTAAACCAGTAGCATAGTGGGAAAGAAACAGTACACGAATTATGTAACCTTTTTGGTATCAACTCAGTTTAGCACAATGATTAAATTCCACATGATGTCACTAATGTTTATCTTTGCAAGTTCCTGCACGTGTATGTTCCAGGGACTGTATGTTTTCCTGTTTTATGGCAGCAAAATCACTGCCTATGACTTCTCCCGCTGGGAGACGCTTCCCACAGAACACCCTGTTTAGCTCAGGGCCTCAGTCTCGCTAGCGAGCTGCTGTGAAACAACAACTTATGCACTGAAATCTAGAAGCGCTATGGAGAAAAGAATGCAGGAGAAGTGACGTCATATAATGTCGCCGTCTCTACGGCGCGTCACTAAGGTAAAAAGAGTCGCACTTTGTTGATGTTTCTTCCTAAACCAGCCAATCCCTGCAGACTTCATTCGGCGCCTAAAGAATAGGGACCTTTTGAGAGAATGGTGCGGAGTTTGTGACAGGGAACAAGGACGGAGGTAAGGGGAGATAAAACGCATAAGAGACGTAAATGCCTTGATTTCTGTTCAGTCTTTGTTTTAAGTCAGACAGAAAACCACGGGGGTGGCAACTCTATCTCTAGTCTGCCCGAACCTCTGAGTAAAGGTGTGGGATCTATTATACAGATATTGTTTATCAAGAAAGCTCTGAAATACTAATTTAGAAAAACAATTGGTTATTTTTGATTGATTGGACAATGGTCTTTTTTCAACCTATAAAAACTATGACTTTTTTTTTGTTTTTTTTTGTTTCTGTAATAATAAGAAATGAACTGTGATTGATAATAACACGTTGAGGTCAGTATCTTAGTATTTAAATGTTTTTATTTATTGGCCAGAATATTGTTCTGGTTTCACAAGGCTGAATGCCGAACAGAAAATTGAGACCCAAACAGGCCTTAGAAAACCCGAACTGTTCGGCTCAAAACTGAACAACCCTAGCAGGGACGCCATCAGGGGGGGACTAGTGGCCCGGGCATGAAGGGGGGCCCAGCAGTTAGAAAGAGCCGGGCCCCCCTTGCCAGCGCCGAAGATCTTGTGGCCAGTCGAAAAGACCCGAAGTCCCGAAAAGACCCGAAGTCCCGAAAACAGCTGGAATTGAAGTCCTAAAGTGGCGAAAAGAACCAAAGTCACGAAAGGAGGCGAAGTTGAAGTCCTGAAGCCACAAGTTCAATTCTACAGAACACAAATTTGTGGGGTTTTTTAATCCCCTGGACACCAAAGTATTATTTTAATATTCTATAGGCCCCTGCCACCAATGTTTTTAAAAAATATTTTTTGTAACTTGTAAGGGGGGTCCTGGCACCAAGGTTTTTTTAAAAAATATTTGGGGCCCCAATTTTTTGTACTTGTAAGGGGGCCCTGGCGCCAATGTTTTTTTTTTTTTTAAACTTATAAGGGGGCCCTGACCACCAATAGCTTTTTATAACTTGCTTTTTAGCGCTGATGTCTGTGTGGTCTTTTAACTGTGATGTGTAGTGGGCGGGGCTTGGGTGCCAAGGTGGGTGGGGGGAGCCCTGAAAATGTTGTTGTACGGGGCCCCGTGATTTCTAATGGTGGCCCTGAACCCTAGTAAAATAAACCAGTAATGTTGGCAAGCACTAGAGGCTTGAAATGCTGTATTTTGTATACTAAATATAAACATGAATTTACTGCACCACAAGCCTAATCAAACAAATAATTTATGCTTTCAAAGTTGGCTACAGGGGGTCACCATCTTGTAACTTTGTTAAACATCTTTGCAAGACCAAGACTGTGCACATGCTCAGTGTGGTCTGGGCTGCTTAGGGATCATCATACACAAAGCTGCTTGAGTTCTGCGTGGCTGGGAAGTAAGGAGGGGGCTCCCCCTGCTGTTCATAAGTATGATTGTTTCCCTGCTCAGCAGTTAGGGACCATCTGATAATTCCTATCCACAGCAGTAAATGAAGGGAGAATTTCACTGCATACAGTCAGGTTTCTTATAAAAACGGTACACATTTTTAATTAAAGTATATTGGAGATAGGTTTCTTTTTCATTAAAGAAGTAAAAATTGGATTTTATTTATTTTTTTTCCTTTACATGCCCTTTAAAGGGTGAGCACGTTTGTGACTTTAAAGAGGCTATCTGTTGTTTATAAATATACTGACTTCAAGAGTGTGATTGAAACATTGCCTAAACAACATTTCTTTATATACACATATGCCTCCTAAAAACTGGAGGTTGGAATTTAGCTTCATTCTTTTGTTTAGTGCAACCCTAGTAAAAGCCCATATCCTGACTGTAAACCTGTGGGAAATAATAGGTCCTGTCACTTGTACGTAGTAAAAACACACGGAGCTTCTCTGTTGTCATTGTCCTAATTTATTTTATGTTTTTAAAAATCCTACCTTTATTTTAGCATGGCTGCTCTGCCGCAAAATAATCTCCAGAAGCAACTGGAACTTTTCTCTGCTAAGGGGACTTCCAACAAGCTTTCTCTTCAGAAAACTAAATCCAGGTGAGTGCCAACTGCCAACACACACTGCCTTGATCACACATTCATCTGTGTTTGCATAGGAAAGCAATGGGTAAAACAAGTACTATTTGTTGATTGGGCCACACATTCTGGAGTACCAAAGAGCCAGTGGTGGGAAGGGGGAATGGTATGAGATCTTAGACAGGTGACAGCAGCCATAATTGTCAGATATTCACCTTTGTGGTAAGAAAGGTCTGAATGCTAAGCAGCCTAGTAGTAAAAGAAAGATTAAGGATATGGAGCTTGAGCTGGCAAGCTTTGTTGTTAAAGGGATACTGTCATGGGGAAAATAATTTTTTCAAAACACATCAGTTAATAGTGCTGTTCCAACAGCATTCTGCACAGAAATCCATTTCTCAAAAGAGCAAACGGATTTTTTTATACTTAATTTTGAAATCTGACATGAGGCTAGACATATTGTCATTTTCCCATCTACCCCAATGTGACTTTTGCTCTAATAAACTTCAGTTACTCTTTACTGCTGTACTGCAAGTTGGAGTGAAATCATCCCCCTCAATTCCCCCCCCCCAGCAGCCGAACAACAACAATGGGAAGGAAACGAGATAGCTGCTCCCTAACACAAGATAACAGCTGCCTGGTAGATCTAAGAACAGCACTCAATAGTAGAAATCCATGTCCCACTGCGACACATTTAGTTACATTGAGTAGAAGAAACAACAGCCTGCCAGAAAGCAGTTCCATCCTAAAGTGTTGGCTCTTTCTGAAAGCACATGGCCAGGCAAAATGACCTGAGATGGCTGCCTACACACCAATATTACAACTAAAAAAATATATATACTTGCTGGTTCAGGAATTAAATGTTATATTGTAGAGTGAATTATTTGCAGTGTAAACAGTGTCATTTAGAATTAAAAGTTACAATGTTACAAAGAAATTAAGTTACAATTGCAGCACATGTTTGAACCAGGCGTGTGAATGCTCTTCAATAGATTTGTATGTTTTCTTAGTTTAAAAAAGCTATGTTGATTGGCCTGCACTCCTTTCAGTTAATTAGCCAAGTGCAAGTCATAACATATATATACTTTGATACATGTTTTAATGTGTTTTTAAACATGGGAAGGGAAATGTTGTGCAATGAGTTGGGACCAACCCAAGTGGGACGTTCCTTTGAAGTTATTGAGCTATACAATGTTTGGTAGCACATTTGTGAAGTGCTTTTGTCTTGAGAAAGACACCCCTCTGTGGTGTCAACCAATAAAGTAAGACTTTTGTCATTTTTTGATATAATAAGTCCAGAATGCATCAGTATATTGTTTTGTACAATTTTCTTTATTTGGTAAACATCCACACTGAACTGATATTGTACATTCCCATAGTTAATGTTATTGATCTGTTTCTGTTTTTTTCTCCCAGCAGTGTTTTTACCTTTAAAAAGAAATGTTCTCCAAATGTTTCAGCGTCGACTGGCTTTATTCCATTTCAGCAACATGTTTTAAAGGACAAAAATGTAAATGTCAAACAAGATGGCACCCACACAGCTTTGCCTAAAGCTACAGAACGCAATAAAATAAATTGTTTTTTCACTCCAGTCTACACAAAGTCTGGACAGCCTCCACAGGTAGTGGCACTAAGGGACCATGTCCATGGTAATGACTCTGCAAACAAGCCCCCAAGTACAGAGGATGCTGCTTCCAAGAAAACAGGGATTAATACTTCTTTCGGTTCTGTCACCAGCTTGGAGGAATGGGATGATCTTGATGATTTTGACACATCTGTGTCTCCTCCCAAGAGCCATGCTGGGAAAAGTGGAAAAACTCCTCAGAAATGCAAGAACACTAGTCCTGTTACTTCTTTTAAAATTCAAACTATAAGCCCTGAAGGGCCAACCACTGAAAAGCATGACTGTGCCAAGTTACTATATGACAACAATGAGGTTGCTTCTGAGCCACGAAAAAACCTTCACGCTAAAACAGCAGAATCTCCAGACCAGTCATTAGTATGTCTTGCATCTGTGGAGCCTACAAATTTAGGTGATAAATGGATTACCATGTTTCATTGGCTGTCTGTTTTTTTTTTTTTTTTTTTTACAGGACTGTAACCTTAAAGGGGTTGTTCACATTTGATATAACTTTTAGTATGATGTAGAGAGTGATAGTCTGAGACAGTTTGCAATTGGTTTTCATTTTTTATTATTTAAGGTTTTTAAAGTTTTTTGGCTTTTTATTCAGCGGCTCTTCAATTTGCATTTTAAGCAACCCTGTAGCTAGGGTCCAAATTATCCTAGCAACCATGCACTGATTTGAATAAGAGACTGGCATATGAATAGGAGAAGCCTGAATAGAAAGATGAGTCATAAAAATCAGCAAGAACAATACATTTGTAGCCTTACAGATCATTGTTTTTTAGAAGGGGTCAGCCCATTTGAAAGCTGCAAAAAGTCCAATTGAAAAGTTGCTTAGAATTTGCCATTCTATAACATAACGAAAAGTTACCTTAAAGGTGAACCACCCCTTTAAGGAGTTCATATATGTTTGAATGTAAAATACTAATAGCCAACTGGATTATGGGCTAATGCACTTTTGTAATTGGCACAGTTCGTATTTGAACTGTGGATTGTTTTGTAGTATTGCACAATTTCATCTGGCATATTCTACGCTGAGGCTTTTCAGCCAGTGGAAAAAGAGCCCATCATAGAGTGATATTAAATCAGCCTGTACTGATGGCTAAAGGCAGATTCAGACAATAAACCCCACGTGGAGTAGGTCTTAACACTTTATGCATATTATCAATGGAACATCAAGGTGTTAAATCATACCATTCTAAAATAACATAGTTGCAGCTAATCAATGAATTTGCTGAGCATTTTCCAAAATATTCTTTGGGAGGTATCTGGTCTGTGGTACACAAGAGCCACTGATGTTGGAAAACATATAATTTCAGAACAACATATTGTTTCAGAACTGCAGATATTTTTAAAGGGTTTTTTTTCTGGTTATAAGCTCCTTTCTAATTATGGAAGATATACTGGATATTATAAGACTTCTATGTCATGTAATTTTGTGTAAGCTCACTCAAATGATTACCATTTGGGAAATAAATAATTCCACCCCAGTGGAATATAAATGTTATTACCTGAAAAGGAACACTGTTGCAAATGAGTCAAGTGATATCCAAAATGAGGTTGGACTGCGTATAAGGGGTGTGATGGAATTAGTTCACAATTTCTAACAAAAAATGAGTACTGCAGCTTTAAGGGACCCTAAAACACCAAAAATGAAAGTTATTTCATGGAATGACAATATTATGTAGTGTTGCCCTGCACTGGTAAAAGTGGTGTGTTTGCTTCAGAAACTCTACTATAGTTTTTATAAACAAGCTTCTGTGCAGCAATGGAGGGGGCAGCCATTCAATCAGTAGATAATAGATATGTTCTATAGAATCCCATTGTATACTACAGGGCTTAGCTGCTGTGTATCCTGTTCCTTTTCTCCTTTTTTTTTTTTATGTATGAATGGCTGCCCCATGGCTACACAGCAGCTTGTATATATAAACTATAGTAGTGAGTGCAGGGCAACCGTACATTATATTGTCATTCCATGAAAAGGCTTTAGTTTTTTGGTGTTACTATTCCTTTAAGATTGTACTTTATTTTCTTAGTAGAGTAACACTTTCCATAGCCAAACTATGAAATGGTATTTTATCTTTTCTCAGTTTAAGGAACTCAACTTACAAATAATGAAGAAAGCGTACCAGAGCAACTCTTTTTGCTGTAGATCTCCACTTGTTTATTTAACTTTCTTTATGTATTAACTTATTTCTAAGTTAAGTTTGATCATTAAAAATATGGGACCTTTTATCCAGAATGCTCAGGACCTTGTGTTTTCTATAATTATATTTTAATTGGACTCAAATACAAGATACTGTGTTATTATTGCAGAGATGAAAGGAAATTAATTTAAAGAATTTACGGTAAATTGATTAAAGTGAAGTCTGTGGGAGATGGCCTTCCTATAATTCTGAGTTTACAGTATGGATAAACTGTTTCCGTATAACAGATCCCATAACTGTGTTTGAAAAATAGAAAATGTTTCTGTCCAAAGTATGTGGTAACACAATTAAAGAAAGCACTCTAGCATATATTGCCTCAAAATGTATAACATTATAAAGATGTGCTTTGTCTAGAAAATGCATTGTTCTTTACAATACATTGTTTTTTTTTTTGTCACTTTTTTGTTTTGGCCAACTTTGCATAGAGACATAATTTTCATTGCAGTAGAGCAATACCAGAGGCTATGATTTAGGACCTCATTATGTCAATGTATGTTTCAGGAATGCCATTTTGTTGCCAAACTGGCGTATTGCAAATAATGTGGGCATCACAATGCCTTGATTTGCTCTGTCTATTAACAGTTGTGTATCTTTACATTTCTGAGCATGACACATTACATTATTTTTTAGGTAGTGCAGAGAGAGACATGTGTAGAAACACAGATTATTTAGGGACTGATGATCTAGAACACGATCAAGAGACACTTTCACAGGTGCTTATTGAAGAAGAAGATGACTGTGAACCTGATTTTATTCCCCCATCCCCATCAGATGAAAGTCTGTCCTCTCCTCCAGTTTTAAAAGTTATCAGGTAAGTATTCCATCCTCTGTGGCAAATATTGTGCTATACTGTCCTTCCAATGGCACTATTATGTTACAGTGAAAACCTCCGTATAAACATGATTATTTCATAAGGAGTGGCTGTGCTTAAATTAACATTATATGTATCCACATATTAGGAATTTCTTTTTATTCGATGCATTCAGCTGTGTTGCACTGCTACAGGGCAGTTATTTAAATTGAACAACCCTCTGTAAATTTTTTGTGCAAAAATATGTGGGTTGTGCTGCGAATTTTTGTTTCCTATGAGGTTTCCATTGTACTTTAGTATTCCTTCTCTTTATTTTCACCAGTGCGCAAAGAAAACACAAAGTCTCCTCTTTGACAGATGTAAATGACTGTGAGAATACAACTGATCACCTGCAGGGTCAAAGTGTCTCTACATCACTTGGTATGAAAGGATAAGTTTGCATTAGCCCTTTGAAAATTTTGGAATTTTTTTTAACCTTTTATTTTTTTTAATGCGCTAGACTCCAAAGTGCCTTCTCAACTTTACACTTTAATGCTGGAAATCTGTGACTTGGTTGACAAGATTCCAATATCAGAGCTACATGTGCTGTCTTGTGGGTTGGACCTTAAGAAGAAAAGGGACATGCGGTATGTATTAGGTGCTGAATAATATACAGTATAATGACTGGACATGCTGAGCAAATGTTTCTTTTGCCTCATTATACAGTGTTTTTTGACATGTACAAATTGGTTGGTTTCCACTTTTTCTACAAACAGAACTCAACCCACATCAGCAGATTCCACAAGACAATCAACAATTATTTAAATATTTTCTATATTTTTAAAAAATACAAGCTTTTAATAAAAGCGAATAGAATTAAGAACATGTTGCCGCTTTGGTCGTTCCTTATCCCTGTAGTCAAAGTTAAAGTATTTGGAATGGAAGGCCATCCCCTCTGTAAACTATTTCATCACAAACCTTGCCACATAAAAATTTTGGTAAAAGATAGATTATATAATTTCTCTGTCGTCTCTGGGGGACACAGGGACCTTAGGGGTTAAGCTCCATCCACCAGGAGGCAGGACACTTGTTAATTATTTAAAAGGGGCATGTCTGGAGTCCAGCTTAATCCCGCACGCCGTGTTTATTCCAGTCAGTTTTTATAGTGTCCTGCTCCATGGAGGATGGACATCGCTCTCACATAGAAGCTTACTGTTAGGTATAATAAGCCTAAAGAATTCATGGATTATAGAGAAAAGTGGCTACCCAGGAGCAGGAGAAACCCTTGCATCCTGGAGGGTGAGGGTGCCCCCCGCGAGGGAATTCCACCAGGGCCATGTTAATACAGCCCACTAAAGGGCCACGCAGACAAGCCTGCTTTAAAAAAAAAGCACAAGGTCTGAGCCCTGTGGAATCTGTTGATGTAAAGAGCATCTAGGATGAGTTCCCTTTAAATAGAAACTGTAAATCAACCAATATATGCCAAAAAATCTACTGTATACAAAGTGACAGTGTACCCTTACATACTGCAAAATAATTCGTATTTCATGCAGGGGGAAAATCGGTGCTGAAATAACTTTTATCATCCATTTGTACAGACACTGCTAGAACCTAGGCAACCCGCGGCTCTTCATCCTGCTTGCTGTGGCTCGGTCTTGCGGCATTGCCTGATACTCCTGGGACGTCTATACAGCCCTCGCACCTGCTGGCGGCTTCTTGAGTGTGCGACCGTGATAAGCTAATGGTTATCTTACCGCGGTCGCACACTCAGGAAGCCTCCAGCAGGTGTGAGGGCTGTATAGACGTCCCAGGAGTGACAGGCAAAGCCGCAAGACCGAACCGCAGCAAGATGATTCATCATGGTCCTAACCGCGATCACACACTCAAGACAAGAGAGGGAAGATCAGCACAGAGCTTCAGAAAGAGAAGTCACATTAAACAGATGAGAACACTAGCATTTAATAGGGCTATTCATTGTTTCATTTATTTCAAAGTAGGCCTACACATGCACACTGCACTTCTGTTTGTTGTATTCTGTTGTTGTAACAGTTGAAATGAAAAAAAAGTTAAAACTTTTTAAAAGTTTATAAGCTGTGTTATGTTTTGCAGCTCCAGTGGAAGATGGGGCAAAATGGCTCTTTTGATAGTAAAGGTTGCTGACCCCTGACCTAGGGTGTTTTACTTACTGTGTGTTTATTTAAAACCCCATTCAGGTGGTTGTGTCTCATTCTGTATTCTCAAGGAGTTGAAAAAAAAACAAAAGAAATATGATGGGTGTATATCATAAATACTTTTAAAACCATTTTAAACGTTTGTTTTCTTGCAGGAAGCGCCTCTTATCAAATGACTCTGTGTTTAGATCATCTCCTGCTGATAGCTCAACTGTATCTTTGACTTCCTGTACATCCTCCACCCAAAATAGGGACTTTAATGTTAATGCCCCCAAGGGTGCAGAGAGTCTCTCAGGATCTTCTGTGAGCAAAGTCTTTAAATTTAATAAATTGGCTGTACATGACATTGGCACAAAGGAAAGTGAAAATTCTGCTAATTCTGCCCCCAATTTCATGGAGAAAATTGGGAACAAAACTTCATTCTCTTTCCGGGCAGGAGGAGATTCAATAATGGAAAACTCCTTCAATTTTCATAGCAGTGTTCTCAGCAACAGCCAATTTAATACTCCACAAAACGAGAAGCCAATTTCATCTAGTACCTGTACCAGACCCTACAGCCAGCCCATAGATGACATGGATAACCCTGATCTTGATTTTGATATTGATAACTTTGATATTGAGGACTTGGATGATATTCATTGCTTGGACAGCCCTGCAGCTCCATCTGTTTCCAGCAAAAATGTTCCACAGTACCCAACAATACGGGAGGCACAAATTGATTCCAGAAATAAAGAGAAAAATACACGTAATAACACTGGTGATACAACTAACCCGTCATTGTTATCAGGTCAGTTGTTGAAAATCGAAAAAATATTTTTCTCCATATTTATAGACACATACTTTACCTAGGGCTGCACAATTTTAAGTTTTAAAGGAACTGATTCTTATTGCCTGTGTTACTTGGCATTATGAATCCTGGGGTCTAAACCACTAATAAACTCTCATTTCTCGGTCTTGCTCAATGCTTTACTTATTTTCTATAGAGATGAACCTTACAGCTGGAAGGCTTTAATACTCTTGGCGTCTTCTTCAAGTAAATTTTGTTCTATGTTAATACAGGAATAATTGAAAATCACAGGTTCACACGAGGATATCCATTAATTGGGACTTTTATTTCTTCCACAGACTCTCTACTGAAACCGCAGATAGAGAACCCAGCCCATGAACGATTCAGAGGCTTCAACTTTCCTCACTCCAAGGAAATGATGAAAATTTTCCACAAGAAATTTGGTTTGCATCGGTTCAGGACCAACCAGCTAGAAGCCATAAATGCATGCTTGTGTGGGGAAGACTGCTTCATTCTTATGCCAACAGGCAAGTATTGATTGGTTTTTGTGTGTCACACTTTTAGTCAGACTAATTACAACATTTTTCTGCCTTCTTGCAGAATAGACTTTTAGGTGGTTATTTATTAATCTCGATTTTATCCTTATCAAGTATTTTTAGTGAAAAAACTAACATTTTTAGAGAAACAAACATGAATTATTAGAGAATTATTATGTCCCGAAGCTGCTAGAAGTCTGAAGCCTAAGATACTCCATCTAAAACCTGTTGAATTCATTCAAGTCAATGGCAGCTGTCCCTTTAACCATTTGAAGATGTTTTTAATCTTCACAAATTTGGTAGTTTTGGGGTGTTTTATGCTGGTTTTTGCTCAGATTCGGTTCGGTATTAGGCTGAATCCTTCACAAAGGATTCGGTGGTTCAGCCGAATCCAAAATACTGGATTCGGTGCATCCCTACTCTCATTCTATTCATTGTTATGGGATTTTTTGAATTATAATTATCAATGGAGTTCATCATTTGATAAATATACTTTTAAAAATCCCATAGGAATGAATAGAAAGTGAGTGAGTTTTTCTGTGGTGAGTTCTAATCTCACATTTTAATAAATCTACCCCTATTTGTTTACTATTTAGCTAAATTGGAATCTCACAATATACACACAACATTATAACAGAAATGCCAAGACTTTTTTAGCGTTGCACTGTGAGTGTTGTATTTACATAAACACCCATTTTCCAAGCCATTATTTTAAAAATCTAAAAGGGAAGCACTCTGAAGAGTGATCTAATGGAGCTATATGTAGTTAATAATGGTCTGCTGTGTCACCAGCTCAGGATCTATTTTGTCTTCCTTTTTGGCCGCTGTGCTATTACAAAAATATGTAGGATTTTTTTTAAAAAAAAATAAGCAGCTGGTACAGAAAAACAGTTTAGAGGTATAAAGTATGCATTGCCAAGACTTATCTTTTTAAAAGAAACACAAAGTACTGTATGTGAAATATTTCAAAAGGGAAGAATGCCTGCTCATAAATCATATCATATTTTTTTTTTTTTTGCATAAAGACATAATTGCAAGCAACTTCCAATTATACTTCAATGTAAGAATAGTTTTTAAGTTACTTGTTAAAGGGGTTGTTCACCTTCAAACACTTTTTTCAGTTGTTTCAGATAGATCACCAGAAATAACTTTTTACAACTACTTTCTATTTTGTGAACTATTGAAGTGTAAAGTTGAATTTTTCACCTACTAAAGCAGCTCGGGGGGGGGGTCGCCGACTCTTTACCTGATTTTAAATTGATACATTTAGTTGATACATTTGTTTGTCCCTGCTGAGCAGAATCCCTGAGCTTTATTAAAGGCAGCTGTTAGAATTGATACAACAGTTGCTAATATTCAGCAGCTACTGTGGAATAATGTATCCACTAATTGTATCAACTAAATGTAGCAAATTGTAACAATTCAGATGCTCCTGGAGCTGCCAGACTGAAACACCAGAAACACAAACTTTAAACTTCAATTTTGGTAAAACGGTAAAAAATGGAAAGCAATTGAAAAAAATATGGTGAATAATCTGAAAATAAATGAACTGGAAAAAGTGTTTGGAAGGTGAACAACCCCTTTAATGTATTTGCACCAGTATTTTTGCTTATCATTTTTTGTTCTCTGGTTCTGACAATGTAACAGAAGACTTTTAAATCTGTTACCTTCTGCTACATTGTTTGAGGAGTCAGAATTAGTAGTGCAGTGACTATAAACAGACAGATAATGTTTTCGATATAAACTATACATGCAAACCATTGAATTGTTGATTGGAATTAAATGGCTGGAAACTGTCCCATGTGACATTACTTTTATTTAATACATTTTGTATTCTGGTCTGTCCTGATTAGAGTTTCACAGGATGGCCCTGATTGTCCTGACTAGGCAGGGTTCAGGGCTTTTCGATTAGAGGCTGTGGCTTTCCAATAAAAAAAATTCAAAAAGTGCTCAGAAGAGTACTCTGAGCAATTTTACATTGTTTTGTGTAAGGTATATGTCTCCATTAAACACAAATAGAATATAGCATTATGAAAGAAAGTAAAGGTTCTGAGAATGCACATTTGCATATTTAAGAAGTAAAAGCACCTATGTGTCTTCCTTTGTCTAAGGGTCCTGGCAAACAAGCCATTTTTGTTGCATGAGCTGAATCTCCTATAGCACGGGTGACTAAAATTTAAATTCTCTGTGGGGAAACCTGCATCCCCTGTGCATCATGTAGTAGCCCAATGTTGCCTTCCAAGGCAACTTCGGCCTATTAAGTGATACTTATGTTTTACCACCAGTTCTCTTACGCCCATAGGAAGGGCAACAAAATATGCTATCTGCAATCACAATAGATTATTATTAGAGAGGTCTCCAAACTTGTCCTGAGGCATGTGGGGTACTATCTACAGGGAATAAATTGCATCTTAATGAAATTGGTGTTACTTATATCTCTGATTATGCTTTCAAGGTGGTGGAAAAAGTCTATGCTACCAACTGCCAGGCTGCATATCCCCAGGAGTTACAATTGTCATCTCTCCACTCCGCTCTCTGATTGTAGACCAGGTTCAAAAGCTCACCTCTTTGGATGTAAGTTACCTTGAATTTATTGTACTTACCTTTATATTTAGGTGTTGGTGCCAATCATCTTTAGTTTTTTGTAACAGTGCTGAAAAATTTGCATGCCACCTTTTATGTATGCTTAAAGGAGAAGGAAAGCTCCAGGACAGTTTATTGCCAACAGATTAGCTACAATAGTGCAAGCTAGAAAGCTATATTTTTCTGCAGAATGCTTTACCATACCTTAGTAAACGGCTCTAGACACTGTCTCTGTTTGTTTAGGAAGCTGCCATATAAGCTTGGTGTGACATCACTTCCTGCCTGAGTCTCTCCCTGCTCACTCTGAGCTCAGATTACAGCAGGAATGGGAGGAGGGAGGGGGAGAGGAGCAAACTGAGCATGCTCAAGCCCAGCCCTGGAAGTTTATGCTGAAAACAGGATGTCTGATACAGAAGCCCACGTGTACACAATAAAAGGAAAGAAATGATGTGTTTCTTTTGACAGAGGACTCAGAGCAGCATTACTTTGAGGTTTAACTGGTGTATTTATATAGACCTTTCTGATAAAGCTTACTTCATTTTAGCCTTTCCTTCTCCTTTAAAAAAAACAGTATTCCCTGTTGCTGCCTATGGGAATCTCATGAAAACTCCAGCACAGGTGATTTGTATGATTTTCACAGGTAATTCTGGCCTGAAATATAAATAAGATAATTAAAGTCAGTTTAAAACAGCTCCCATTGGCAGCATTTGGAGATCACAGGAGGCAATTACATGTGGCATTATTTATTGGCATTGTTAGGGAGATAACATATCCATTTGTTAACAGAATTTAGAGTATTAGAATACATTTGCTGTCCTGGATAGAGGCATAAATATCACAACAGGGTTTGTATCGGTCAGTATGGGATTATTTTACAAATTGACTTTAACTTTATAAGACTGGGATAAAGTTAACCTTCCTCTGTCATAAATATACTTGTCCATATTAATATTTTAATTTCAAAGCCCTTATCATTTTCAATAAGTGGTGAAAATGGGCGGGATGGTTATTGGCCTAATTCCTCTCATTCTCCTCATTGCTAATGATCACTATAATGCAGTATGTATCTTGCTTTGTGTTTCTCTACAGATTCCAGCTACATATCTCACTGGAGATAAGACAGATGCTGAAGCTGCTAGTATTTATTTGCAACTCTCTAAGAAAGACCCCATTATAAAACTTCTCTACGTCACCCCAGAAAAGGTGTGTATTTTCACACGTAAGGCAAATAACAGTACACTAAAAGCCTACGCTGTTTTGACGCAGTCCCCTGGGAAAACCTAACATTGGGGTTTTTGCTGTAGTGTGAAATTTAACGGTTTTCATCCAAAGTGAAGCAGTAGTGTGGCTCAACCGGATCCAAATAAAGTGCGGGTAAAACATATATGGCTTTATTGAAAATGCTTTAAGATAGCAAAGTAGCGGGCAACTCGTTTGTGACGTAAGTGTCACTTCATCAGTAGCGTCGAGCTGTTCCTCTGCCCGCTACTTTGCTATTTTTTGAAGCATTTTCAATAAAGCCGTATATGTTTTAATTCAGTGGTTCGTACCCGCAATTTATTTGGATCCGGTTGAGCCACACTACTGCTTCAATTTGGATGATTACTTACCTACGAGGACTCAGTCCCCGCCTTGATAATGTCTCCTTTCTTCTCAAGAAATTTCACAGTTTAACAATCCATATCACAGAACCCTTCCTTCCACCCTAGTGGAGATTATAGGGATCATTTACTTAAACCCCAAGCAGATGTGCAAGAGGACAAACACATGGCCTCATTGTGGCCTGCGTCTAAATTTGGCACGAGTCGGGTGGGGGGTCTGGGAGCTTACAAGGGTTACACCAACGAGTTTCCCCCTTTTAATACATTTGTGCCTGATTACTAGCAGTGATGTATAAATCAGGAAAAAAGGCAGGTATTTGTGCTCCGATATGGAGTAGAGAGAACTATGGTAATTCTTTGATGCATAGGCATGAGGCTTTGTTATGGATAGGTTCTTTGATTTGCTATTATTGGTAGATCTGTAGGCAGTATTTTTATGGAATCTTTTCTCCTGATACATAGGTCTGTGCAAGTACCAGGCTAATTTCAACCATGGAAAATCTATATGAGCGTCAGTTGCTGGCACGATTTGTCATTGATGAGGCTCACTGTGTCAGTCAGGTATGCTCTTATGGCTCCTGTTTTTTTTTTTTTTTTTTTTTAAATTTTGCTGCTTGTATGATCTTTCATGCATTATGTTGCATTGTAATCTGTTTCAGTGGGGCCATGATTTCCGCCCAGACTACAAGCGCTTAAATGTGCTGCGCCAGAAGTTCCAGTCTGTACCAATGATGGCTCTCACAGCAACTGCAAACCCCCGAGTGAAGAAGGACATTCTTAACCAACTAAAGATGACCAAACCCCAAATGTAAGTTTGCCCTGCAACATTGTTAGCTGTCTCTTTACTGAGCTGTAGGCAATTACACACTGCACTTATTACAGAGGGTTCTCAACTGTATTTGTGTTCTTTATTTAGATTTACAATGAGCTTTAACCGAGACAACTTAAAATATGAAGTGCTTCCAAAAAAACCCAAGAGGGTGGCATTGGACTGTGTTGAGTGGATCAAGAAACATCACCCAAGTAAGTACTAAGTTGGTGTGCTTGTCTAACGTTGTTATCTGCAACAGGGCAGATATATATATAGATATATGCTTAGTACAAACAGAAGCCTTTATATGCACCTCCTTTACAATGATGTGTTTGTTCCCATACATATGCATTTGTTATGCAACAGTACTTGCAACATTTTTTTGGTCCTCAAGGTAAGCTGAATATGTAAACTCATAAACTTAAATATTTATAAATTCCATCAAACTACAATGCAAGCTTAGAGAAATCTGAAATATGGGTTTATATTTATGTGTTTAATTTAATAGATGATTCCGGAATCATTTATTGTCTGTCTCGGCATGAATGTGATACAATGGCAGATACTCTGCAGAAGGAGGGCCTTGCTGCTCTTGCGTATCATGCAGGACTTGCCGACTCCAACAGAGATTATGTACAGCACAAATGGATAAACCAAGATGATTGCCAGGTATTGCACTGACTTTAGAAGGAATTCTATTGGCATTCTTTTTACATCTACCTACATAAATTAAGGGGTGATTTCAGTTTGTCCTTTGAATTTTGTATTCCATAAAATTCTGAAACATAGCTAGATCTTGTGATTCCTTAAAATACTCATTAAACTTTCATACTTTCCCATCTTCATTAAACAAAATACTCTAGCAATGATCTCCTCATGAACCTGCAAAATTATCCATTCAATCAACTCAGTCTGCAATTTATAGTAGTCTTAAAGGCTCATGTATGATTCCTAAGAACTAAAATAGGTTTGATTTAAATACCAAAAGATGAATACAGAAAATGAGGTCTCAAGGTATTAACTCCCCAACTATTGGAAGAGATCCAGGTGCACCTCCCTGAACCTTCAGCTAAGGTATTGCAGTCTTGCAGATGTGTAAAAATTGTAGTTTATTCTGTGTCCTTGTGTACCAAATAAAGTACAATTTTTACGTCTGTCTGGAAGACTGCTCCCTAAGTGCCTGCTCTACTACAATACGGTGCAGCTCAGTGGAGCCTTATACCTGCATTGATCAGGAGATAAGTACAGAGTTCTCTTTTTATGTTGCACCTCTTGAAAAGGTAGAAAGAGTTAACCAAGTTTATTAATTATATAATAAACATACATGAGCTACGTGGATCCTGTTCTCAAGAGAGACAGAAGACAGAACAAAGTATTGACCAGACCTTATATACCCCCTGGTAAGAGCCTTCATGGGGAAGCTATGTAAAGGGAGTATAGGGGAGTGATAAGGAATACGTCTCAGTGTCCAATTAACTGGTATGGGAAAAAGAAAGGAGTCGCTTCAAGGACGATTCACTTAGGTACAGAAAAACAACCTACGATACTGATAAGAACCCACTGAATGCAACTGACGCAGATGTTTGTGCTCCGTATATGGCTCAACATTTTGCATGTAGGGAAGGAATATTGCATTGTGGACAAAAAAATTGCTAATTGCATGGATGTTTGTGCTTTTTAATAAACCAGTCGCACAATATCCAGTTTTAAGCATATATATTTTCTGTGTTTTGCTGCTACCTGCTTTCCATTTAGTCAATAGCTTTGTTGTCCTCAAAGTATTTACCCTCTTATCTGTAAACTGGTACAGATGTAATATTGCTTGCTTACAGCTTGATGTTTCAGCAGAATAATGCAAACTCCTGGCTGTTTAAGCTATTTATATACCTAAAGTTTAGTACATTTTTAGCTATACTTATTTGGCTACCTTCATCCTATTATGGGGCAAATTCACTAAAGCGCGAAGCGGCTAACGCTAGCACAAATTCGCCAGCATGACGTCATTTCGTTACTTGCAAATTAGGCATCACTAGCGTAACTTCGATTTGCTTGACAAAGTAACGCTAGCGCAACTTCGCTACCTTTCGCCTCCCTGAGCGCAACTTCGGATTTTAGTAAATTAGCGGCGCCCTGGCGAAACTTCGCCTGACGAAGTGCGGCGAAGCCAACGCTGGCGCAACTTCGAAGGGTAGTAAATTTGCCCCTATGTTGGCAGCTGGGAAGATACAATAATGTTCTTACCAATGGAAAATATTCACAGCACAAGCTCAGGTCAGCAGAGAGATTTTATATGTTGATATTTTCAGGCATAGTTTCTGCTGACCTGAGCTATGAAATATATCTTCTAATGTGGACATCGCACTTAGAGACCCATTTATCAAAGTTCGAATTTTGAATTCATTCAATTTTCTTTTCAAAATTCGAATATACTCCCAATTCAACAGGGAGGTTATTTAAGAAAAAATTTGAATGGCTAATATTCGATCAAATGGTTCCAACCCGAAAATTCTAATTGTATTCGATTTGTACAAATTGAATTTTTCTCCCGAAATAAACAAAAACTTGAATGTCAGGAAGGCTATTAACATCTCTAAATGGCTCGACGGACCTCTGCCATTGACTTGTACATGAACTCGGCAGGTTTTAGGTGGTGAATATTCGAATTGGGACTGTTTCCATGGTTGAGATGTGATAAATCTCACATTAGAATTTACATTCAAATAGGGGGCTTAAAATTCAAATGTGTGAATTATGAAACTCGAAAAAATTAAATTTTACTATTCGACCCTTGATAAATCTGCCCCTTACATTGAACCAAACAAGAGTATAATTAAGGAATACGTTAGAATTTGAAATTTTGAAAATGTTCTTACCAACAGGCTTTTGATGAAGGACTTCAATAGGCACCAGCTCTCTCACTCTTACACATTTATTTATACATTGTTTATTGTTGATGATTTATTTTTACTTATTTCCGGCATGGCTTTGCTGGCAGCTCATAGAATTTTGTAACTTGCTTTCCACTACAGTGTCACTTAAAAAAAATGTGTTTTTCCATTGATGTAGGTAATTTGTGCTACCATTGCCTTTGGAATGGGAATTGATAAGCCAGATGTGAGGTATGTCATTCATGCCTCTCTACCAAAGTCTGTGGAGGGATATTACCAGGAGTCAGGGAGAGCTGGCCGAGATGGTGAGACATCCCACTGCCTCCTATTCTACAGCTACCATGATGTAACAAGAATCCGTAGGCTAATACAAAGTGAGTAGTTGCTCTAAGGTCTCAAATGTGTCAACATTTTCTTGTCTCGTTGCATTTAGAACATTGAGTCTGAAAGTATTGTTTTATCCTAATGGCTTGTGTAAAACTGGTTAACAAATGTACTCCTACACAAAAATAAATTTATTTCTTACTTCTATTGTTTAAAATATCCACGTTAGATGCCTTTAATTTTTGCAACCCAACATTTGTGCTTGTTGATTTGTGCTTGTTAATTTTGGGTCTCCTCTTTTTCAGTGGAGAAAGATGGAAACAGCCATACAAAACAGACGCATTTTAACAACCTATACAGTATGGTACACTACTGTGAAAATGTGGTGGAATGTCGCAGGATGCAACTTCTGTCTTACTTCGGTGAAAATAATTTCAATCCAAACTTTTGCAAAGAGCACACACAAGTTGCTTGTGATAACTGTCTCGGGAAGAAGGTGAGTTTTCACAGCTTTATTCTAGTGACAAAGACTGGTCCTTTTAAAATGATTACATTAAACTATTAAACACCAGGGCTCTTGACAATATGTATTTTCAATTCAATTTGTAACATTTTGAATGTGTTGTCCATATAGAGTAGTTATATAGAGCATATGTAAATATGTTGCTGATACTATTATACAGAAACTGACGTTTATTTAGCCAAATGTTTAGTTTCAGCGCTGATATCTTGTATTTGCTGCCAGTAAAGTAGCATATTTCTGCTTTTCAAAAAAAAAGTTTCATTCAATAAACTGTAAGCCTGGCCTTGGAACCACAGCACAACATACAAGAGATTAGCATTGTTAAAGAATATAATAAAATACTAATTCTCTGTGCACAAGGTCAATTAATTTAATTACAACGCTGAAGTAATCTAAACAGCTTTGTAAATGCTTTTTATTTTTGTGTTTTTTTTTTTTTTTTAAATACGGTATTCTTTTCTGTGTCTCTGCAAATTTAATGCCACCTGGTTAAGAAACAATATGTTCTGTTCAAGTCTTCCATACCATTAACTTCCCATGTACTAAGAGGGGAGGCTATTTAAATGCCATACTGTGGAGCTGCAAAACAATAAAAAAAAAAAAACCATTGCAAATAATATGCAAGGCACAGTAACACCAAAAATGAAAGTGTTTTAAAAGAATGACGATATAATGTAGCGCTGCCCTGTACTGATAAAACTGGTGTGTTTTCTTCAGAAACTCTACTATAGTTTATACAAACAAGCTGCTGTGTCGCAATGGGGGCAGCCATTCAAAGCTGAAAAAGGAGAAAAGGCACAGGATACACAGCAGATAACAGATAAGCTCTGTAGTATACAATGGGATTCTTCGGAAAGTATTCGGTATCTACTGAGTATCCTGTGCTTGAATGGTTGCCCCCAATGGCTACAGCAGCTTGTTTATATAAACTATATCTTAAGCAAAAACACCATTTTTACCAACGCAGGGCAACAGTACATTATATTGTAACTCCTTTAGAACGTTACTGTTCCTTTAATTCATGCTAAAAATGAAATTCAAACACTCCTAATAGCCAAATAAAATGCATTTGGGGGCCTGGTGTTTGCATCAAAGATGAGCCAGCTCCCTGCACTACAACAGTATTTCTCTGTCGTCTTTAGGGGGACACAGGGACCGATGGGGTTAAGCTCCATCCTCCAGGAGGCAGGACACTTGAAGTAATTAAAGTGGGCGTGCCAGGTTAGGCTTAACCCCACACACTGTACTCAGACTTCAGTTTTTTAAGTGTCCTGCTACCTGGAGGATGGACATCTCTATCTCTGAGAGAAATCTACGGTCAGTCTGTGACTGACACCAGGGGTGACACCTAAGGCAGGATTACCTGTACCTATATGGTTAGCCCCCTACGCGAGGACATCCACCGGGGTCATAACTCTAGCCTGTGGGCTATACAGACCACCCAGACGTATGCCTGTTCTAATTCTAGCGCAGAGGGTGTGGCCGGTGTGAGGGGGGGGTAAGTGACTACATATATGTTATATAATGTATGTTCACTATGTCTGCTGATTCTGCATGACTTTGTCTCCGGTGACCCTCTTCACCCCCCCCCCCCGCTCACCCGCCCGCCCGTCCGTCGCCTCACCGACTAGCCATACCTTACTCTCCCTTAGTAGTGTGGGTGGAGGAAGATAGGAGGAACCCAGCGAGGGAACGTCTAGCGTTCCAGCGCTGCTCAAATGGCGGCTGTCTGCTTCTTCGGCGGGCTGTATTACAGCACGCGCCGAGTGGAACGCATGATGCGTTCCAGCGGCCATTTTGGGTTTTCCTCGGCGGGCTGTTACACGCGCGGCTCAGCAGCGCTACACAGCACAGCTCTTGTCTGGTGACGGCACAGGTTGGCTACCCCACACCCTCTACATAGGATGGCAGAAGGTAGGCCAGGGGGGCTATTCAGCAGGGCGGGGGGACGAGTCCCCACAGCACAGGTGAATTTTTTTGTGTGTGCTAAGTGTCAACAAAAATTTCAGGGGGCACAGGATGAGTCGCTTTGCAGAACTTGCACCATGGGGCAGGGGGCAGCTATGGTCTCTGGGGCTCTGCCAGAAACACAAGCTGAAGATACAGTGCAAGGCACTTCTCAGGAATTATCTCATGGGCCAGCAACAGACCCACTCCCTCCATTATGGGCAGTACAGTTGTCACAGTCACTGGCTTCTCTTCAGGGATTGCCAGCCATTGCTGATAATCTAGGAAAGGCGCTGGCTAAATTTCACCACAAATCCGGTGGTAAACGCAAACGTCCTGATGACGAAAAAGCGGATTCTGTTACTCACAATTTTTCTGAGGATTCCTCTATTGAACAGGGTTCTTCCCAGTCAGAGGGAGAAATACCGGCATCTATTGCTTCTTCTGATGATGAGCAAGAAGAACAAGATGAGGCAAGGGAAAAGGATAGCCTTCATGATGTTGAGGGCATTATTAAAGGGGTACTTGATGTACTTAACATTTCACCGAAGTCTAAAACAGGGGAGACAAAATCTCTTTTCAAAAGACAGCATAAATCTACAGTCTGTTTTCCTGAACATGATCAGTTACTAGGGATAATTCAAGAGGAGTGGGACGCTCCTGAAAGGAAGTTTCAAGCTACTAAGAAATTCACAAAGTCCTATCCCTTCTCTAAAGAGCTTATTGATAAGTGGTCTAACCCCCGGTGGTCGACGCACCAGTGTCAAGACTTTCTAAATCTACCACGCTGCCAGTCACTGACGCAGCGGCATTCAAGGATCCATCTGACAAAAGACTAGAAGGTTTTTTAAGGGCAATATATTCCTCAGCAGGATCTACACTGCGGCCCTGTTTGGCTTTAGCATGGGTCTCAAGAGCCATTCAGGCTTGGTCCGAGTCACTCGTCAAGGACATTCAGGGTGGTGTTCCCCGAACTGATCTTCTGTCCTCTGCACAAGCAATTGCGGAAGCATCAAGCTATCTTTGTGATACTTCCTTGGATGCCTCACAGCTTACTTCACGTACTTCGGCTCTGTCAATAGCAGCACGCAGAACGCTTTGGCTGAAGAATTGGTCAGCGGACATTAGTTCCAAGAAGTCCTTAACTTCTCTTCCGTACAAGGGCCAACGATTATTTGGCGAGGAACTCGAGAAGATTATCTCACAAGCGACAGGTGGTAAGAGCACCTTCCTTCCACAAGCCAGAAGTAGAGCATCATCAGCCAACAGACGGGGAAAATCTTTTCGTGGCCAGAGTGGCCGGTTCGCGCGGCGGGGTAGTCCGCCACAAAGATCCCACTTTCGCTCCAAAACCAACGACAAGAACCGCCCCCCGTGGAAGAGTAATCGACCTCACAACAAACCATCAGCTGATAAGCCCACGTCGGCATGACGGGGCAATCCCTCCGGAATCGTTGGAACAGATCGGCGGAAAATTACTACGATTCCGGGAGGAATGGATCCGTCACTCTTCAGATGCCTGGGTCAAGGAGATCGTCTCTGGGGGCTACCATCTCGACCTGGCGGCACAGCCTCCCAGGAGATTCATTATGTCCAGGGTACCCTCCAATCCCTTAAAACAAAGACCTTTTCTGGAGTGCATAGTCAAGATGGAGAGATCGGGGGTTATCACACCAGTACCTCAGCCGGAGAGATTCTCCGGGTTCTACTCCAACCTTTTTACAGTCCCAAAGAAGGACGGCACGGTCAGACCTGTTCTCGACCTCAAGCGACTGAACAAGTACATCCGTTCTGTGCGCTTCAAAATGGAGACTTTGAGATCAGTAATTCGGGGCATGGAACAGGGTCAACTAATGATGTCCCTGGACATAAGGGATGCTTACCTCCATGTTCCCATTTGGCCTCCTCATCATCGCTACCTCCGCTTTGCATTTCAAAACAGACATTACCAATTTGTGGCACTACCGTTTGGCCTGTCCTCGGCCCCGCGGGTCTTCACCAAACTAATGGCAGTGTCGGCAGCCACCCTGAGACTGCAAGGGATTTCGGTGACACCTTATCTCGACGACCTACTTATCAAAGCCCGGTCAGTAGAGAAGGCCAGGGTGGATCTCCAAAGGGCGATTTCACTTCTCCAGAGCTTCGGCTGGACCATCAATTGGTCCAAATCCAATATGACTCAGAGCCATCACATGACCTTTCTCGGGCTGGAATTCAACACCCTCACGCAGACCGTGAGTCTACCTCTGGTCAAACAGAACAGAATCAGGGGTCAGGTACAGTCTCTGATAGACAGCCCGGTATCCACAGTACACAGAGCAATGCAAGTCCTCGGATCGATGGTATCAGCCATCGAGGCTGTCCCCTTCGCACAGATACATCTTCGTCCTCTTCAGTCCAGCATTCTTGCCATCTGGAAGGGGGATCATTGAACCAACCTGTCCGGTTATCTCCGGCGACGAAAGAAGCTCTACGGTGGTGGCTGTCCCCCGAGAACCTAGCAGTAGGACAATCTTGGGCGACGCCAGATTGGAGGGTGATGGCCACGGATGCCAGCCTTCAGGGCTGGGGAGCAACTTGGGAGAACCACTCTGCGCAGGGCCGCTGGTCTCCCGCGGAGTCCAGACTTCCTATCAACATTCTGGAACTCAGGGCAGTGAAGTTGGCACTCAGTCAGTGGAGCCACCTCCTACGGCTACAGTCAGTCCGCATCCAAAGCGACAACGTCACCACGGTGGCCTACATCAACAGACAGGGAGGGACTCGGAGCCAAAAAGTGGGCAGAGCAGAACTCTGTCAGACTATCAGCCATTCACATACCAGGCGTGGCCAATACAAAGGCGGACTTCCTCAGTCGAAATCAACTCGATCCCGGGGAGTGGGAGCTTCACCCGGAGGCTTTCGATCAACTAGTGTCAATCTGGGGAAGACCAAGCATAGATCTCATGGCGTCGAGGCGAAATCGAAAAGTCTCAACCTTCTTTGCACGATACCGAGACCCTCTAGCGGCAGGGGTAGATGCCATGACACAACACTGGCAGTTCAAGCTGGCTTATGTCTTCCCTCCACTTCCAATGCTCCCTCGGGTGCTCAAGAAGCTCAAGCAGTCCAGAGCCACAGTAATCGTAGTAGCTCCCTTCTGGCCGCGAAGAACCTGGTTCTCCGATCTTCAAGAACTGTCCGTGGCTCCACCGGTCCGGCTGGACGGCAGGCCAGACCTTCTGCAGCAAGGGCCCATAGCTCATCACAATCCCGGTCTGTTTGCTTTGACGGGCTGGCTGTTGAAGCATCCATCTGGCGAAATCAGGGATTGACGGAAGAGGTTATTGCTACTATGCTCAAAGCTCGAAAACCATCGTCTTCCAAGTCGTACCATAGAGTTTGGCACTCCTACCTCGAGTGGTGCAATGAGTCAGAATTTTCGTTCATGGAGCCCTGTATCCCTCGAATCTTGTCCTTTCTTCAGCGGGGCCTCCAATTAGGGCTTAAACTCAGCTCCCTCAAGGTGCAAGTTTCTGCCCTTTCTATCCTATTTCAAAAGCGCCTAGCTACTGAGGAGACGATTCGCACCTTTCTACAGGGAGTCACTCACGTGGCACCCCCATTCCGACCGCCTACAGCTGAATGGGATCTCAATCTGGTGCTGGAAGCCTTACTTGATCCTCCCTTTGAACCCCTGGGTTCAATTTCCGATGCATGGATGACGTGGAAAGTGGTCTTTCTGATGGCAATATCCTCTACTAGACGAGTATCTGAACTTAGCGCTCTGTCTTGCGACTCTCCATATCTCATCTTTCACAAAGACAAGGCTGTTCTACGCACACTTCCACATTTCATGCCGAAGGTTGTTTCGGAGTTCCATCTGAATCAGGAGATTATCGTTCCTTCCCTCTGTCCGGAACCTAAGAACGATAAGGAACGCAGGATCCACAGCCTTGACGTAGTCAGAGCTCTTCGCTGGTACGTTGAACGGTCAAAAGCCTTCAGAACTTCAAGGTCATTGTTTGTGATTCCCTCTGGACCTCGAAGAGGACAGGCAGCTTCTAAGACTTCTCTTGCTCGTTGGATTAGAGAAACTATCAAGCAAGCATATACTACAAAGGGAAGAGCACCGCCTGCAGGTATCCGGGCTCATTCCACTAGATCGGTAGGTGCCTCTTGGGCTTGGCGTAACTCTGCTTCCTTGGAGCAGATCTGCAAGGCGGCTACCTGGTCATCCGTTAACACATTTACCAAGTTTTACAAAGTTGACACCTTTTCCTCGGCCGAGGCTTCTCTCGGGCGTAAGGTGTTGCAAGCAGTTATTAAGTAATTCTGCAGTTTCGGTCTATGCTCGCACCCACCCTGCTGTTTGGGACTGCTTTGATAAGTCCCCATCGGTCCCTGTGTCCCCCTAAAGACGACAGAGAAAACAGGATTTTTGTACTCACCGTTAAATCTGTTTCTCTGTAGTCGAAAGGGGGACACAGGGCTTCCCGCCCAGTGACGAGCTACAGACCATATTTGGTTTTCTGAATAGGTTCCTTGGTTTACTAGTTCTGCCTGTTATAAGTTTAGTAATTCTAGTAGCAGCTTTGGAACAAACTGAAGTCTGAGTACAGTGTGTGGGGTTAAGCCTAACCTGGCACGCCCACTTTAATTACTTCAAGTGTCCTGCCTCCTGGAGGATGGAGCTTAACCCCATCGGTCCCTGTGTCCCCCTTTCGACTACAGAGAAACAGATTTAACGGTGAGTACAAAAATCCTGTTATGTGACACACATGGAATATCATTGGTTTTAAAATTCTCACTTCTTTTCAATTTCTACGGTTCATTATAATTTCACAAATAAATTGGCTGTACAAATACTGAACTTCTCCTGTTTTTCATAAGAACTACAAATCCAGAGATGTGACAGATGATGTGGGAAACATTGTGAGATTTGTGCAAGATAATTGCTCCTTAGTACAAGGACGTGGCAAGGGTAGAAGTAACAACACTCGATTGACCCTTAACATGATGGTAGATATATTCCTAGGTAAGTACCACACTGCAATAATGAAACAACCCAAGTACTTGTATACTCTGTTAATGTTGCTACTGTACAACTAAAACAGTAGTTATAGTGCAGTGTGTATGATGCTTATCATATTTTTATTCTAAATGGGATACAGTTTGGTTCTAGTCTGCAGTTTGTAACACACTATTTATGTAGGACCATAATATAAAAACGGTATTCCTTGTAGGGAACCACAATGAGAACAATACTTAGAAAACAAATATTTATATAACTATAAAGAAATAATATATTTGTGTTCCTTTCATTACACCAGGCTCTAAGTCTGCAAAAATCCAGACTGGTTTATTTGGGAAAGGAGCTGCTTATTCACGACACAATGCAGAACGTCTCTTCCGGAAGCTAGTCCTGGATAGGATAATAGATGAAGAGCTTTACATTACTTTCAATGATCAGGCTGTGGCGTATGTAAAAATGGGAGAGCGGGCACAAGCTGTGCTAAATGGATTCTTGAAGGTGTGTCTCCAGTATACAGACCAGTATACAATATTTATGTGTACAAAGCTAGTAAAAGCTTGTATTCATATATATCAAAATTGTTTTTTATTAAAAAAAAAAATAGGTTGATTTCCAAGACACAGAAAGTGCAAGCAGCATCAGAAAACAAAAGGCATCAGTTGTCACCAACACTTCCCAAAGGGAAGAAATGGTCAAGAAGTGCCAAGCAGAGCTCACAGAACTCTGCAAACGCTTGGGCAAAATATTTGGAGTCCATTACTTCAATATCTTTAACACGGCCACCATACGGAGAATTGCAGGTGAGTGGTTGCTCTAGCATAGTGGGTAATGTTTCTAAAGTGATCTCTGGTGATCTTTGTCACAGACTTTAAAGCTGGCATCTAGTCCATTTTTATCTGTACTAATATATGTGAAATTATCAAATAAAGATTCGTGCCAAATGGATGTTGCAACTAGCTGTGGGACAGCAAAGAACCAGAGATGAAAATCTGTTTGCTATGCAGTTATGGCAAGCAATTTGTAAGGAACAGGGGAATGCTTAGCTTGTTACGCATATAACCCTCTTCTGCTACTGCATGAGATCTAGCACGCATGTACTTGTGTGTAGCGCTACAGGAGTCCTGTGCCTCCGCTATATGGGAGAGCAGGTACACTATAAAATGGCATGACTCCACCCAGGGTCAGTACAGACTGAACTGTTTTACCCCTCCCTGGGAAACTTTTTTCTGATCATACACAGTGATATGGTTGAAAGGTTTTTTTGTAAAACACAGTAACTTTAAATACAAGCAGACATATGGATTCCTTTACAGCCTCTCATTGATTGTGCTGTTTGTAGCCACATGAACAGTAAGTGCCTCCCACAATTACAGTATATACTCTCAACTTTACAGGATGAGTGTTCACAACACCCCAGATGTAGTATTGCCTGCCTTTGGTGCACAATCCCCAATGAAGGTGAATCTCACAAGGGTCCTACCCTCCAAGGATCTATCTATCCCTGAGCCTGACCACTTGAGTCCCTAAGCTGGAGGCCTTGTCACCACAGGGTACTAACCCTCCAGGTCTCCTTGTTGGAACCTCATGCTCACTATATAAATCCTGATCCTGTCTTTCACTCCTAGAGTGACTATAACAGATCTGCTCTTGCACTTACTTCACCTATTCTGGAACCTTCCTTTATTCCAAGTCTCCATGCAGCACCAGTGTCCTTTCTCTAGCAAGTGTGCAGTCCAAAGAGATTGAGCACCAGGATTGCCTGGTTTACGTTTCAAAACCAGCCAAAGGCTATCAAAAAACTAGCCAAAAAGTTGCCAAAAGCCATTTTAAAAGTAGCCCAAAAATAGCCCAATTTGTACGCTGAAAAAGCTTAATAAAATAAATTACAACAATATGGGTATGAAATCAATGAAGTTTTCCAATTACTTTTCTACATTACAGAGGACACTTTTTCCATTTTCCCTGCAAGTTGGGAAAGATTTCTATAGACAAGAAAAAGTGATTTATCTTTACTGAAATTGAAATGCTGCATCAAATACAGCTCTGTGTTCAAGTTGAACAGGTTGAATTCATTATTAATGTAGGGGAAACATAACTTTGTATAGAAACATATTTTGCTGCTGGCACAGAAAGTATAGTTACTTGTATTCTCTATTTACCAGGGCACTGCCAGTGCAAGGACTGTTTCATTAGTCTTTCCCAACACCTAGTCATGTAGTCTCTGTTGTTGCCAGTAAGCTACAAGCTACTCATGCTTTATACAGAGCCTCTGCTCCCCATGATCACACACACAGTCACACACACGCTGCCTGCACAAGGTCACACACACGCCAGTCCCTCTCTTTATTCAGCCAGGCAGACTCACCACACCACACAGGGGCGCCAGTCTCATGTCCAGGGTTTCTTCCTCTACCTAGACAGCTGCAAACCACTCAATTTGCATTGAAAAAATTGGACTGGTATTAAAAGTCCAAACCCGCAGCAAATTCCAAAACTAGCCCAAATCTGTACGTTGGCAGGTTTGGACTTTTAAAACCTGTCCCTACATTTTAAAGGTAGCCCAATTTGGCTACAAATCCACCAACCCTGCTGAGCACATGTGGGCATATATTTTTTGTAACCTCTGGGGAACTACTCCCCCTCTCCTGTGGGGAAAAAGGACCCAGTCCAGCTGTCCAAATAAAACCCTGGGGTATAGAAAAACCTTAACCTTTTATATATTATACATCTACTGGCAAGTCACTGAACTGCCAGCAGAATTCATTCACATAGGAAAAGGGAAACGGCTTCCCTTGTAGAACTGAGGACCCATTCTAGCTGACTAAGTTATGCCCAGAGGACCAAAGGACCTAAAGGTTAGTAAAACCTTTACCCTCCTACACGCATATGATATGATAATGGAAAATTCATGCAAGTTCCATCAAAAAAGTATGGTCTTTTTTGAACCTAGTGTTTATATTCCATATGTCTCAGTTTTAGATAAGAATAGTGAATGTCTGTTAAGGTCAATATGGAAAGGCATTATAGTCTAGCATTCCTTTGTTACAGAGTCACTATCTCCTGAGCCTGAAGTATTACTTCAGATTGATGGTGTTACAGAGGATAAGTTGGATAAATATGGTGCTGAACTCATCGATGTTTTACAGAAATATTCCGAATGGACACTTCCAGGTATAACGCACACCTCTGCATATGTGCCATATATTTGTTAAAAGGAAAATGAAAGCACCAAATACCAGTTTTTTTTATCCAATTTTTTTATCCATTCAGTTGAAGATATTTGCCAAAAATCTGGTGGGCCTGCTAATGTCTCTGCAAGGAGATATAATAGCGATCATGATGATGATGAGAGTTGTGATAAGTCCTCTTACTTCAGCTCCAACAACAAGAAAGGTCCAAAGCGGAAAAATTCTGCGTACTTTGGGAAGTCCAAAAAACGAAAGACTGGAGGAGATGGTCAGCAGTCCCGTTCCAAGAAGTAGGTTCCAACATACTATAACATCATTGTATGACAACTATCTTTGCTGTCAGACTAATGCATGTCTAGTTCATATCAAACCAAGTTGCGGCAAGTTTCATAAAACCTTTATTTTCAAAGTAAAACTTTTTTTTTTTTTCTAAGCTTGTTTTCCCTGTGAAACGAAATGACTTATGTCACACAGTAAAGGTGGCCAAACACGGAGAGATCCGCTCGCTTGGCGATGTCGCCAAATGAGCGGATCTCTCTCCGATATGCCCACCTTGAAGTGGGCAATATTGGGCAAGATCCGATTGTGGGCCCTAGGGCCCAATGATTGGATCCTAACGAATGGGAATGGGCGGTCGGATCACGGGACCGCATCAACGAACAGATGCGGCCACGATCCGACGGGATTTTTTGTCCCATCCGATCGAGAAGCCTGTCGGCAGCTTTTATCGGCCCGTGTATGGCCACCTTAAAAGTAAGTAATTGTGTAATCTATTTGTTTGAGACATTTTCTTGCACCAGGACTATAGTCTCCAGCTGGATGATCCATGACTAAATTCCTACCTACAAAGGAAGTTTGTTCGCCTATTACATATACAACACTTGAAGAGTTAAAAAAAAATTTTAGCACTGTACTCAAACATGTTGAGGTGCACATTATTATGATCTTAAAGGGATACTGTCATGAGAAAAAAACATTTTTTTCAAAATGAATCAGTTAATAGTGCTGCTCCGGCAGAATTCTGCACTGAAATCCATTTCTCAAAAGAGCAAACAGATTTTTTTATATTCAATTTTAAAATCTGACATGGGGCTAGACATTTTGTCAATTTCCCAGCTGCCCCCAGTCATGTGACTTGTGCCTGCACAAGAGAAATGCTTTCTGGCAGGTTGCTGTTTTTCCTTCTCAATCTAATTGAATGTGTCTCAGTGGGACATGGGTTTTTACTATTGAGTGCTGCTCTTAAGATGGCCATAGATGCAAAGATCCGATCGTACGAATCATCGTACGATCGGACTTTCCCATCTCCCGACCCGCCACTAACCATTCAGATCAAAGTCTTACCAGTCAGATTAGTTAAAGAACAGATCAGCAATGTTCTACCCCTGACCGCAATCGTAAGATATCTATGTTCAACCAAAGCTAGTGACAGTCTCCCACTGAAAATCGTACGATCGACAATACACGCAGAGATATTATCGGCAGCCGACAGAAATTTTCTAACCTGTCCGATCGACCAAACGACCGATCTCCGCCGGACGAAAAATGTCGGGACTCTCCACACACGGTCCGAATATCGTACGAATCCTTGATTCATACGATCAGATCTTTCGTCTATGGCCAGCTTTATATCTACCAGGCAGCTGTTATCTTATGTTAGGGAGCTGCTATCTGGTTACCTTCCCATTGTTATTTTGTTTGGCTGCTGGGGGGAAAAAGGGAGGGGGGTGATATCACTGTAACTTGCAGTACAGCAGTAAAGAGTGATTGAAGTTTATCAGAGCACAAGTCACATGACTTGGGGCAGCTGGGAAATTGACAATATGTCTAGCCCCATGTCAGATTTCAAAATTGAATATAAAAAAATATGTTTGCTCTTTTGAGAAATAGATTTCAGTGCAGAATTCTGCTGGAGCAGCACCATTAACAGATTCATTTTGGAATTTTTTTTTTCCCATGACAGTATCCCTTTAAACAAGGACTTTGTAACCAGAAAGGAATTGCCAGTAGTTTAACCCACACTGAAGTGTCAAACAGCTTCTAGAAACACACATGCCGCTCAGTCTTATCTATATTCAGGAGTTGACCAAGTACTGGAAACAGTATATAAAGTTATACATACAATCTGTATGCAATACACACACAGAAAAAAAGAAATAGTGTGGTACACTGAAAAATGTGGTTGTTGGTCACAAGGAAGCACAGAACTTCGTTAATTCCATGGATCCAAAATAACTACTTAGCAATTGACAACTGCAGAATCAAAGGGGTGGCTGAACATACAGCCATAACTGGAATATAATTTGTATTGTATAAGATTGTGGTCTAAATATAATCTGTTTTTTTATTTCTTTACTAGTGGGAATAGTTCATACGCTAGGAAAAATTCTACTGCCAAAACATCTAGTAGCTACATCAGTGGTTCAAAGACAGGAGCTGACAAAAGACCTGGGTTTATGGCTCCACCAATGCCTCAGCCCAACAGACGCTTCCTTAAACCATCCTACTCTATGTTTTAATCTGCAATATTATCTCGGACTGACAAAACCATCTGTATATTATGTATAATATATAAATATATATATTTGTTGGATTTCTATGTTTCGTTGAAAGTAATGTAGATGCTAATAAATTAGTATTAACTTGTTAAAGAAATCATCATCTTTGTCTTGTTGTTTCGCTGCTGGGGGGGGTGGCAGTCTTTCCTGCAGGAATGTATTTTCTTTAAGAAAACTGGGTGCAGTATTACCCCCTTTTCACTTAATGCTCTTTATTTACACAACATGCCTCCAGCATGAAAGGTATTAAACCCATAGAATATCAATATGATCCTTCTCATCAGAGTAGCTGACAGTACCCCAATAGTTCAACTTGCTTATTCATAAATATCCATTAGAGGGGTTTGCCTTGAGCACAGGAAAAATGCAGATTGTGAGCAGTCATTTCAGCATTAAACATTTATCTGTCACCCTTGAGGGAAGGTACATGGCCTTATAGCTCAACAACATTAGACTTGTGGTGCAGTGGGGTGTGGGACAGAACTATGCTACACCTTCCACTTCATACAGTAACGAGCCCTCAATAGTGAAACATTGGTCCTAGCCTTATTGACTCCCCAACTCCCATGTGAGACCTTGAAGAGAAACATGTGAAACCCTATGCAATATGCAATCCACTAGTTAAGCCGAAGTTGCAATATGCATCTGTCACACTGTATATTGTGAAAACACCATTTCATTCTCATAGGCTACATGCTTTGGATGTATCCAGTCAGGTTGAATATCAATGCATTCAAAATGTTTCCTTAAATAAAACTTTTCAGGAAAAAACACTTATGGTCATGGGCACAAAAGCATTTGTATGTGTTCAGCAGAACTGGCGCCTTCAGTACAGCTAAGGACTCTGCTACTAAGCAAGGTGCAACAATTGCATGCAGTCTGCCATGGTTTTTTTGCAGTACTATTTCCTAGACTTCCACTGTAATTGCAGGTGACAATAAAGTAGCATACCCCACAACTATATTCCACATTTGCTGTTGCAATCTCCCCCCTCGTGGCTCATTCCGCAGCCCTCCCTCCTAGGTCTTCAGCCCTCACTCTTCAACCCTCATTACAAAAGCCACCCGTGCTCAGACCTCAGCTCGTAAGCCAGGCTAATAGCTGAGGAAGGAGGTTGCTAATTCCGCAGCCCACCCTCCTAGATCCTCAGCCCTCCCTCCTCGGACCTCAGCCCTCACTCTTCAGCCCTCATTACAAAAGCCATCCGTGCTCAGACCTCAGCTCGTAAGCCAGGCTAATAGCTGAGCAAGGAGGTTGCTCATTCTGCAGCCCTCCTCCTCGGACCTCAGCCCTCATTACAAAAGCAATCCGTGCTCAGACCTCGGCTCGTAAGCCAGGCTAATAGCTGAGGAAGGAGGTTGCTCATTCCGCAGCCCTCCCTCCTCGGACCTCAGCCCGCACTCTTCAGCCCTCATTACAAAAGCCATCCGTGCTCAGACCTCGGCTCGTAAGCTAGACTAACAGCTGAGGAAGGAGGTCTGACTCTGAGTACTGAGGGCTGAGGAGGGAAGGCTGAGGAATGAGCCACGAGGGGTGAGATTGCAACAGCAAATGTGGGCAACACGGAGGTGTGACTGCAGTTTCTTCTGATAAGTGAGTAGAATAAGAGACGAGTCTGCATACTTCTTCTTTACGAGAGTGCTTGCAGGAGCGTGTGTTCTCCTGATGATGTCCTAAAATGCATTCCATACAGCTGGCTGTTCATACAAAGTAACAGTAGTCAGCCAGCTCAGCAAAGTAGTCAGACAGATCAGCAGATCAAGGGGCTAGGCTTAGGGAACTGTCAAAAACCATTAAAAATCATGAAAAGTCTACATGTTTTTTAATTGATGTATATTGCAAAGTTGCTTGAAATTGTGTTTACTTTTCTAAAAGCTTAAGTTATGTGTGGTTTTCCCCTTTAAGCAAGTAGCCAAGGAGTTCCATGCTCATATTTTACCACAGGGGTCCATTCATTTTCAGACACCAAGCACCATTCATTGATTTATTTCCCAAAATAGTCATGGCTTTTGTGAAGACAGAAGGGAGGGCTTGAAAAACTGGTGGGCACTTTGGGGGACAAATCTGTTTTATGTTCCGTGGACTTTTTCAGCAGATGTCCATGTGCCTCGAGCCACATCCTTCGTGTTTATTAATTGAAAACAATTGGGGAGAGGGGCGCGCTTTTTTTTTCAGTCACTCGTTATTACTATGGCACCAGCTGACTGAAAAAGCCTTGTTTCCGGCTGTCACTTATGGCAACCTGTCCTCCAATAAGGCTTACGTTAGCGTCACTTCCGCCCTGTTATTCCTAGTTATGCAACTTGAACCGGCGGGAAAAGTATTGAGGCATATCTCTTAGAGCCCAGTTGCATAAGCGGGAGAGTGTTGCATAAAGAGAGGGCACTGCAATGATTACCGACATGGAGGAAAAGAAAGAGACAGCGCAGATGACGCAGGTGAGCACGGGATAGCAATAACATGCGTCACGTACGTAACAGGAATACTTTTATGAAGTAAAATCTTTTTAGATCAGTCGCACACACTGGGGATAAAGAATACGCAATAGACAGTGAAACCCCCTGTAAACCGTGTGTAGTGATTGGTTCATCTGGGGGTAAATCCCTATTTTCCACTTTCTGTCACATTCCCAGCACACAGTGATTCTGAAGTATTCAGTCAGTAAGCGTCCCTTCATTCACACTAAACATACAGCAATGTAGCCATAACCAGGGACCCTAGTGCCTACAGTGGAACTCACAGTTTATGTTTGTAGGGGACAAGAAAAAAAAAAAGTCTTTCTTAGACATTTTAATTTACTGTCTCACTGGCAAGATTTAAAGGGTTAACTTGCCTTTCTGGTAACTTTTGTCTGTTTTCAAATGGCCTGCAACTCTAGGGTTTATATAGGCATAGTGATCCTGTTAAAACCTGGGACATGTATTATAATTAACATGTATTTATATAGCGCCAACATATTGCGTAGCGCTGTAAAGTAAATGTGATTATACAACTAAATCACATGAATTCTATACATAGAACATATGGAGTTACATACATCACAATCAATACAGGTACAAAAAGTGAGGAAGGCCCTATGCAAAAGAGCTTACACTCTAAAGGGAAGGGAGTAATACACAAGGTGTGGGAGTGGGCAAGATCGAATTAAGTGGGTGAGAAATGTGGTACTGTATGTGGTGTTGCGTTTGCTCAAAAGAAGTGCGTTTTAAGAGATATCTTGAAAGCAGAAAGGTTGGGAGAAAGTTGGACAGATCGTGGTAGAGCGTTCCAGAGGAGGGGTGCAGCCCTTGCAAAGTCTTGAATGCGAGCATGTGAGGAGGTAATGAGAGAAGAGTTGAGTAGCTGGTCAGCAGAGGAGCGTAGTAAGCGGTTGGGTGAGTATATAGAGATGATGTATAGATGATACAGCTGGCTCTCGCACACCCAAAATATATTATGCGATGTCTGGTGCTCTATGGTAGAGGTTCGGCCACCTCACAAATTGTTCAAGTAAAAAGTTATCCAAGGCACACAGGCTGCTGCAAGCAAGGAACCCCTTGCACGTTTATTGCGGAAGTGAGCAACGTTTCGGGGTCAAGCCTACGGTAATTAGTGAGCTCAAGCATATAAAGCCATACAATCACAATGATTGGTGCAGTGATAAAGTCATACATTTACAATACTTGGTGCATTTTACAATAATAAACATACAAATTACACATAAAAAGTGATGAAAGTGTTATTTAGATGGTACTTGGTTCCAGCACGAATAGCCAAATTTGCCCCTTTAGCTGATCCTAGCTGCTTTAGAGGCTGTGGAGAATTAGGCACAATGTTCCACACCTGGTGGGAATGCCCTTATGCCCGGAGATTCTGGATTAGAATCTTCAATATGGTATATTCGGTATTTGAGACCCCCATTCCTAAAGATCCTGTCCTAGCTTTACTTGGGAAAAAACCAGATACTTTATCGAAGTCTCAGTTTAGTCTATTTTCTTTTATAATGTTAGCAGCTAAGAGAACTATTGCTGGAGCTTGGAAACAGAAACAAATCTCAATAGAGCCAGTCAAATCCAGAATAGATTGGATTATGTGTCAAGAGAAAATGTCAAGTACTCTCCTCGACACTCACCAGAAATTTCTTGTGGTTTGGAGGCCCTGGATCGAATATAGACAGGGGCCTGGAGAGGTATTTATTCCTCTCTCACTGTAAGAATTATTTCTATTCGGGATACGACTCATGGTAGAGGTACTTATTATTTTGGTCCCTTTTTTTTCCCTTTTTTTTTTTTTTTTTTTTTTTCCCCCTTGGTGTTTTTGATTGTGTGTATTAAGCTTTGGGTTGGCCTGGGGGCCTGAGGCGGGGAGGGTATACTTAGCACAGAAGGACACAATAAGAGCTGAAAGTAGGGGGTCCCCCCCCTTTTTTTTTTTTTTTTTTTTTTTTCTTCTCCTCGTCCCAAATTTTGGAGGTGGGGGATAAAAGGTCACAGGGGTTGCGAAGTTATCAGATACCCATCTAAATAAACTTGTCACGTTAATTTACAAGGAGCATCACTGAGAGGGGTGTTTTTTTTTTTTTTTTTTTTTTTGGGATTATGGGGGTCCACTCAAAGGATCGATGTCTTGGCTATTTTAGTACCGGGGGCATCGTTCTTCACAATAAATTGGCTCTAGGTTTACATAATATAGGTATTGTAGATACAACATCACTGGATTTAGTTATTGACAGTATCATGGCACGGGTTTGTACTATATAAGGATCACAATTTATTAAGAAGATATTAGCACTTATTTCATGGAACTATATCAGGGGTTTTGGGCACGTGGGGAGTTTTTTTTTTTTTTTTTAGGGGGGGGTGAGATATGGAACCCAAATTTTTGTCCCGTGCTGTTGGGGTTTCACTCCACGCCTCAGGTCACCAGGTTAGAATTTTCTTATGGATTTGTTTATGTTTATTATGTATGACGGATATGGGAAATATAAATGATTCTGTGTAAAAAGCATTCTGTATATAAATGTGGTTTAAAAGAATAAAAATTTATTGAAACAAAAAAAGTGATGAAAAAAATTGGGATATAGTTCCAAAAAAATCAGTCCTTTAGTGAAATGATACCAAACTAACCAAAGTCCATAAATTTACTTACTATATAGGATAGGCAAAAAATACAAAAAATGTAAAAAAAAAAAAAAGTATAAAAATAGAATTATTCTGCGGTCAGGGACAGGTATTGTACGCCATTTCCCATCATCTTGTAGGGTAAGATTTACTAACCGCAGAATAATTCTATTTTTATACTTTTTTTCTGTACCAATCATAGTGAGCTCAAGCATATAAAGCCATACAATCACAATGATTGGTGCAGTAATAAAGTCATACATTTACAATACTTGGTGCATTTCAACAATGTTATTAATAATAAACATACAAATTACAAATAAAAAGTGATAAAAAAATGGTAAAATAGTTCCAAAAAAAATCAAAGTCCTTTAGTGAAATGATACCAAAAGTCCATAAATTTACTTACTATATAGGATAGGCAAAAATTAGCGCACAAAATACAAAAAGAAAGTATAAAAAATGACAGAAAGTACAGAAAAAAAGTATAAAAATAGAATTATTCTGCGGTTAGTAAATCTTACCCTACAAGATGATGGGAAATGGCGTACAATACCTGTCCCTGACCGCAGAATAATTCTATTTTTATACTTTTTTTTTTTTTACATTTTTTTACATTTTTTGTATTTTGTGCACTAATTTTTGCCTATCCTATATAGTAAGTAAATTTATGGACTTTGGTTAGTTTGGTATCATTTCACTAAAGGACTGATTTTTTTGGAACTATATCCCAATTTTTTTCATCACTTTTTATGTGTAATTTGTTTGTTTATTATTGTTAAAATGCACCAAGTATTGTAAATGTATGACTTTATCACTGCACCAATCATTGTGATTGTATGGCTTTATATGCTTGAGCTCACTAATTACCGTAGGCTTGACCCCGAAACGTTGCTCACTTCCGCAATAAACGTGCAAGGGGTTCCTTGCTTGCAGCAACCTGTGTGCCTTGGATAACTTTTTACTAAAACCTGGGACATGTCACACTACACTATTGTTTTAATACGTTGCATCAAATGGGACTGAAAGTTGAGTCCTGCGTGGGGCCATTTTTTGGGACCCGTACCCGACCCGTACCTGCAATCCGCAACCTGGACCCGCATTCTTACCTGCTTGGACCCCCGACATGCAAGTACCTTATCCGCAACCCGGACCCACTGACCATCAAGAATCAGGAAGTGCTGTCATTGTAAACCGGAAGTGACGTCATCGGAAGTAGACATGACCAGAAAAAGGGAGTAAATATCGCTATTAAGAAGAACCGCCGACCCGCATCTATACTCGGAACTTCTATCAGCAACTGGCAGGGTACCGTAGGTTATTGCGGGTAACCTGCGGGTACCCGACCCGCTGCAGGACTCTAACTGAAGGTATTATTTTGCCCTCAAATACATATTTTCTGTTTTTTGGGGGGGGGGGTTTCTTCCTCTTCCCCCCCCTCCCCTTTTTTTAGCTTTCAGCTGGGACATCTATGATGTTAGGGTTCCTCTGTGGCATCCAACCATTCTCTCCACACCAGGTCATATTTCTGGGAAGAGCCTCTTGCGGTATAGGTAAGTTGTATCAAGGAGAGTGTTGCTTATAGCAGGTTCTGCCAGCCGTGAAATGTGGGGGGACGTCCAATTCAGGAGGATACATTTCCTGGCATAGAACAGTAGTGTATGGAATAATATTTTCATGGCCGCCCTTGGGGTAACCTCGTCCACAACTACACCAAGGGGGTTTTACAGTCTCTCATTTGAAGAGATACTGACACTAAAAGTGAAACCTTGTTAATCTGTCTTTGCATGCTATTTATAATTTTTCCATAAAAGTACATAGTTAAATTGGGTTGAAAAAAGACAAAGTCCATCAAGTTCAACCCCTCCAAATGAAAACCAAGCATCCATACACACACCCCTCCATACTTTCACATAAATTTTAGCATTCCACAACCTCACTGTCTTCACTGTGAAGAACCACCTAAGTAGCTTCAAATTAAAGTTCTTTTCTTCTAGTCTGAAGGGGTGTCCTCTGGTGATTTTACATCTGATCCCCCCCAGTTCCTCTATGAGGGGGCTGCCATAATTGTGCAGCAGTAGTCTATATCAAATGTATCCAACTTAGGACATGTCATTTTAAACAGTTTTCAGAAGTAATGTCGCGCACAAAAAAATATTATGCGTTATGGGGTTTTTTTTTGTGTGTGATCAGAGTAACAACAAACCAAACATCAACATGTGCAATGCCAAGTGTTGGATGGATTGGAATCATGTCCTGGGGTGATCAAATTAAATTTTATCATTTGTCAGTATTCTCTTGGCATTTGCAAAACCCAATCTGTGCAAATGCCAAAGCTGTTGGCAACATTTGGTGAGGAAGGGATACTGTCCTGGGCTGTTTTTCATGGTTTAGGTGCATACAACAGCTCATATGTAAAAACAGATTTTGTCTCCCATCTTCCGACTCAAAGGCCCAGGAGGGGGAGGCCTTCCTATCCATCATTCAAGACCTCTCTTCACCTGAGGTTGTCGTCCCCATACTCCCTTCAGACAGAGGAAGGGGATTTTACACCAACCTATTCATAGTCCCGAAGATCAGGGGCTCTGTGGCAATGAGGCAAATTGAGTAACTTGCCTCAGACGGCAGCGCCCCACTAATTAGCAGGGGCAGCAAATATGTAGCACCTGGTAACTTTGAAACAGATTTCTGTTTTTCAAACCGGAAATTCATCTCTTTTAGTGCAGAGAGTGAAATTGCACTTATCTTCACTTCTCTGCTCTAGCAAACTCGATGCCCGGACCTCCCAGGACCCCCTCCTTTGCCAAAAAGGGTAATCATGGAGGGGGAGGAGGCAGCCACAACAAATTACCCAACGAATACATGACGGTTGTGGAAATCAAGGAAGCTTATTTACACTTACCTATCCACCCCAACCATCATAGATTCCTCCACTTCATCATCATTGCAGGGCACCTTTGGCAGTTCATTGCCTTACCATTTGGCCTGACCTCCGCCCCACACTTCCTCACCAAGGTCATGGCAGCAGCAGCACTGGCACACCTCAGGATGCAGGGCCTCAGGGTAATACCTTACTTAGACAACCTTCACAACCTGGACGTGGTTTGAGTACTGCAGGTTTACGCCAATGCGATTTGCTCCCTGCACAGATCAGATGCCTTGTTTTTTATTCTGGAGGGTCCCAGAAATGGCATCAGGCGTCGGCAGAGCAGGTCTGCCATTTTAAGTACTATCCCTTTGGATCATTCGATTCGCAGCGCACAAAAACAGACCAAAGGCAAACTCATGTTAGGTCACATGAGACAATAAATGGACAAAGTTGCGTCTTTCACACCAACACTTCCTCCTGTTACAATTAAAACTACAGTATTTCTGGTCAGATTGGCTCCAAGGCAGCACACAGACCATCACAAATTGGTGGCTTATGTTAAAAAGGGCAATATTTACAGATATATAAATTCCAGTTTTGTAAGATTGGTTTAACAGGCCACTTACTGTATTCATTCTTGGGGTATGTATTCATTCTTGGGGTATAGTTTTCCTTTAAGACTACAGCATCTAATCAAAACATTGATACATTAGTTTCAGATCCTACTGAACATGCTTCCTGAGCATAACCAACTGCTACAATACATGTTGATACATGTTCCTGATATTAAAGTTTAAGGGTAATCATTTAAAAATTAATGTACCCACCTGTATATATGATTGTTTATTTTTTTTATCCTATAGGAAACAACCCCTAAAGACAGTCGGGTTATTGAGGGTGTACGTCGTAGTTCTCGCCGCTCCCATGCAGAACCACATTCTCCTAAAAAAGCATATGAAGTAAGGGATCGTCGTCAAAAACGCAGTTTGGAGAGGGACCAGCATGAAGATGGTACACCTATTAAGAGAGCACGTCTCCCAAGGGAACAGTCTTCAACAAGAAAACACCCCATTGTTCTGCTGTCTCGAGAGATACCGGAGTATCACACAGAAACTATGCCTACTCCAAAGAAAAATTATAAACTAATCCCTGAACAGGTACAACAGGCTGTTGCCTATGTTTTCAATTCCATTTTTTTGTCCCTTTCTTTGATTTTTTTTTTTTTTTTTTTAATTAGGGTGGTTTTAACTAAATTTCATCCTCTGTTAACGAATGCTACAGATGACTGACACACCTGCTTTGAAGTCTTCTCTCCTGCTCATTGTTTAAAGTAGACTGTTTTGCAGTTTTATGATGCTGATTTTTATAGTTTGATTTTTACAAGACCTTTACACTTTTTTTTGCAGGTTACAGAACTGTCAGAATATGAAATTGAAAGGTTAAACAACATTAAGGAAAATGCAAAGTTTCTGCAATCATTGAAATTGCTTGAGGTATGTTGTTTGGGGTTTATTATACAAACTTGATGCGTGTTCTGAAAAGCTGCAATTGTGATTCATAAAACTCTTCTCAGAACATTTTCATCAGAGTACCTAGTGTTCATGAGGCTCAATCCTGCAAAAAACTGCTAATTTTCACCCCTCAGTTTGTAGTTTTGAATACAAAAGGAAGTGTAGTAGAGTTTTTCCTCTTTTTACTTCTTTAAAAAATTACACTTTATGTTTTTTTTTTTTTTAAATCAGAATGCTGTAACAAATATATTTGTTTTACAGACTGCCTCAAGTCTTCGTTCACCCCCAAAGAAGCAAAATCAGACCCGTGGTATCAAAAGGTAATCTATTCAATGATTTTAACATTTGCTGCAGTCTTACATTATTAGCCAGCTGAGGGACCAGATGCTTGAGTGTCAACTTAGGTCTGTGACATATGGGACATACAGTATTTTCTGCTCTCAAGTTTGTAGGCGCTGGAGAAACACCCAAATGTGTCTGTGCAGCCTCCTGTTTAATTATCTTAGACCATGACACCTACTAAAAGATGCATGTAGAAGCCAATACCTTTAGAGTTACTTGCCTCAGGAGGTGTTTACTTTCTTTGACTAATGCACCTTACTTATATTACTTTCTGATAACTAGGTTATCTGGTAATAAGGCAATTTTCATGGGTCACTAGAAATTTGCTAACCTGAAAGATTGTTATATTGACCAAATATTTCAATGGTATATAATGTATTTCTAGGCTTGCTTGAGCAGTAAAGAAAAAATACTATGCTTTTTCTTAAATGGGAGCTAAAGTCTAAAATAGAATAAAGCTAGAAATGCTGTATTTTGTATACTAAATATAAACATGAACTTACTGCACCAGAAGCCTAAATAAACAAAATGAATTATGCTTTCAAAGTTGGCACAGGGGGCTGTCCTTGTAACTTTGTTTACAATCTCTGCAAGACCATGCATATGCTCAGTGTGGTCTGGGCTTCATTAGGGAGGTTAAGCTTAGGGATCATCCTAAATTATCAAAGCAGCACAAGTCAAATATCTGCAATAGAAGCCAATACCGCAAGACTGATTAATAATCAGAATATGCAGAATGCACTGGGTCTGTGGATACGAATATCTACATAGTCGCTGGCTGCTCTACAGGGAAACAAAAAAAAAAAGTTGCTCAAGTTCTGGGAAGTAAGGTTGGCTGCCGTATGATCTTTTAGGGACCGTCTTAAGTTCCCTATCTGCAGCAGTCAGAGCAAGTAAAACGAAGGGGGAATTTCACTGCATACAGTCAGGTTTCTTATAAAAACTGTTTGTATTTTTTAATCAAAGTATATTGGAGATAGATTTCTTTTTTATTAAAGGAAAGTAAAAATGGGATTTTATTTTTTAGCCTTTAAATCCCCTTTAAGTTTTGACTGGTAAATCCAAGCACATAGTCTTCCAATGTTTGGCCACTGAAACGCACTAAAATTCATTCTTTAACAATGTTATGTACTATAAGGGCAAGAAGTCATGGCTGCTCCATTTCTATAAATATGCAACGTTTATTAGTTTTACTGAAGATAATAAAACTAAGTTAAAACTTATCTATTTTACTATATTCATAAGCACGCTACATACTGTCTATATGTACATATTACAATATTTTTTCTTTGGTAATTGTACAATACATTACAGGTATTATGATCTATTATCCAGAATGCTTGGGACTTGGGCCTTTCCAGGTTTGGGTCACTGTATCTTAAATCTGTCATCTTCTACAAAAGAAAAGAAGTCAAATATTAGTAGGGATGAACCGAATCCAGGATTCGGTACGGAATATAAATCAGGTGATCTCTGAGGCAGCACACAGACCATAACAAAATGGTGGTTTAAGGCAAGAGATGTAAAAGGGTTTGATAAGATTCTTTAATATGCCACTTAATTTAATATAAACTATCTGTTGCTCAAGTATTCATTTTGGGGGTATAGTTTTCCTTTAAGTGATGAACAGCGGGAAGAGGTGACTGACACAATATAAAAAGATCAAATATCTATAAGGGACCGGATGATTCAATTCAAACTTACTCACCAGTTGTATATCACACCACTGAAACTGCAAAGGAAGGGGAGTCGGCCAGAGGCAGACTGTTCTAGATGTCAAGACTTGAACTCTATCACTTAATATGGGAATGCCCATCACTACAAATATACTGGAAGATGGTGATTAAATACATGGTAAATCATCTAGCCTTCCCCAATGAATGCACCCCAGTAATATGCCTGCTGGGCCTAGTGGATGATCTTTTCCCTTTGAATAGGAACAGATCCTTATCAAGGGCTCTCCTATTCTTTGCAAAGAAAATAATTGTAATGAACTGGATGGGGAACACGGCGCCAAAGTGTAACATTGGATCAACCTGATAAATAAAGTTCTTCCCTCCATCAAATTAACATATGACTCTCGGGCTGCCCTGGGAAATTTTATAAGGTGTGGTCCCCCTGGTTAGTTGCTCACCCAATAAGTGATATAGACTCCTAGGATGAAGTTACATATAATATAAAATGTGATGTATAAAGAGGTATTGGTTGATCTTTGGGTAGCAAAATTCTCACTACTTACTACGGTTATACTGGTCTGTTAACCACCAATATCTAAATGTGCACCTTATCCTCTTTCTTTCTTCTTTTTATTTCATATATATTGTAAAATGCAAAATAAAAACTTTAAAAAAATAATATAATCACAACTTATCTATAGTTCCTCTTTTTGAATTCTATATTATGCAGTATATACAGTTACATTCATGTTAGTGATAAGAGACACAAGAGGAAGTTTTGCATACGTAGAGCTTAGTCTAAAGCTGAACATGGGCAGATTTAATCTTCTGATTTGGCCGCCTCAGCTTCTCTGCAGATATATGGGCCCTTCTGGATGGAATTATGGTATAATCGGATTGTTGGTCCAGGGGTTAAATGATCATATCAGTTGATTTTACACTATAAGTATGTTAGCACATTGTGCAGAGATCTGCTGCGTTGGTGATCTTGCTAAAAGAGCAGATGTTTGTATCTTGCCAGCTTTATGTGGTATGAACACTAATAAAATAGTAATGAGTGCTACAGTTTACAAAAGTTGAGGCATCGGCCCTAGGTCTTTGGAAGGATTTAAGTTTAGAAGAGGATTCTTTATGTAGGAATTCAAGGAAGCAGTGCCAGAAGTAAGGAGCTGGAAACATCCTCATCTTTTTATCTTTCCATGAAATTTTTTCCCCCTTGGGCAATGATATGTCCAAACTTTATACATTTTTCATTACAGTGAGGGGAATGCCTTTCATAAGATCTTGTTTGTGTTACTGATTCAAATTCAATGTACAATGCATTTTTTAGGGAGAAGCAGACTAAGGTGGAACGGCAACCAATAATACGTAGGTCAATGAGACTGCAGCGAATTGACCCTTCAGGAGCACCACTTCCCAATGTCATACAGCCACCAGAGCCATTACTGGAAGAGCATGTAAGGAATGCCTATGTTGCTATAGTTTTGTAGATCATAAGCAATCCAGGTCATGTTGCACCCTGGGATAGCAGAACCTGCTGCCACTGTATATGTGTGTCTGGTTTCCAGGTGCACCCGCCCACTTACCTCTGTCCTGGGAAGGGGGCTGAGTTATCTTCTATCTATCTTAAACAAGTTGTCCTGTTAAAAAGGGAAGTTTTGCTTGTAGAGTTCTACTAGAGCACAGTGTTTAACTTTTGCAACTATCTGCTGACCCTGTTAGGGTGATGCTTGATTTCAGTTTGTTCCCTAATAAAAACCCTCCTCCGCTTTGACATAAAATAAAGCAAGGCAATTGTACTTGAGAGAGACGTCCATATATTGTATGGCGCAGTTAGGTGGTCACTCACTGCATTGCATTTAGCCACACACATTTTGATTTCTTGCAATGTTATACTAAAACAAATGGTAAAGTGATGGAAGCTTGTGGCCAGATATCCTTTATACCTTTATAGAAATAATATAATGTATGAATATTTCCATAAAAACAAAGTGACCTTTTAAATTTCTGCAAGTATGCTGAAGATCATTAACATACAGATTTGTTTTTTAATCCATTTAATTTTGTCCATAGATGGTGATCCAGTTTGGAGAAACTACATGTCTTTTTTTATGGTGATGTTTTTTTTCATTCATTTTCTGTGCTATACAGCTAAATAGCTCTTATTTCCCATGCACTATAGCCAGTCAAGCCTCCAGGACCCTTGGAGATGGTTCCAACCAACCTTAAAGGAGACTGTATATCTGTTGAGGAGTTTCTAAAAACCTGGGCATCTACCAGTAAGGTACTTACTAATTCGCTTTATCAGCTAGTTTGTCATACACTCGGCTGTGAATGACAAAAATCTTTTTTTTTTTTTTTTTTTTTTATTAAACAGGAAAGCCTTAGAAGTTTGAAGAAACAACCAAGCAAGGATTTTAAAAGGTATGGAAGACTTTGTGTGTGTGGTTTTTTTTTTTTATATTTATTTTTTTTTTTTAGTGTTTCTTATCTTGTTCCTTCCTGTAGAAAGTGTATTTGGCAAAAGAGAGTATAGTGTGTGTCATTACTCTGCTGCATTGTTATATTTGTTATTCTGTAGGTATACGGCCTGTTTACAGACCATGACCCTAAGAGAAGAAACCGTAGCAAAGGTTGTCCAGAACCGTATATTCTCAGTGGCCATACATCCATCAGAAAGCAGAACCATCGTGGCAGCTGGAGACAAGTGGGGACAAATCGGACTTTGGGATTTGGTGTGTATTCCTTCAGACTGTACACCATTCAAATATACAACATTTAGGGGCAGATTTATCAAACTGTGAGCATAGAACATACCACAAAAATACTCACCCGTGTTCTATTCATTCATTTGGGATTTTAAGAGTTTTATTTCTCATTGGAGTTCACCATTTAATAAATCTGCTTTTAAAAATCCAATAGGAATTAATATAAAGTGAGTTTTTCTGTGGTAAGTTCTAAATCCACATTTTGATAAATCTGCCCCTTAAATATAAACTTATTCAGATTGATCCCAGTAAAATGGGAATTATGTTTGAAATGTACACTCTATTGACTTTGGTTTACTAAATCAAATGTCTAAACTGAATAGTGTCTTTATATTACCTGTACTAGCTTTATATATTCTTTCCAACTGGAGCAAAAGTGTAACCGTTTACACATGACGTAGTTAATCATGTGCCAAAGAAAAGGTGTAGTCCAATTTAAATACAATTAGCCCAGTTTGTATGCGGCAGTTAACATTTAACAGTTTAAGTTTATTTAAGTTACCCATGATTTAATTTTATTGCATTTCCATTTTAGGCAGACCTGTCTGGTAATGATGGAGTCTATGTGTTTGAACCTCATTCTCGACCAATAAGCTGTATGTCCTTCTCACCGGTTAACAGTGCGCAGCTCTTTTCGCTTAGCTATGATGGCACAGTTCGATGTGGTGATGTGTGTCGCTCAGTCTTTGATGAGGTACTGCATATCTATCTCATTTTGTATGTACTTTAATGTCATATAGCACAGAAATAATAGACACAGTAATGTTTAACTGGCCAGGTGTTAGGTCATTAAAGGGAACCTCAGGTTTTTTTATTTTTCAGTCACTACGGTCTCCCTTTTCTTGCATATATACTTCAAAGGCATGTATTAGGCCTCTGACTTCTTTTTATTTTGAAATGTTATGCTTCATTTGACATTTGTATCAACATTAGGGCAGGCAGGCAGTACATTTCAGACATTAAAGGAAAATTCCTCAAAAACATAACTAATGCCTTTTAAAAAGGAATCATAATTTCAGGCAACTTTGCAATATACATCATTTAAAAAATATGCAGACCTTTCATGATTTGTAATGGTTTCTGACAGTTCCCTAAGCCTAGCCCCCTGCTCTTCTGCTGATCTCTGACTACTTGCTGAGCTGGCTGACTACTGTTACTTTGTATCAACAGCCAGCTGTCCTCAGCCTGCATCCTCCAAACCCCACAATTCCCTACACATGTGATTTTAATAAGGAAAGGAACATCAGAGTGCAATGCATTGTGGGTTATGTAGTTCCTGCATGTTGTCTGGAAGCTGTGGAGAAGTTGTTACAATTTGTAACACCAGTGTTTAGTCCCTCCTTCTCTGCCAGAATTTCAAATGATGCAGAAAGAGAAGAACTGTTAAACAGCTGGATTTCAGCATAGAAAATAACATTTATTCATACTTTTTGAAGAAACTGGTAACTGTGATGTGTATATTAGGGGTTTCTGTGTTATGTGGTCCTCTTTATCAGAAGCCGGAGTTCCCTTTAAACGATATGGTTATCTGTAAAGTGTGTTTCATGCTATCTGTGTTGTCCTGTCTACTGTGTTTAGCACTGTGGCCTTCCTTACATGTGCCTCTAATTATCTATTAAATAAATAAAGCACATATAATTCTTTGCAAGTCCTTTAAGTAAGAACTAAGTTTTTTTACATTATAGGAGCTGGGGTGTTTGTCAGTTTTTGCCTTTTTTTTTTGTTTTCTTTTTTACTCAAAACGTTTAATTTTTGTCTTCACAGGTTTATCGTGATGAACAGGACAGTTTCTCCTCATTTGACTATCTGTCAGCTGACTGCTCAGTCTTGATTGTTAGTCACTGGGATTCTTACCTCTCTGTAGTGGACTGCAGAACACCAGGGACATCCTGTGAGCAAAGAGCATCTCTAAACATGAGGAGTGCCCGCACTACAAGTGTTCATCCTGTCAACAGAGACCTGTGTGTTGTAGCAGGAGCTGGGTAAGTTCATTATGCCAGATAAAATCCAGATGAGCTTTGACTAATCATTTGGAACTTTATTGATCTAACTTTAAGGCTAAATGCATACAGTATATGAGGCTTCTGCTTCTTTAATCTTAGACTTGTCCCTCTTCTTATCTTGCCCACAATTCCTTTTTTCCCTTTGTTTTGTTTTTCAGTGAATTTGACTAATGAAACTAGGGCACCAATTGTACTTCATGCGTTCAAACTCTTTTATAGTCTTAGTCATTTTAAACATTTTCCTCTGAGGGACAGGATTGTGTGGGCAAATAGAATTTTTTTTAATTAATTAATCTGATAGTTATTTTTGGAACTAGAAGCCTAATTTGCCATATTTTTATCTTGTTAGGTGGATGTAGCTAGGGGTAAAACACCCTGTCAGCAATCCCTATGTAAACCTACATTTATCACACAGTGACTTTTGTAATGCCAGAATTTTGCTGGCGAAGTTAAAATGTCATTATTATTGTTCTTTTAGCAAAAATATCCCGTGAACTGCTAGTTTTAAAAAGTAAAATTGTTATTAAGTTAACATATTAAAAATAGTACATACTGACCCCATATGGGGTCAGTATGTACAGGTTTGGGATCCGTTATTCGGAAACCCGTTATCCAGAAAGCTCCAAATTACAGAAAGGCCATCTCCCATAGACTCCATTTTATCCAAAATATAAAAATGATTTCCTTTTTCTCTAATAATAAAACAGTATCTTGTACTTGATCCAAACGAAGATATAATTAATCCTTATTGGAAGCAAAACCAGCCTATTAGGTTTATTTAATATTAACATAATTTTCTAGTAGACTTAAAGGTATTAAAGGAGAAGGAAAGGTTAAAACTAAGTAAGCCTTATCAGAAAGGTCCATCTAAATATACCAGTAAACCCCCAAAGTAGTGTTGCTCTAAGTCCCCTGTCAAAAGAAACACTGCATGTCTTTCCATCTATTGTGTACACATGGGCTTCTGTATCAGACTTCCTGCCTTCAGCTTAAACCTCATTGCCCTGGGCAAGAGCATGCTCAGTTTGATCCTTTCCCCCCTCTCCCTTCTCTACTGTAATCTGAGCCCAGAGCAGGGAGAGACTCAGGCAGGAAGTGAAGTCACAACACATTAATACTGCAGCTCCTATCCTAAACAAACAGAGAGCTTCTAGAGCTTTTTACTCAGGTATGGTAAAACATTCTACAGAATAAATATAGCAGTGTAGCTTGCACTATTGCAGCTAATCTATTGGCAATAAAATGCCTCCGTAGCTTTCCTTCTCCTTTAAGATACAAATTACAAAAATATCTGTTATCCGGAAAAACCCCAGGTCCCGAGCATTCTGGAAAACCGGTTTCATACCTGTGCTATTTTTAATATGCTAACTTAATAAAAATGTGACTTTTTATAACTAACGGTTCCCAGGATATTTTTGCTAAATGGATACTTGAGGGTGCCCTGGGGACTAGGTCAAAATCCTGAAACTTCATTACCCTGTGTGGACTGGCAAATTAGACCCCACCCCCCTCATTATAATTCTTTTCTTCATTGTTATTTTCTGCTAATGATTCAGCTTAGTGATTTTTGGTTTTAAAAACAGGAACGTTCCTGTTAATCAAAATGGTTATAAACCCTGTAGAAGTAGCAACAGATAATGTTCATATATGGGAAGCAAGGAGACTACATGGACACTTAACAATTTGCTAAACAGTGTTTAGAATGAATGTAAAGATTTTTTTTTTAATGCCCATGCTGTTTTTGTTGTCTTCCTGTTTAATGTGGTATAATTTTTATTGAGCCCGCAAAGTTCAGTTTCCCCTTAAAACAACAGTATGGTAATTTGTCATATGAGGAAAGACTGGTTGTATAGCATAGCATTATAAAGGCCACATTGGAGCATATTTTCATTTTGAATGGTTTATTGCACTTTTTTCATGGAAAGGGTTGTTAAGTTGCTCTTTCTGATAGGCATGTTATATACATGGTTATATCAGGAAATATTAAACCTGGTTCAGAGCAGATATGTCTTACTGCTGGATAACTACCGAGGGCCAACGTGGGCACACGTTGTGTGTTGGATACTGTGCCAACTAGTTTCCAAAAGGAAATAACTACATACTTCTAGAGGCTGCAGTACACTACAAATTTCACTACGGTGGATGAATCTTGTAATCGCTAAGTAAATTTAATTACGCAATTCGGCTTAAAGGAGAAGGAAAGCTACCGAAGCAGTTTATTGCCAATAAATAAGCCACAATAGTGCAAGCTATAACACTATATTTATTCTGCAGAATGCTTTACCGTACCTGAGTAAACATCTTTAGAAGATCACTGTTTGTTTAGGATAGCAGCTGTAGTATTAGCTTGGTGTGACATCACTTCCTGCCTGTGTCTCTCCTACCGGAGTCTCTCCCTGTGAAATAAAGCGCCTATAATATTTTCACAGTAGTTGTGTTTTCATTTGATGTCTGTTTTTGTAATCAGTATTCACCTTTCTTTTCAGAGATGTTTGTATTTTTGATGTGAGGCAGTTAAAGAAGAAAGCCCAGCCTGTCTTGTCATTAACAGGACATAGTAAAAGTGTGGCATCTGCATACTTTTCTCCTGTAACTGGAAACCGCATACTGACCACTTGTGCTGATGACTACATCCGGTAAATACTTTCTTCATAATATATGGTGTTGCTTTTACATGGTGCTTACAATTAGTATTATGTAATATAAAAATAGCCCCTTTATTGGAGCTCTCTATAGATGTTCTCTGGTCCCTGTCTGTGTTTCTAATGAGGGGTGGGTGTGTCCTAACGGTCCCTGCCAGAAGCACAGTAGGAGGGGGTAAGCCAATCACAGCCCTGCAGTTACACATGCAAAGAAAGGCTTCATTTCCCTATCAGGTCCTGCTAGCTGCTGATTGGTTCCTGTCCTACAGTACAGTGAGCTGAGAGCCGCCGGCTCCCCTGCACAGCCTGGGAATTCAGGGAGCAGGACAGGAAGGGAGGGATTATTTTTGCAGAAATATTCAATAAATCATTCCGAAACGCTACTTTTTTATAAGCACAATTCTTCTATATCTAAAATAAGTATAACGCACTGGTACTTTCTTATTTTTTACACAATATGTCTCCTTTAAATTGTCTGGGCACAACAGCAATGCAATGAATGTTTTGTTTTCCTTACAGGGTATATGATAGCAGCAGCTTGTGCTCTGAAGCTCCTCTTCTCACTGCATTCAGGTAATGTTATTTTCTTATATCCTTAACTGTGTTATAAGCTAAAGCTTAGATATAAAACCACACAAAGTTTACACCTGTTAAACAGCAGCGGTGTACCGTTTCCACTAGCCAAGCAGTGGTTTGAATGACTGGCTAGAAGATGAATATGGACGGCCTATATAAAATGATTAATAAACATATCACTATAATCTATGCTTGCAGTCCATCTACTTTTATGGTTGCTAGGGACACTGATTCAAAACAGCATTTTCTGATTTTGGTTATGAAGAGGTAGAATATAAGTCAAACAGAAAAACCTGTACAATGTTACATGAAAGTATCTTTCTTTAAGATAATTTATTAGGGGAACTCTTTAATGCCTCTCTCCTCTAACACTCCTTACAGTGTAACTAGCACATTTATGGTTAGCTCGGTAGTTAATGGAAAATGTTGCTATGTTCCCAAATTGAGCCTGTACTGAGAATATATTCCTTTCAGGCACAATAATAACACTGGCCGCTGGCTGACACGTTTCCGAGCTGTGTGGGACCCCAAGCAAGAGAGTTGCTTTGTAGTAGGGAGCATGGCAAGACCCCGACAAATTGAGGTTTACAACGAGAGTGGGAAGTTGGAACATTCCTTCTGGGACTCGGAACACCTTGGCTCTGTGTGCTCCATTAATGCCATGCATCCTACTAGAAATCTGCTGGTGGGAGGAAACTCCAGTGGGAGGCTGCATGTGTTTCATGACTGATAACCATCACCACCGTGACCTAAAGCTTTACTGTATCTTCATTGTGTGGACTTCCAACCTCAGTGCCTGTGAATATAGTTAAATGGACTGCAATTTAAAAAAAGCTGTAATGGTCCAGCTATAAGGACAAATGCTTCAGGGAAAAAACTGTTACAAAAGTCTCTTTCTAATAACGAATGTATAATAATTTTATCTGCCGAACAAATGTAATGGTATTAAATACAAAAACATGCTTTTGGCTTTGTTGTGTAAGTGTATATGGCAGCTCCCTTAGTTGCCTTGGATAGAGATTCAAAAAATACTGATGACAAGGAGGCAGTTTCTATTTGTAAATGTGGCTAAATCCATATGTATTTGTGTTTCTGAAGCTATTATTACAAAATATACAGTTATCACAGGAAAACATTTACTATACTATTCTGTGAACTGAAATTGCATCTCCCATAGTTTGAATTTTGCCAAAAGCATAAACTGCCTATAACCGTGTTTTTTTGCTTCTGTCTGTATTGTCTGTCTCTCTCTCTGCATTGTCTATATGTCTGCCCCTACCCCTGAAAACCCAGTATCTTGATGGAGAGATCATTCTCTCTCTTCGCACAGTGTGTCTAGCAATGTAATTCTATGTCTTTTTGTTGTTGCTTAGGCTCAAACTTAGCATCAAACAAGTTGACAATGAGATGGCTTTTGTTTGTTATTATTGGTAGAAGGAAAATAAATATGGTGTTATACACAGGACAGACAAATGGTACCTGACATTCTGTACCCATTATACAGCCTCTTGCTGAAGGAGACCACCCAAGACAAACAGCTGAAAGTTAAAGATGAATATCAGGTCTGTATAGTAGTTTAAATCAGGGCATATATTCTTAAGCTCACTTGGGTATCTGCTATTATTGGTAAAAATGTATTCTCATTGGAAAAATGTGACAATAGAGTCAAGTAAGAATTTCCTGTAGATGCTCACAGCCGTATCCACCCTGCCTGAAAAGATGTCGACTTCTTTTCAATCTGTCTACCCATAGGTATTTGCAGCTTGCTTTTACTAAATCTGAATGCTGGATCTTTGCTCTGTATTCACTCAAAATGTCTGTCATTCAATATTCTCCTTTCTCCCAGCACTAGGGTCTGAATAGCTGGGCTATTCTTTTTCTTCCCAGTGTGTGTGTGTTGTCAGTTATTTTCTTTACCCCTCCCCAGCTGTTGGGTCTGTGCTATATTTTCTCATCCTAGTCTGGTATTTCTGTCTAAAAATATCCTTTTGGCATGGCTAGTTTTCTTAAACAGTAGTATCAGTGTGTATGTTCATGTACCATTTTTGCCTAGTGTCTAGGTGGCAGTGCTATTTTCCGTCATTTGCTGTGTTTAGGGTATTGCCAGGCCCGGATTTGTGGGAAGGCTACCTAGGCCCGGGCCTAGGGCGGCAGGATTTTAGGGGGGCGGCATGCTGCCCAACCACACCCACATTGGTTCAAAAACACTGGGGATGCACAGGAGATACAATCTCCATGAAAATTTGCACTAATAAAGGGGAGGGGACAGGGGCGGCAAATGGCAGTGGGCCTAGGGGCGTCCGCTTTGTAAATCCGGCCCTGGGTATTGCTGGCCTTTCCTATTCTCCAGTATCTGTGCAGTAGTGCTATTTTATATAGCTTGTATGTAAATGGCAGTGTTGGAACTCTGACCTGCGTTTCTCCTAAGATGCCTACAGGGAAGTGTTAATCATTACTTTTGCCATGACCAGTTCTCTTCAGTAATGCCAAAGCTTATAAAAGTAAGGGTAATGGAGTATTTTATACTTTCATGTTTAAATAAATTTATTTCCTTCGATTATTGGCAGAGCTCAGTCATTGTTTCCACTTCTTCCAATGTGAACAGATCTTATATTGCCCAATATTTGTGGATCCAGGTGTACCTTTACCATACTTATGAAGTAACTACATGAAGTAAGAATCGGGAGAAGCAATTCACGTATTGTAGATAAATGGGGAAATGTAATATTGGTCGCTACTGCAAAAATCTTCTGCACTTCCAAATGCAAATAAATGTTCACAAAGTGAATAATTTTGCCTTAGCCAACATTTTGCCGCTCAGAAGACATTAGTATAGTGTTTAGGAATTCTATAGTTTGCGATACGGCGCAGTGTATGTAATAAAACTTCTTAATGAAGTTGTTCCGTTTAAGTTTACACCATCTTCAATCAGGTGTTAAAGGTTCACAATGTGCAAATAAGATTAAAAAGTCTAATGAAGAATATTGCGTTGTGACATGCAAACTTTTAATCTTTTGTGCTCAAGTTGTTCTCTTTGCCAATTCTATTACACCCCCGCCCCAAAGGGTTTAAATGGTATTACCAAACATTTGGTGAAAATGGGGTAAATTGGGGGGCAGATGAAAAAGTCAATTTCCAGTATCCAGATTCCTGTACCACATACAGTTTTTTTTTTTGTTTTTGGACAGAACTGACTGGTATCTAAATTTTGTTCTACAGTTGTGTTCAGAGTAATCGCAGTCTGAAATAACTGACCTGATCAATCAATGTGGTAGAACTTTCTACATAACAAATAATTTACTACTAGGTGTAGCAGAGTAATAGAAATCCAAGTCATGATATGCATACCGCTGATTCTGTGTAATTGAATCATTTATACAGCTTGTTCAAAATAGCAGTGTGGAGTTCAATTAGTGCGGTCATTCATTCTGTGAAAAAACAGGTGTCAATCATGGAAGGCAGCAAATGTGGTGCATGCTGTTTATAGGTCATTTCTCTATTTCTCTCTGAATCTGAGTAAAATGGGTTGTTCCAGACATTGTTCAGAATGAACTTTGATTAAAAAGTACTTTGATTAAAAGTTGATCGGAGAGGGGAAAACACATAAAGAAGTGCAGATAATAATAGGCTGCTCAGCTAAAATGATCTCCACTGCTTTAAAATGGCAACCAAAGACATGAAAGAAAATGGAAAACTACTGTTGGAATGGATAGAAGAATAGCCAAAATGGCAAAGACTTAGCCAATGGTCAGCTCCAGGAAGATCAAAGAAGGTGTAAAGTTACCTGTGATGCTGTTACAATTAGAAGACGCCTATGTGAAGCCAAACTATCAGCAAGAAGCCCCTCCAAAGTCCTATTGTTGAAAAAAAGACGTGCAGAAGAGCTTACAATTTGCCAAACAACACAGGCCTAAAGAGAAATGGCACAACATTTTGTGGACTGATGAAAATAAGATTGTTCTTTTTGGTCAAGGGGCCACAGACAGTTTGTCAGGTGACCCCCAGTACACTGTGAAGTGCGTGAAGAAACATGGTGGCACAAGCATCATGATATTGCGATGTTTTTCATACATTTATCACATATCAGGGATCATGGATCAGTTTCAACACATCAAAATACTTGAAGAGGTCAAGTTGCCTTATACCGAAGAGGAAATGTTATTGAAATGGGGGTTTCAACAAGACCATGACCCCAAACACTCCAGTAAATAAGCAACATCTTGATTCCAGACCAACAAGATTGATGTAGTGGAGTGACCAGCCCAATCCCCGGACCTTAATCCAATAGAAAACTTGTGGGGTGACATCAAAAATGCTGTTTCTGAGGCAAGTGGTGGAATGTAACAGGTGCCAGAAGTTAGAGGACTCCTTGCAACACATAATGTGCAGCAGTTCTCAGAAACACTGATTATACAACTAAATATTAGTTCAGTGATTCAAAAGAAAGTAAAATCATGAAACACTTTTCAGTTTATACAGTGAATGTTTGAGTTTGTAAAGAACAATGCAGACACTGCTATTTTTAGGAACAGCCTAATATTCCTTTACAGAAAGCGAAGAAAATGGAATAACACAAATTTGATACATTTTTCTTTGTTTTGATTTGGAATAGAATGTGCAGTGTTCCCAATGCATTTGCATGTATTGAAATAAAAGGTATTATAAGATGGTGATACCAGCCCTTTAACTCCTGGAAATTGAATCCATGATAAGCATATTGTGCATTTATGTCTATCAATACTTTTTGGGTTGTGCAGAAAAGTTGGCCATACACGGAGAGATCCGCTTGTTTGGCGATGTTGCCAAACGAGCAGATCTCTCTCCGATATGCCCACCTTGAGGTTGGCAGTATCGGCTGATCCGATTGTGGGCCCTAGGGCCCAATGATTGGATCCTAACAAATGGGGGTCGGATCGCGGGACTGCATCAACGAACAGATGCGGCCGCGATCCGACGGGATTTTTTGTCCCATCCGATCGAGATCTGGCCGACTTTCAGCCAGATCTCGATTGGGGAAGCCCGTCGGGGGGCCCCATGCACGGGCCAATAAGCTGCCGACTTGGTCTGTCGGCAGCTTTTATCGGTAAAAGCTTTTCCTTCTCAGATACCCCATAGCGACCATGTTTGCATCTTATACACCATATACAAAATAACTGCTGATCCGTTCTGTCTGAAGTGCCCTTATTTGATTTACATATTGAGCAAGCTGTTGTATATATGAAGTGTGTGCTGAGTGGCCCATTCTCTCCGCACAGGTTCCATGACTGTTTCTCCCACAATTACTTGTTCGGTGCAGATGAGAGGATTAATGAGTTTGCTTTTCTGCTGAATGCTTTTCACGCAGTTGATAAATCTAGACAGCTGCAGCTTCTTATAGAACTCTCCAGTGCTGCATAGCCACAGTCTGCTGGGTTCTAATTCAAACTTCCTACGTGCACAGAAAGAGTTTATTTTGCTTTTACTTTAATTAGGAGACATGGCATTCTTGTTACCAAAAGACATTGAGAGATAATGTTCTGTAAAATGGGATTTCTGTGCAGATAAGGAATAGGTTTCATAGATTGACTACAGCTGTTGCAAAGCTATAAAGCTATAAATCTCAGTCATCCCCTTAACCATTCAGCAGAGAGATGGCTTGTGGGAGTTGTAGTTTTGTAAAAGTGATGCTCTAAGCAAGATTTATTCTGCAGAAGCCAAGCTCTCTCTTTTTCAGAAAAGAGCTACAAATCCTTATCTCTGTATATTGGCCAAGTAAATGAATGTTCTGGCAACCAGTTATATCATCAACATTTGCACAGGGCAGAAAATGTGGTCAATTAACTGCAGCGTCGACTTGTTAGCAGTTGCTGAATGATAGGTCGCAGGACCTTCCCTATGTCTATGATCCCAAGGGGCTGCTATTTTAATGGGGCGAAGTGGTCGTGGCTAGCGAAAATTTGCCAGAAATCCCATCTGCTGGGATATCACCAATTTACTAAAAGACATAGAGAACAATTCGCTAGTGAAAGCAACCGTCGCTAGCGCAGTTTCGCACCCTAGTGACAGTCAAATTTTCACTCAGGCCAATGAACGTTACTCCGCGAATTTACTAACGTGCAAATTTTACAGAACATTACCTCTTCCATCAGAGTTTCCTTCGCCACCTTAGACCTGGTGAAATGATAAGATGAAGCTACATCCTCCTCAATCTTATGTCAGTGACATCATATCCTATATGCCAAAAAGTCATAAAAATGAAAAAAAAAATGTTTGTGTTAACATTCTTTTTTTAACAAATTTGAGGGGCATTCCACATTTGTTTTAGGGTGGGCTCATGCCTAGGATTAGATTGACCTAAGAGTACTACTGAAGTTTCGCTAGGCAGAATTGAACGCTAGTGAAAGTTCGCTCCGAAAAGCTTGTGCTGATGAATTGACGCTAGCGAAACTTCGCATTTTAGTGAATTAGCATCATGCTAATGAATTTACGCCTGACAAAGTGGCGCGGAGTGTGGCGTATTCCCTTTTAGTGAATTTGCCCCCAAGTTGTGAACTCGGGTCAGTTTAGCCCCTCTGTGTGCAGCAAAACTTTCTCTTATTGGCTTCAGGAAATGGATACAAATATAGTGTTCTTTTAATGGCAGAAGCAAAGTGCTATTGCCACCTGCAAAACAAAAAATTGTTCAAAATTCTTAAGGTGGCCATACATGGGTAGATTTAGGCTGCCTGTTCGTGTCCTTTAAATCGATTATGGAGCCTTCTGACAGGCCTCCCTGACCAAATATCGTCCAGATAACGATCAGGGAGGTTTGATTTTCCAGTGCAGACCACATTGGCTAGTTGATGCCGTCCTAGTCCCATCGGCACCTTTCCCATCTGATTGTTTGGTCCTAGGGCCCAACGATCAGATTAGTCCGATATTGCCCTGCCTTCTGTGGGCATATCGGGGGAAAGGTCCCCTCCTTTGGCAACCTCACCAAACATGCAGATCTTATAGTGTATGGTGAAAGAATTTAAAGTCACTTCTGTAGTGAGTTGCCAGTGGCATGTGTACTAAAGACATAGGTATTACACTTTCACTGCCATAAACATAGAAATAAACAACAGCATGAGAATAAAGCCATCTTGGAATGATTTGTATGACGGTAAAAAATTTGGTTTTGTTAGTCAAACTTTTTAAGGCAATTTAAACAATAATGGAAATAATCTCAATAAAGATTAGGCACTTTTTTCATGTATTTTATATATTCTGGAAAGGGGCTGCTCTGATGACCCAGGAACATTATTCCTGATTATTTCATATGGTGTGGGTAGGGTTGCCACCCTGCCAAGGCCAGGATTACAAATTTACCGGCAATGCAGCTGCCGGTAAATTTGTAATACACCTAACAAAAGCCCGTGGCCTGCCCCCAGCCTGGTCAAAACTCACCTTTTTGTTGCCGGCTTCTCGCCAATTGTGCATCGTGGCTCTGCCCCCTTTGATGTCATGACCCGCCCCCTCCAATCGACCGCTGTGGCTCTGCCCCTTTGCCATCACAGCCCGGCCCCTTCGACGTCACGCCCAACCCTTTTGTTCCCGCACCCTCCACGAGCCGGTGTAAATTTTATTAAAAGGTGGCAACCCTAGGTGTGGGTAGGGTTGCCACTTGTCCGGATTTTGCCCAGGTGAGAAGTTCTTGTCCGGATCATTGAAGTGAATGACATGGCGGTCAAGAAAAGTTCAATACAGACGCACACCCTGATCCTCCAATCACGAAGCCCCGGTGCACAATGAGATAGGTATCGGCCACCTATCAAATATATACGGCAAAGTATTCACTGGCACACCCTTGCTTTAAATTTATTTAATACAGCATGTAACATTTTGGGGATGTCCCCCTTTATCAAGCATGGCTTGATAAAGGGGGACATCCCCGAAACGTTGCATGCTGCATTAAATAAATTTAAAGCAAGGGTATCACCGTGTAGGTGTAGGTATCTTCATTTTAATATTTTAGGCCTTTTGCTGTTTTTTCCCCCACTGTAAGAATTAAATGCAAGCAAAAAGAATATACTTAGCCCAAGATGGATCATGAGATGTCTTTATTTTTTTTTTATTGAAAAATACTGTCCAATGCATGGACTACTTTATATGATTTCATTCCACAAAACCCAGGTTGGTACTGTGGCAAATCATGACTTTGAATTGGCACAAGGACATGTTATTTGTCGTCTGTATGAGACCCAAGAGATTCACAGTTGCATTAAGTTTCCTCAGCAAATACACCATGCGATCCACTGGCTCATGCGTGACCGCACTGGGTGCATGGAGTAGAAAAAATGGGGCAACGCGTGACCCGTCCATGCCAAAACAGCAATGAGATGTTTCTAAGACAGCTTGATACAGTCACAAAGCAACTCCGCACAGCACCAGAATGAGTCCAATATTTCTAGGACAAGGTCTAGAAATACATCTGCATAGAAGGATTTATACAAAGGATGAAAACAAAAGAAAAGTGTCCTTGTTGGGTACTACTAACTGTGGTTATCCAAGTCCTTCCCTAGGGAACATCATGAAACATGGCGAAAGGCAGTTGGCTTGCAACCAGGCTAGGGCTGTACCAGCCTGCCCAGTAGAAATACCTAATGCCAATAGGAAAGAGAAAGAGCAAACTGAAAGACTGGGATATTATTACAGAAAAGGTGACAAACCAAGATTAAACCTAAATATGGCCATAACGAAGGACCACCACGCTGCCCTTTCTAAAGGACAGCAAAATTCAAGCTATGAATAACCCAACCATTTGCAGACACTTTCATGGCATAGTACGTGATGCTCTTTCCCATGCGAGTGGCTGTTCCGCCATTCTTTTTCTGGCCTTATGTCAATTTTGGGTGATGTCTTCATTTTTACATATGAACTGCAATGGGAGAATTTCTCAGACATCTGAACAACACCGTATCAATGGCTATACACATACTTTGATGGAAGAGGACAACATGCTTCTGGTGATAAAACAGGACTCCTATTGCGCATGCACACACACACACACCTCTTTTGATGCATGTGGCTTTTATTTCCTGATCATTTACAAGGCCTCTAAACTATCTACAGGTAAATGGGTTGTCAGTGTTGCATGATTTTCAACCCAACGTAAACAAGCTTTGCTCGGCTGAGACACAGATGCAGCACCTTAACAGTTTTCTACCACATCCTTTGTCACAGAGCCTCTCTATAATCACTGTATCGGTTACATGACAGTTAGAGGCCCATTTATGAAAGGTCAAATTTAAAATTAATGTGAGGTTTTATTTATTAGAATACACTTCCAACTCAACTGGGAGGTTATTTAAGAAAAATTTTAATGTCTAATATTCGATCGAATACAGTAGGTCCAACTCGAAAATTTGAATCGTATTTGATTCGAACAAAATCAAAATTTTCTCCCGAAAAAACTAGGGATGCACCGAATCCACTATTTTGGATTTGGCCAAATCCTTTGTGAAAGATTCGGCAGAATACCGAACCAAATCCTAATTTGCATATGCAAATTAAGGGTGGGAAGGGGGAAATGTTTTTTACTTTCTTTTTTTGTTACAAAAGGTCACGCGATTTCCCTCCCTGCCCGTAATTTGCATATGCAAATTCGGATTTGGTTCGGCCGGGTAGAAGGATCTGGCTGAATCCAAATCCTGCTGAAAAATGCTGAATCCCGAACCGAATCCTGGATTCAGTGCATCCCTGGAAAAAGCCTTGAATGTCAGAGAGGCTGTTAACATCTCCAAATGGCTCAACGGACCTCTACCATTGAACTCGGCAGGTTTTAGGTGGCGAATATTCAAATAAAAACTGTTTCAATGGACAAGGTGTGATAAATCTCACATTCGAATTTGCATTTGAATAGGGGGATTCAAATTTGAATGTGTGAATTTTTAAACTCGAAAATTCAAATTGACTCTTAGACCCTTGATAAATCTGCCCCTTAGTGTTATCTAAAAAGCAAAGGACCTACAGAATGTTACAGCTGAATTTTAAACCTTGTGGTTGTAGTTTTGCATAGTCTAGCTTTGGCCACGGTATGCAGAAAACTGGGATCTGCTCTACTTTACATAAAAATAAACGTGGCCCTTCAAGAAATTCCCACGCTGTTGTGATCAAGGGCACAGCTGAAATGTAATGCAGAAAGTGCTGTTCTTGTAAGACTAGAGAAATGGCTTGTGATGAGGCTGGTACATTTCTTGGCACTGATGTCTGACAGAAATACTTTGCCCAAAGGCACAAAAGGGAAACCGTTGTCACCTATATATTTTTGGCCACTACTCTGAACTGCTTAGAGCTTGTGAGATTCAAGTAGGTGCAAACATCTGCTTCACTATTGTGTTCCTACTAACAATCAGTAATGTGCCAGTGATTATACGTCACAACAGCGACCGGGTTTGCTCTGTGATATTTAGATGTGGTCCTTGCCATATTATTGCCGCACAACTTTTCTGTGTCTCGGGGGGTAATGCATCAATATTAACATTCTGTCCATTTATTTACATAACACAACCAACAGAAAAAATCTAAAAAGCAATTTAAAAAAACTAAATGTTATTGTTAATAACAAAATAATCTTCTTAAAATATAACCTTGAAAACAAGTCTCTGAAATAGAAAAGTAAGGTAATATGTTTGGAGGCAAAAATATTCCCACGTCAGTAGGAAATGGGCACAGGGTCCATTATAGATGAAAGAGGCCTAAGGACTAAGCACGAAAGGGAACGGCTATGGGGGCAGCGTCAGAGCCATACAGATCACTCGTCTCTTAATAATGAGTAGGGAGATATGTAGCACTTACACACATGTTAGGCTCACATTTCTCTCCGGCTACTGCTGTGCATTTTTGATTTAGGTCACAAACTTCTTGATTCCTCTACACACAAATATATCAGAAACCCAGCTTTCATGCCCTAATATATAATGTAGCCAAAGACAAAACTCTTGTCTATTCTTCGATCACCTCCTAATACCCTGCACTCGTATTCAATTCATGGTATACCAGAAAGGAGACTTCCCACATACTCCTGATACACAGGCATAAATACTTGCTTCTTTCTCACTTGCTTAAATACAATCTTGCACCTCCTTACACAGTGCCATTCTACAGCCCAACTAAGGCCAAGGCTACATCAGACTTAGGGTAAGGTCAGAGGGAAAAGCAGAGACTGACTAGAGCAATGGACATGAAGTAATGTGACCATTCCACTCTTGCAGCCTGCAAGCTCACAAGGCTCGTGACAGTGCTTGGAACTGACACCTAACGACAAGGGAAGTTACAGTAAGTTGCAATCCCCCTGCCATGATATATGCTTGCACCACACACTGCAGTGTGTTCTATTTAGGGTGACTCCTCCAAGCTTAACCCTAATGACTGAGCACAGCAGGAACACTTCTCTGCTTCAAGCTTCTGTTTGGCACATATGCGCTGGGACAATCCAACTATGGATCTGTAAAACATATTCTCAACTATCCCCCCTTTCTCCCTTCCATATTCACCTGTTTCTGCCACGTCAGCTCCATGAAATTCTCCTCCTCGCTCTTGTTAGAAAGAGGGATTATAAGCAATTTCAGGTCTATTTGTTAAGATTTTAAACAAAAGTTGGGCGACTTTAGAAAGCTGAAGCAACTCATTTCCCCCTCCCCCACAGGAGAGTCGTATTACTGCGGTGGGAAAGCAGTGATTTAGTCGCCCAAGCTAGAGGAGATTAATGGACCAGTAACATCAACATGTTTTTTTTTTAAAAATTAATTAGTATACATTGAAAAAAAACACCAAGACAAATTAAACTTTAAAATTGCAAAGCCTTTTTTAAGAAATAACTTTCAGAAATTCTGCTTCTGCTCCTCTTCAGAAAAGGCGACAGGTCGATGATCCATCGTGCGGTGCTCGATTTCTCCTCCCTGGCTATCTCCTATCAGGCAGAGAGGAGAAATCGAGCTCCGCACGATGGATCGATATCGCCTTTTCTGAAGAGGAGCGCAAGCAGAGTTTCGGTAAGTTATTTCTTAATAAAGACTTTGCGATTTTAAAGTTTAATTTGTCTTGGTGTTTTTTTTTCAATGTATACTAATGAATTTTTTTTTAAAAAAAATGTTGGTTACTGGTCCTTTAATTGTGGGGTGACTAATTTGTGCCTTACAGATCCAGTTGCAGCAATAAAGAACCTGAAGCACACACTCTCACTGGAGAATCTGGTGTGTTTGTTTCAGAAACACAACTATAATGTATATATAAACAAGCTGTTGTGTAGCCATGGGGGCAGCCATTCAATACTGAAAAGGAGGAAAGGCACAGGATACACAGCAGATAATTTCTGTAGTACACAGTATTCTTTTTGAAACATTGCAGGGCAACAGTGCATTACATTTTTTAAAACATTTTCATTTTTGGTGTTACTGTTCCTTTAAGGGCAAGTCAACCCCAAAATAAAAATGTGCCTTATAAAAGATAACCTAATTCTAAGCAACTTTCAATATACATGTATTGAATATTTGGAGTGCTTTAAAAGTTATTTGCAAAAACAATTGCTATTGAAAATTTTACTTTTTAAACAATGTTGCAAAAGTCTTAGTTCCCCAGCAGCAAAGACAGGTTTGTTAAAGGACCAGTCACTTTTTTTTTTAAAAGAATTCGTTTGTACATAACGAAAAAACAACACCAAGGCACATTTAACTTTAATTCGCAAAGTCTTCATTCAGAAATAACTTACTCCGCTTGCGCTCCTCTTCAGAAAAGGTGACAGGGCGATGATCCATCGTGGGGCACTCTAGTTCTCCTCCCTGGCTATCTCCTATAGAAGGCAGGGAGGAGAAATCATCACATGATGGATCGTCGCCCTGTTGCCTTTTCTGAAGAGGAGCGCAAACAAAGTATCTGTAAGTTATTTCTTAATAAAGACTTTCTGAATTTAACGTTAAATGTGTCTTGGTGGTTTTTTTTTCATTATGTACAAACTTTTTTTTTTTTTATGTTACTGGTCCTTTAATCAGCTGCCTTGTCTTACGTTGTATTAACATTCTGAGCCACCAGGGCAGAGAATAGAAAGGAAAAGACAAACACTTTTCAATAGCAACGCATACAGTATACAAATAACTTTAAAAAACATAGCACATTTTTAATGAATGTACATTGCAAAGTTGCTTAGAATTAGGTTTTCTTTTATTAGTTAAAAATAATTGTTTTGGGTTGACATTCTGTTTAAAGGGGTTGTTCACTTTTGAGTTAACATGATGTAGAGAGGGATATTCTGAGACAATTTCCAACTGGTTTTCATTTTTTATTATTTGTGGTTTTTGAGTTATTTAGCTTTTCATTCAGCAGCTCTCCAGTTTTCAGTATCAGCAATCTGGTTGCTATGGTCCAAACTACCGTAGCAACCATGCATTGAACAGGAGATTGGAATATGGATAGGAGAGACCCTGAATAGAAAGATGAGTAATAGCAATAAATGTGTGGCCTTACAGAGCATTTGTTATTAGATGGGGTCAGTGACCCCCATCTGGAAGCTGGAAAAAGTCAGGAGAAGGTAAATAATTCAAAAACTATAGAAAAGGGAAAAAAAGGCCAATTGAGAAGTTGCTTACAATTTGGCATTCTATCACATACTAAAAGTTTTAGTCCCCCTTTTACTGGACTAATCCCCCAGGAGAATTGGGGAAACTGTTTATTGGCTTCTGCTGCCTCAAAATGTCATCCTTGGTGTTGCTGAACCCTATAATAATGTTATGTGGGAATTTGTGGTCCTAGTTATTTACATCCCACCCATTCCAGGCGTTCCAGCGAGCCTCAGTATTTCTGACTGAATGCATTCTGTACCAATTGCCTTTCTGATCGGAACCTGCACTGTAATAACCAAAGCCTAAACAGATATTCCCTGGAGCTGAACCGGCACAAAACAAGTGAATATGTATGAAACTGCACAGCTTCAAATGAACCCAGATGGGATCCCTCATGCACATATTATACTGTTTCAGGAGTGTGGTTTCCAAACTCCTCCTTAGCTAGGGATGCATCCCATCATTGGACTGTTTATAAAGTCTCTTGCTGGCCAGCGGATTGCTAATCCAGTCAGATGGATGCAGTGTGCTACACTCAATACACCACCATGTGCATCTCAAACACCTGCATTTTATGGGTGTTCAGTTGGTTTCAAATAAATGAGGTGCCACCTGCAGTGATTTTCCTTAGCATAGTCTCCAAGGTGAATGAGCAATGCTGGTAATACCGTATGAATATCCCAATATCATGCACTGTTGGGAGGGGTTTGGAAACCACTGTATTTGGGGCATAATTTAGCCCTCGTCGCAGTTTGAATTCCTAAGTAGCCACTACACATATGAGCCCAGCACAGCATTATTATTCTTGCATCCAACCAAGAGAGGGTGAGAAAGGGAAGAGACTGGAAGACAGCACACCTCTAGATCACAGAGGGCTCGTCGCATTTTTCTTACAGCCTCAGGAGCCAACAAGTCGCATGAAAGGGTGCAGTTTGCAAGATATCCATCGGCGTAAGGGACAGAAGTACTGATAATGAAACTGCTGAAATTCCGGCGTAAGACGAATGTCCCGTAAGAACGCCAGCTCCAGCTCAGATTCTGCCAATATAACAAGCAGCAATAGCAGCGCCAACAGTAGAAATAATGTAACTGCCAGCAGTCGAAAAACACTTTGCAGGAACTTATTGGCCTGCTCTGGCTCACTTTCAATGGGGCTGGCTACCTCAGGGCCAGGTAGTGCTCGAGCAGGAACTTCTGCATCAGAGACGGGGGTTGAAGCCACATCGCTATCTTCATTCTGTGGGCTGCATGATGTACCATTCACCTGCTGCCCAACTGTCAGCTCCAGGCTAGGCTCACTCACAGGAGTGGGGAGGATGCTGCAGCTTGGGGTGTAAGCTTCATCGCTGATCACTGTCTCTTGTGAAGCATGAGGTGACAAAGCATCCAAGTGATCAGAGGAGCAAATAGGAGTAGAATGAGTACTGTCACGGAGAGACTCCAGACCTGTAGCAAGAGAAAAGCTAGAGTCAGCAACAACAAGGTGTAACGAAAGGAAACCAGAAATAGACTGCACGTTCTAGCAGCCAACCTTAAAGGAACAGTATGAACACATGAAAGTAAAAAAAGGAACAAAAATATAGTGTTGTTTTCCACTGGTAAATCTCGTGTGTTTGCTTCTTTAAACACTACTATAGTTTATATAATCAAGCTGCTGTGTATACAAATGAGGTGTAGAACCTTGCATTTCCTGCCCGATAGGCAGTACAAAGATGCCTGGTGCACACAGGTGGAGGTTCAACTACCTCCTAGCAATAGTTCAGTAGAAAAACTCAGTGGCTGTTGAAACACTTTAAGGGGCAGATTTATCAAAGGTCGAAGTGAAGGTTCGAAGTTAAAAACTTTGAATTTCAATGTAATCTTTGGGTACTTCAACCATCGAATAGTCCAACTTCGAATCGAAAACTTCAAAATTCGAAGGTCGAATTTTTTTGAAGTACTGTCACTTTAAAACTTCGACCATTCGCCACCTAAAAGCTGACGAAGTGCTGTTTTAGCCTATGGGGGACCTCCTAGAACCTGTATGGAGGCAATTGGGGGAGTTTGGGAGATCAAAGGTCGAAGTTAAAAAAACGTAGATCGAAGTACGATCGTACAATTCGAAGTATTTCGAATTCGGCCCACTTCGACCCCAAGAAAACTTTGACCTCCATTCGATTGAGTTCGAAGTTTTTTTAACTTCGACCTTTGATAAATCTGACCTTAAGTGTTCATTACGGAGTGCACTGCACTATTAGCCATGGGGGCAGCCATTCAAGCACAGGATACACAATAGATAACAGATAAGTTCTGAAGAATCCTATTGTATGATACAGCTTATCTGTTATCTGCTATGTATCCTGTGCCTTGTTTCCTTTTTCAGCTTTGAATGGCTGTCCCCATGGCTACACAGCAGCTTGTTTATATAAACTATAGTAGAGTTTCTGAAGCAAACACACCAGTTTTACCAGCTCAGCACAACAGTATACTATATTTCCTTTATTTTAAAGCACTCATTTTTTTCGTGTTACTGTTCCTTTAACCACTTGATAAAGCACAGGTTACCATTAGCATGGTTGTGCATACCGCTTCACTTACCTTCCCCTTTTCCTCCAATACAACTGTACTCGTCCTGTTATCCCAGAGGGCAGTCTATGCACAGTTAAAGGGGGTTTTAACTGCATCAGTAAGTATAGCCGAGATCCCACACACCAGGGTATTATGCCTGGCATTTGGAGGAGAATGTTCCATAGTAACTAAGAAGTTATGTGGGAATAGTATGGGAGGCTATCATTAGGCAAAGGACTGCTGACCATGGGAAGCAGCCCTAATGCCCTAAGACCAAATCCAAAAATACCATCTCAGTGGCTTGTGTTTGGGGTCAGTTAACTTTTCCATGCTAGGTGTGCGACACGCATTCATATCAGAAATATGATATTATATATTACTGACATATACTCATATGGACAAACATTAATAATATACATATATAGAACATAGAAACATCTACACACCCTTTAGATACCGGGCTGGTTTGGGCTGCACATTTAGGGGTTCACTTGATATTGCAGTCTCCCTGCTGCTCCCTGCTGTTGCTGCTGCTGATGTGCCTGCTGTTGCTGCTGCCGGGACACCCCCAGTAAGAGCTGGGAAAAGGGGGAGTGCTCCGAGAGCCCTTCCTAGAAGCCGGGGCCCCAAATTCAACACGCGGACCTTTACATCTCGGTAACAGTGATTGATCATGCGCAGGTGAACATTCACCTTGGTCCTGATGCGGATAAGACACTTTACCATGATGAGCTCCTCACAGTTTTGTCTATAATCTCCTTATGTAATGCAGTTTTGTTTTCAGTCTCTCTGTCCTGCTCTCACGTTCTTGTCGCTCTCTCTTTTTTGCCTTTACTTTACTCCTCTCTCAAAAAATCTGATCTCCCAATGGCTCTTTTCTTTTTCACATCCACAATTCTTTCTGCCGCCTCAGCCTTCCTTCACCTGCTCTGTCTATTTGCTCATCCATGTCTCTCTGCACCCTCTCTGAGTCCCCCCTCCTCTTCCACTCCTCTCTGACATACAAGGTGAAGCTTCTGACTCTCAGCAGCTATTTTGGGCATGAATATATTTATGACTGAGCTCAGGAAACCCAGGGTCCAGCTGTTGCCAACCACTCCCACTCCCATACACTAACTCCCCCATGCACTGAAATTGCCTCTACCCCTTACACCCACTCACACACACAACTTGCAACTCTCACACCAATTTAGATGCTTGTTTTTTTACCTGTGAATCATACAGTATGCAACAGCTGTCCGTTATCATACATTTATATGGACTGGCTGCTTTCCACTTACAGATTTACCTTTAACAGTCAACCCTAACTTTTATTACAGTACAGCTATGGGACCTGTTATGCAGAATGCTGGGGACCTGGGGTTTATTGGGTAAACAGATCTTTCCATAATTTGGATCATATTACTTTTAATAGCAATTACATTTAAAAATAACTTTAAAATCACAATACAGGTATGGGACCTTTTATCCAGAATGCTCGGGGCCTGGGGTTTTCCAGATAACAGATCTTTCCTTAATATGGATCTTCATACCTTAAAGGGCACCTATCACAGCCAAAATCAAACACCTATTAACAATCTGACAAGTACAACCTAAACACGTTTAATCAAACTACATATATAGTTTTTTGAAAAAAAAACTGCAGGTTTTAAAAAAATCCCTTACTTTGTCAAATGGGTTCTTTCACTGAGGGAGTCCATACTGAGACTATAACATGCAAATTTCAGGAGCATGTTCAGTTTGTAGCACTGCCTTGAGTATTTTACCCAGAATGTCTAGCTTTATTAAACTCCTCCACTAAATGTATCACAAGATTTCCCTATTTTGTCCCATGCTGGTGATGTCATTATGCAAATGAAGGGCACACACTAACTTCCAGAAGGTGGCAGCACTACTGAACAGTAGCTATCCCACTAGTTTGGATGATTTGAAAATAGCTTAGAAGGGTTGATAAGCAACCAAGGAATTTCAACGTTCCTGCGAATGTTTCTGAGATATTATCAGTTTTAGACAGTTTTATACTGCTAGACAGGATTCGGCTCAGAGAAAAAGGAAAACGTTTTTAAAAATTTGGATTATATCAGAGGTTCCCCAACCTTTTTAACCCGTGAGCCACATTCAAATGTAAAAAGAGTTGGGGAGCAACACTAGCATTAAAAAGTCCCTTGGGGTGCCAAATAAGGGCTGTGATTGGCTATTTGGTTGCCCCTATGTGGACTGACAGCCTACAGGAGGCTCTACTTGGTACTATACTTAGTTTTTATGCAATTTTAACTTGCTTTCAAGCCTGGAATTCAAAAATAAGCACCTGCTTTGATGACACTGAGAGCAACATCCAAGGGGTTGGAGAGCAACATGTTGCTCACGAGCTACTGGTTGGGGATCACTGTCTATGGGAGACAGCCATTCCATAATTCAGACCTTTCTGGATAACGGGTTTCCGGATAACAGATTCTATACCAGTAAATGCATAACCCTATATAGCCACAGCAGGTTCATTAATGTATACATACAAAAAAATACATAATATCAGAATCTCTGTAGTCCACTGGAGTCATGTTTGTGCCCTTTGTGGTACCAAAACAAAACTGCACAACTGCAAGTTGCAGTCAAGTGATACATGCAGCTTCTTTCATCTTGCTGCATGGTTGTCAGCAAACAGGCAGCAGAAAGAGAAACCAGGAACAGTAGGATCTACCACGTCGGAACAAAAAGGGATAATGCTATTCATATGTTCTATGCAATTCTTGTAGTTTTTTTTTATATTATTATGTATTTAAAAGTCTCCATGTAAAAGGCAGGGTAGCCATGTGCCTAGGGTTTGCCCTGGAAAGGGGTGACAGAAGGGGGTGGGTGGTTGCTGGTGTAAGTGGGCAGGGGAAAGGCTGGCAGGGACATGGAGCATTACTTCGCATAGCTCTGGTGGAGTAATACCAGTTTTAACACATTAGGGTGACTCTGGAAACGTATAAAACAAATATATATATGAAAAACAACTATGCACTGATAGAAGAATGTGCCACTGAGCCTGAACTCCAATTCTTTTCACCACTCCACGCACCTTCCATAATGGATATATGTACTGCTCTCCTTCGTGTGCGCGGCACACTGCTCAACCGTAGCCCGTGACTGATTGAAGGACAACTGCGGCTTGCCACCATCCCTGCCCTGTGTCATTAAAAAAAAAAAAAAAATTAGCAATACAGTAGTGTTCAGCGAACCCCCGCAGACAGCAGCCTTTGTATTCGAATTTTGTATTCTAATTCTGTATATAATTTCAGTTAGCTGTATGAAAAAAATCCTGAATTAAAGGGGCTGTTTTCCTTAAAGGAACAGTTCAGTGTAAAAATAAAAACGGGGTAAATAGATAGGCTGTGCAAAATAAAACATATTTCTAATATAGTTAGACAAAAATGTAATGTATAAATGCTGGAGTGACTGGATGTCTAACATAATAGTCAGAACACTACTTCCTGCTTTTCAGCTCTCTTGGCTTCCACTGATTGGTTACCAGGCAGTTACATCAAGTTCAACCCCTCCAAATGAAAACCCAGCATCCATACACACACCCCTCCATACTTTCACATAAATTATATATACCCATATCTATACTAACTATAGAGTTTAGTAATACAATAGTCTTTGATATTATGTCTGTCCATCAGTGGCTTGAGGGGGGGGCCACATGGGTCATAACTGTGGTTTTTGAATCTGAGCTGAATGCTGAGGATTAATTGCAAACTCACTGAACAATTATGTCCCATGTGGCCCCCCTTAAAGTCACTGACTAACTCAAAGTTAGAGAGCTGAAAAGCAGGAAGTAGTGTTCTGGCTGTTATGTTACACATCCAGTCACTCCAGCCTTTATACATTACATTTTTGCCTAACTAACTATATTAGAAACATTTTTTATTTTGCACAGCCTATCTATTTACCCAGTTTTTATTTTTATACCGAACAATTCCGAGGCACCCAAAAACAGTTGCATAGCGAAAGAAAATATATATTTCTAAGAAACTTCCCAGCATACATTCATTAACATATTACATATGGGATCCGTTATCCGGAAACCCGTTATCCAGAAAGCCCCGAATTACGGAATGGCCATCTCCCATAGACTCCATGTTATCCAAATAATCAAAAATTTAAAAAATTTTTATTAATCCTTATTGGAGGCACAACCAGCCTATTGGGTTTATATCATGTTTACATTATTTTCTAGTAGACATAAGTATGAAGATCCAAATTTCTGAAAGATCTGTAATCCAGAAAACCCCAGGTCCCAAGCATTCTGGATAACAGGTCCTATACCTGTATTGTGATTTTAAAGTTATTTTTAAATGTAATTGCTATTAAAAGCAATATGTCTGTTTATATTATACGGCCCTCTTGGCTCTGACCCCTGAAACAATGTTGCAAGCCAGCTGATCTGGAGGAGAACTGGCTCCTGCTATATTGTTTTAAAAGTCAAACCCACACAGAAAGGGATGAGCAAGCATTGCTTTCGGGAGCAATGACATTTACAATATTTTTAAGAAAAAGAAACCCCACCAAATAGTTAATACTGTATCTATACCAAGTAAACTCAAACCTTAAATTGCAGGACCGAGATAATTAATGATAATAATAATTAATAAGAAGGTGCTGTCTAATAACTTAAGTAAAGTTCCTCATCTGACCTAGTCAGACCTCTACCTATAGTTTAGGTTAAATAAGGATCAAATACATATATATACACACAGGGATACCAATCAGTGTTTCTTTCTTTATTTACAAATAACATTCACACCACTGAACATTTTTAATTAATGTAAATTGCTTAGAACTGTGCTGTCTTTCACTGTGCAAAATACAGCTTTGGGGTTGGAGGACCATTTCAAAATTAACTTTTAGTATAACGAAGGAAAAAAAATTAGAAAACCAAAACTGATTCCGAATTGCCTCAGAATATATTCTTTCTGAATTGTGCTCAGCTACTTAAAATTTGTAGGTATGGTATCTGTGATGGGCAAAAATTAGTATTTTATAAAATACATGGTCCTAAATGTGAAAAAATAAGGTTTCTAATGTTTCCCCTAACCAGAAAAATATCCGACCATCCCTCTTTCTTTCTCCTGACAACATTGCCGACTACTTGATGGTCAGAATGGTTGGAAACTGACCAGCAGTTGTCGCTGTTGTAACAAAATTCATTGATATTAACAGCACATGTATTCCTTAATATCTTAGAACAGTACTCTCGTCAATTAAATTCACTTTTTATAAAGGTTTACTTTTTCTTTAATATATGTAGCATTTGTGGCTGCGCCTGATTTCATATTGGGATTTCTCTCTATAGAGAATTATCAGTTTATGCATTTAAAAAAGCCTGCATAGCCTTTGGAATATAAACAGGCAAAGCGTTTGAGGTGATCGTTGGCCACTGGTTTTGTAAGAGGAGCTTGTTGCTAAATAGAAGCTTCTAGATATATTTATATACAATCATGACTGTGTTTGATAGAGTTGCTAACTTCCTTAGCGACTCTACCTGTGGATTTCAGGTGGATCTCTCTTGATCTTGGCACTTGATTCCATAACTTCCTTAGCAACTTTACCACTGGAAAGAGAAGAAGAAAATCATAACCGAAGATGCAGTGTGAAAATGGCATATTTACATTCAATTCTAAGTGGTTTCTGAGATATTAGCAGCCTAGGAGGATAGAGGAGTTAGAGGGAAAAGAGGTTTAACAAGAGTAGCAGAGTAGCAAATGAAGACAAGCTGGGACCAAAGGACATGATCAGGAGAAAGGGTAGACATTACAGGTGGTATGTGAGATTGCTAATAAAGGAAGGGAGTTTAGCTGAATGGAAGGTCCCACTTATAATTAGAATTCTTAAAGCCTTCTGAGACAGAGGAATGGGGTCTGTAGTAAGGGCAATATTGTGGCAGCATGGGCTAAGTAAGCTGCACATTTCTGCAGAAAGCCTGAGGTGCAACTTAGTTGTGACAGGTAAGCCTCTAACTTCATGCTCTACCCTTGCTGCAGGGGCTTAGTGTCTGGCTGTCGTAGCCAACACTGTCTGTATTATTAACCTACCGATTGGTTTAGGAGGCCACTTTAGTCTATTTGTGGGTCACAAATACGTTACAGTTTCATCATAAGGTTCAGTATAGAAAGAAACTGAAGGAAAGCAAAGGTTGAGCTAGGTTAGCAGGTGCGGATGACAATGGGGTGATGAGAAAACATGATAAGTTACAAAGTGATGTGTTCTGAAGAATGTAATGAAGAGAACATAACAGAAAGAATAATGTCTGCAATGCTGGATGAGTGCATTAGGCACAGAATGAACTAGTGTAAGAAGCTAGTTAGTTCTATTCCTTGATCTATACTTACCTATATCGAAATCGGCTGCCTTTAAAGAATAAGTTACTGCTGGAAACTGTGCGAACTTGGTTGGAGTTTTCTAGTCTAAAAAAATTGATAAATTGGAGAACAGCATACAGAAAAGAGCGTAGCTGATAGAAAACTGGGAGGGTGATAATACTATGGTGGAAAATGCCGAGGCACATAAAATATATTGGGTTAGTCAAGTAGGAACAGTGAAGGGGATATGATAGGAAATAGGAGGGCAGGCCAAAAAAGAAAAAAGGTGAAGGTCAGCTAAGTGAAAACTGGAGGACAAACCATGGAAAGATGGAAGAGGAATCAAGAAAACAACCCAAGATAAAATGGAGGTCAGCATTCTTGAGGTCATGATAATTCAAGGAAAGAGGGAGGACAGCCAATGAAATGATAATACACAACCCATGGATGGATAGCCCAGGTAAATACAAAGAAAAGCTCAGGGACAGTTGCAAGGGTAAGTATATTTGATAAGACATCTAAATGTGAATAACAGGGGCATAAAACAATGTCTTCAGTTATGTGTAGAGGTGTATAAGCATTTGAAATATAGGAACACTGACTTGTAGAATGACTGATTTTCCACCCCACATTTCCACAGGTGTTTGCATGCCTCTGGATTTGGAGCCACATATGTGAGCAACAAGCGCTTTTCCTGTCGTCGTAAACAAAAGTACATGAAAGATATGCACCCTGTACTCCTATATACCTCATTAGTTACACTGCTATATAGTCTATTTTGTACCTCAGACACTTAAGGTGGCCATACACGGGCAGATAAAGCTGCCGATATCGTTCCTTTAGACCAGTTCGGAAATTTATCTGCCCCTGTATGGGGGCTTCCGACGGGTTTTCCCGATAGATATCTGGCCACTATATCATCGAGAAGGTTTAATTTTTCCAGCCCATTGCTCCTCGTTGTAATCCTGTAATCGTTCGGCCCTAGGGCCAAATGTTCGGATTACCCCGATATAGCCCTGCCGTTCGTGGGCATATCGGTGAAAGATGAGCTTGTTTGGCGATGTCAGCTTAACTGTGCTCCCTAGAGCAGGGGTCCCCAATCTTTTTTGGACCGGGGACCGGTGGCAAAAATTATTTTTTTTGCAAGGACCGGGGGTGGGGTCGGCAGCAAATTTGGACGTGCCGGCGTCCAATTCAGCGCGCCTCCTATTTGAGCACTGGGCTCGGCGGCCCAGTGCGGGAGTGTCCGCGGCCCGGCGGTTGGGGACCCCTGCCCTAGAGCTTCATTCCCTACTGGTTATCCAGGTGTGCACCAGGCTCTCCTGCTCTTATATTGCTTATTTCCCACAATGGCCCTGAGTTTCTTCTCCCCCCAATAGCTCAGTGTTTGCCATTGTGCACCCTCAGTCTGGGCATCTGCTCCTGTCTATTTGTTTCTGCTTTTTATTATCTTATTATATTAAGTTCTGTCGGCTTTTTCTCTGCCAATCATCATTTCTGTACCTCACTGTTCACATATAATTGATCACTTGTACATAAAGTATACACATTATTTTACCTCCTTCTCTCTGACATAAACATGAAAAGTTTTCCCTTCGAATTTCATTTTTGCGGCATCACTCCTGTAATGGAAAAAGAAAATCAAAGTGGCTTTCAAGTGAGAAACACTGATAAGAAAAAGAGAGGCAAGGAAGAACGTGTGAATATAAAGAGAATACCCCATGCAGCAAATCATGCAGTAGATTGTTCATATGCAGTACATATCTGTGCTTCTATGTACCTGCACCTGAATGACATTTCATTCATTTTCCTCCTGATTTTAGCGTGATTGCTTGCAATTATGAATGCCAGCTTTAGCTATATTGATGTACAACGACCCCCTAAAGAGAAGATGTCGGTCAGACTCCAAACAGGATGGACCTGTGACTTTCTGCACTTAATTGCTCTAGTTGGAAGGAATTGATCAGTGGTGTAACTATAGAGGAAGCCGGTACCACTGGGTCCGCTTCCTCTATATTTGGAAACTATTCCCCACTCCCCAGTCACTCTCCTATCTGTGAGCTGGGAGGGAGTATGTAGGTGGTCTGAACAGACCTATGATTAAGGGCGGAAGTGCCTGAAATGCATTAGGCTTACTATGCTTTCTTTTAACTACAAAAAAATGAGATACAAGATTTTTAAAAGGAATCCGGTGCTGCAATGTTCCATTCCTTCTACTCTTCATTTGTGGGCAGAAGGTGGACTAAGTAGGTGGACACATTGCTCCTGCTGCCATGATGGTGGGCAAGATGACCTCGGATGACCCATTGGCCTCCATAACCTCTGCCTGTTAGTCTGGGGCAGAATTAGTTTATTTAATAAAAAACAAGGCAGGTTGGGAGAGGAGCAATGGGGATGTAATAAGTTGAAAACATATGTAGCTCAGTAGAGGGCCATCAGCATGCAAAAGTAAATAGTGCTCTTTTGCATCTTTTCCCTCAATATATATATTTTCTAGTTTGGTAATATTCTTTAATAGGCCAATATTCATACTGGGGTATAGATTTCCTTTAATTAAATAACAGAAAACAGCTGATGGGGAAAGATAAGGCAAAAGAAGGTAATACGTGACCAGAAACCAGAAATTAAAAGTACTCACCATTTTATAAAATGGACTCTTTTATTTCCCTGCAACACTATAAATCCAAATGGAGTAAATGCAAGAAATGCTGAATTCCCCGAGACATCCTGAAAGGTAGAATGGGGATCACAAAATAATTATGGAGACTAGGCAACACAAGTATGAAAAAGATGCAAGGGGAGGTTGGCATTGGAAGAAACCCCCATGCAGCATGATAAACAGAGAGCAATGCAGGACAAGTAAAGAGAGAGAGGAGGCCTACGTCATAAAACCTTCAACTTAGATGAAGGGGGAAAAGTAAACAAGACATGGTTCTCAAGCTGTTCCTTGAATGAGATACCTTACATGGATGGGGATCAACTCCGTATGTCTCCAGTGTCTGAGCTTTCCTCAGAAAACACAGCTCAGATGCTGCAGGGGTCAGCCCACTAATAAAAGAAATGTGCAGTGAGTACAGTCAAAGAGAGCATGGCCAGCACACGGAAAAAGGGAGACAAGTTGAGTTACACAAACACTGAAATGGTAACACACAAAAAGACACGTAATCTATACTAAGAGGTGGTCAGAACAGACAAAAAAGCATTCTGGGAAAAGACAGCATTAATAGGGTTGCCACCTTTCCGTGGCCCTCGACCCAGGCAGGGACGTTGAAGTTGTGGACGGGGAGCGAGCGATGTCACAGGGGCTGGGCTATGATGCAGCGATCAACCATTGGTTGGTCGCCATGCCAATCAAGGGAGATCCTGCCTAGTTTTCCTTATTTGGAAAACCGGCAGATTGTCTTGACCCGAGCAGCACTTCTGAAAACCGGGCTATTCGGGTCAAACCCGGACAGGTGGCAACCCTAAGTATTAATGGCTTGTAACTAGTGAGAAAACAAAGGGGGTCATTTATTAAGAAGTTGCAGTGCAACCATAGGACTCATTTTCAAATACAAGAGCAATTGCCAAATGGCACGCTTTAGCAATAGTGCTGCACCGATAGAGAAGCCCTGGTGTTTTGCCCAAGAACTTTTTTTCTTTTTACTCTCTACCACACTGGATCATTAAGCATTCAGTAAACCAGTAGCGACTATTACTTAACCTGCACCCTTAACACTTAATAAATGAGCCCCTGCGTGTGTGTGATACAGACTAGCATAGGAAGATTTACATTAAAAGCAAACACAGAATAATCAAATGAACTGAAATCACATATCTTTATGTACATTTCTTATTGCTCAATTTAGTACACTAGTCTCCTTTGGTTAAAGGTTCGAAGTGATGTGTAAGGTAGATTTGCTTGGCGTTTTGGACCGTATTTATCTGATATGTGGTGTTTGTGTGCTTGGGTTTAAAATATTAAAGGATGTTTTATGAATGTTTTCAAAATAATTCTGAGGATAGGCTTTGTGGGGTTTATTGCTTGTTGTTATGGTGAGTATTACACTAAGCCTTGGGCCCCAGTCTTCGGGAAAATGTATGCAATCCATCAGTGTCTTACTTGACAACCTCCAGCTGCTGTTGAAAAACTTCCCTAAGTAGAATTCTGAAATGCTTAGTAGAATTGTGATGCTAAAGGACCAGGGAAAATAGCCTTTCAACCCTACCCTAAAGCTGTCTCTGCCCAAAAACAGCTTTGTGTTACTTGCCTAAGTGCACTATATGGTCAAACATATCCAGACACACTTTCTAAAATCACATGTACTTAAAATTTTGAAGATACACGCCTAATTTTTGGGTTTGGTGGAGGGTAGAAGAACATTAATTGCACAATGCTGTAAAAGTTTGGTGGAGAGGGGAATAACGGTCTAGAGCTATTTTTCATTGTTTGGGCAAACCTTAACCAACCTCACTAATGTTCATGAACAGAAGCTAATGCCTCCAATAATGATAAGTGAAAATTTTTTCCAGGCGTTGATTTGAGGTGATATTCCATTAAACAGGGGAGATTTGCTCATCAATATCCACTAACAGTGTTCCAACATGTAATGGAAAGCTTTTCCAAAAGAGCAGAGGCTGTTGTAGCAGCAAAGGGAGGGACAATTTCACACCCTTGGTTTGGAAATAAATGTTGTACAGACAGGTGTCAGGATACTTTTGGTAATATAAGAGTTATTTTTGCAATGGGACAAACACAAAGGCTAATGGTTGCACAATTATAACCATTGAATGGATCACCTGTGCCTTTATCATTGGCAAGCTGCACCCTGAGCAGAGTAAGGTGTAGAGGGCAGTTCACCCAGGTGAAAGAGAGCCCTATACTGTACATAATGCCTATGATAAGTACAGTGCTCCCAAGCACTTGCTTCAGAGATCCTCCAAGGTCTACATGTTGGAGGATCAAAGCTAGAATAAAGCCATTCAACAAAGGGTGGGCAGGTGCATTAAGTATCTTCAGGAGAGAATTTCTGATTTTTGGCTTCAGGCTTGGTTCGTAGTACGGTTACAAAACTGACCATTGTCTTACTATACAGTCATATTCAGAATTGTAAATATGATCTCAACCCACATGGTTCTTAGGCTAAGCTCCCACAGTTTAGGAACCACTGCTCTAGAGGAAGGTCCACTGCCCCTGCATAACGGGCCTTTCCTTAAACACCCAAGTAAACAACCACCACCACCTTCTCAGAAACAAATAATAAATCAAAATGAACCTATATTGTAGGAGAGGCATACTAAGCATTGTATATAAAAAAGGAGGAAGGGAGGAATTGTGTATATGTTATTGAATTTGTTGTGTGTTTTTGTGTGTATATACATATTCACAGAATATCAGTTCTACTGCAAGATTTAAGAGGCCACCCATCTTGAGTTACCCACCACTCTTAGACTCCCTCTAATTAGGTGAACCTACTGAAGCTCAGTACTTCCCTAATACAGTAACCCTTCTCACACTACCCCGAGTCCCTACCCTCTATCCACCTCAGTTCATTCCGGTGAATCTCCGCGATCCGGCGCTCCAGCTTCTCTGAGTGTTTAGGGAGGAATTGGAACTTGGAGCTGTACCCTTCTGGGTGTTTCCCAGGGTCATAATCCCCAATCTCAGCTGTGGGAAAGACGGATGTTGAGGGGCAATACAGGAACAGTATGGGTAGGTGGTGGTGAGGGGCAGGCAGGGCACCGTGAATAAATGGAGATGGGTGGTGAGGGAAACAAAAGGGCCATGAGGGGAAGAGCAGGACCATGAGGGGTAGGAAAGAGACAGTGAAAATCAGGAAACACAAAATAGTTTGGGGACCAATAGAAAGTTAAGAGCTGTAAGGTGTACTGGAAAAATGGAGTGAACAATGTATACGTACCCTGTAGTATATAGGCGGCAAGCAAGGCAGCATCAGAGGTTTTACACAATAATCGCCCATGGTACAGATCCCTCTTCACTTGCAGAAAAACCATGTACCTTGACAATACACAGAAAAGCCACTTTTCATCATTTTTTATTATATGCAACATTGGCATCTTAGAACACTATACAGAAAGCACTTGCACTTATCCTTAGTGGAATATAAAGTGACCTCTTGCAATGAAGCCCTGTACTTAACTCCTGTCTTGAAGAACTAGTGATATGATGCACCCCGCCAATTAAACATAGAGTCACAAATCTTTATGACTGCAAACATGGGGGAAGCAGTGTGTTTTGTCGGCAGAAAACACCTGCTCCTGCTTATTTACACTTTGCACCGTGACCAGCCTTTCATACATGAGCCCAATGATTCGACGATAAGATATTAAGTTATTAAAAATACAACAATAAAGTGTAGCCTCAGAAAGAATCTGCTTTTTGATTGTGGTTCTGTCCCTACTCAGCACTGTCAGGCCAAACAAAGATGTGAGTAACGCTGGGCAACGGTTTGCTTAGGGGAGTTTTGAATGAAAAAAAAATCCTGATCATAAATTAAGCCCAAGAAGTGGCTGTACTGAATTTTTGTTTGTAGTGGCTTTAAAGGGGAAGTTCACCTTTAAGTTAACTTTTCGTTCGTTATAGAACTGTCTAATTCTAAGCAACTTTTCAATTGATATTCATTACTTGTTTAAAATAGTTGTTGAATTATTTGCCTTCTTCTTCTGACTCTTCCAGCTTTCAAATGGGGATCACTGACCCCATCTAAAAAAACAAATGTGTTGTAAGGCTCCATATGTATTGTAATTGCTACTTTATTACCGTACTCGTCTTTCTATTCAGGCCTTTCCTATGCATATTCCAGTCTCTTATTTAAATCAGTGTATAGTTGCTAGAATAATTTGGACCCTAGCAACCAGATCACTGACACAACAAACTAGAGAGCTGCTGAATAAAAAGCTAAATAACTCAAAAAACACAAATAATAAAAAAATGAAACCCAATCGCAGAATATCACTCTCTACATCATAGTAAAAATTAACTCAAAGGTGAACAACCCCATGCAGGAATTAATATCTTGAGATGTAAGCATGTGAGTCTAAGTTAAGGCTCCATGGGGGTTATTTATCAAAGGTCGAAGTTTAGAGTAATCTGAATTTTTTTAAACTAGAATAAATTCGATTTTTTTTCACAATTCGAAGGGTATATTTATGAAACAATTCAAATGTCTATAATTCGATCAAATAGTCCCAACCCGAAAACTCGAATTGAATTTGAATCGTTTTCGTCTAATTTCTTTTGACGCGCAACATTTTTTGTTGTTGTAACATTTCTCTTTCTTTAGGAATGTTGTACGGGAGTAATACTGGCTCATATCATTACTATTTAATGGTATCACAGGCAGTGGCAGCTGTTCTTTGTACGGTGTATGTTTTATGGCATTAAGTGACAATTGGTTTTTAAACCCATAGGACTTACCGAGTGATTTCTTCTTTTAGAGCTGCTGGATCTGGGGGATAAAACTTTACCCTGAAGCACAGTACATATGGGGGCCGAGCTAGAAGTGGACAGTAGATAATCACAGAAAGATCAGATATCTATCCACAGACACATACACTAAAGGTAAAATAGTTACAGAAGTACCTCTCATTTGCTTAACGATTCCTTTTGTAAATTCCAGCCAGTGCTGCAAAGAAGAGAGTATATGTTTAATATACATTCTAGTCACATAATTAAAATCACTGCCATCAAGTAATTCATCTTGTGATACTGACAGTGACACAGCCAATGCAATCTATCCCTTATATAACCTTACCTCTGAGTTGTGTAGTAAAACACAAACTTGATTTGAGTAATGTCTCGAGTAAACATCTCCAAAATTGGTCACTGGACCTCAGGAATTCTGCAGGTTTTAGGAATTCGAATTTGAATTATAAAAAGCCAGAGTATGATAAAGCTCGAAAATCGAATTTCAATTTTTTTAAAAAAACTCAAATTGAGTTTGGATAATTCTCTAGTCGAATTTGACAGTTTTGACCATAAAAAAAGTTCCATTTGACCCTTGATAAATCTGCCCCTTAGAGTATGCGAATAAGTGGGTTAATAAATCATAGAATTACAACAGTGTATAATTACAAAAACATATAATTGAATACATACCAAACACAGTGTCCCAAAACTCAGGCTTGCAAGGCAGATAAGTTGGTGTGTGGGAGAATACACCAACATTTCAGACACTAAGGGGGTTATTTACTGAAATCCGAATGTTTCTGATTAATAAAAAAATCTGATCAAACTAGATTTACCCTTGTTATCAAAAAACATGAAAAAATTGGATCAACAAAAACCGTGACTTTTTTCGGATTTCACACCTGAAAAGTCTGAATTGTTCAGATTATGGTACGAAACCCAACACAGACAATAATATCCTCAAATTGCAAATAGGACCTCTGCTATTGACTTCTACAGGACATCGACAGGTTGAATATGGAGAATTTTTTCATTCTGACTTTTGCATCCTTGGGATATAATAAATCTCGGAAAAAAAAAACATTTGGACTTTAATAAATAACTCTCTAAGTCCTTTCTCAAAGGGATTCACAGTATTGTGCCCTAGAACCCAATATTTTGCACACGGTGCTACCCAATCTCCTGGGAAGAATAAACAGGTTCCTAGGGATGATGTTGGCAATGACAGTGATGTTGATGATGTCGGTATCCATTAAGGTCCCTATAGTTCATTTAATCTTATGCAATTAATGAACTTGGCAAGGCCACAGCTGACAAATGAGTCATTGTCTCCGGCATCACATTCTGATGTCTGACTGTGATCCATCTCCTCATCATGTGACTCTCATATAGGCTCTTTCTCTTCACTATAAAATCTGTTTAAGACTAGGGAGCTCCTTGCAGCTGTGACATGAATTCAGAGAATGTATGTAAATGTAGTTAACTGTATCTATTTAGGTTTTAAACTATTCATAAAGACACAGGAAATATTCTTGTTGTAAGGGATCTGTATTTCTATCAGTCAATCACACTTTTAAGATAGCTGCAGAACCTCCCACACCCACAAGTTACACTCTTTTAAGTATATAGCATTATCGTGTTATAGTGACACCTAGTGTACACCACATTATATTACATTCTGCTCCTCTTTTTGTGACATGCTGCTTATCCTTGTGGTGCATTATAAATAAATATGGCATTTGTTTTAATGATTAGCAAGTGATTCTGTATATGGTATGTTTTTCCAGTGGAATTCTTCTGTATAAGGCACTCGCCTTCCTAAGAGATTCCTCATTGCACATCTCTTTATGTTGTTTTTAGGTTGACCTCACAGTTTTGAAAGTGCAAAACTCTGACATGATTTTACTGAAAATCTGCATTTTTTTTTTACTGAAACCACTCTTAGAATAAGTGTACCAGGCCTTAGTAAGTGTCAGAGAACAGGTTGTTTTGGTGACTCATTGTTAGGGATGCACCGAATCCACTATTTTGGATTCGGCCAAATGCCCGAATCTGCATATGCAAATTAGGGGCGGGGAAGGAAAAAGTGGAAAAAATTTGGTTTACTTCCTTGTTTTGTAACAAAAAGTCATGTAAAATCCAGCTCTCCCCACAATTTGCATATGCAAATTAGGATTTGGATTCAGTTTGGCCAGGCACACGGATTCAGCCGAATCCTGCTGAAAAAGGCCGAATCTTGGCCGAATCCTGACTGAATCCTGAATTCGTTGCATCCCCACTAATTATAGCATTGTCTGGTGAATGTAAAGCAACAGACAGGGCAAGATAAGAGGTTAGGTTGAGAAAAGAAGACGATTTAGAGGACAGAAGAGATAGGGTTAAACAAAGAAAGAAGGAAAAGGTAAGTGGGACAAATAAAGAGAGACGCAAATGAGAAAGGGGAAGGGGTGGAGGGAAGAATAGCAGAGGATTTCTGTAAAGGGAAGAGAGAAGGAAAACAGAAATGAAATGTCAAACATGACTCATGACACATAAAAAAGAGAAGACTAGTACAGAAGCAAAAAAGAGAAATAAAGATATGACAAAAGAAGAGGTTAGAGGAAAGGGATGCAGAATAATTTAGTTGATACTCTAATGATACTCTAACTGCCAGCACAAAGATTGAAGGCACTCAATAAGTTATATTAACTGCCATTAGGCTATACTTGGGATGTTATATCTCTTCATGCGTATATCACACACCATATTGCAATGAATAGGAAAAAGAGGCAAATATTTAGCAATGCTCTGCCATACCACAGCAGCAGCCCAATCAAAAAACAGAACAAACTCACCCGTTGCTTCTCTGGATCCACGTAGCGAATTCCGAAGTAATCTTTCTCCAGCAAATTCAGATGGTGGCACAGGAAATCAAACAGTTGCTGACCTTTAGCATCTTTCTAGAAGAAAGTAGTTCAGCATGAACACCCTGCGTTTTCCACCAGTCATGGCCCTCCTTGAGCTGTCATACAGTATTATGTTCCTGACATTTCATACCACCCCAGCTTCATTTAGTGACAGAACAATTAGCATACTGCATGAAATTCATTTGCATTATCTTATCCTATAGTGAAAGGGAATTGTTGATGGTCCCAGGCTTGGGTGAATGGATTTGTCATCTAAAATGCAACATTTCTTTGCACCAGGTTACAGTCCAGGGCTTCTGGTTGCACTGCTTCAGCTTAACTGCCTAATCTCACACTCATTGACAACTGTCACTCTTACATAAAAACAATATAACAATGTATGTATTGGGGAGAGACATACGCACCCATAAAGCTTAATGTGACATTGCTCTTTTGAGCACTTTTGCAATTTAATTCTTTTTTTCAGATTTCATTATATTAGCAGTTTTTCACTACTAATATCATGAATGTGTAAGCATCCTCTGCTTGTGTGGACAGGGGCAAAACAGAATGGCAAGATCTTCTCTGCACTTTAAGAATTTACAATCATTTTTCGTTCGAGTTTTCACCATATTGGTAGTTTTTACACTGCTAATATAATGAATTTGTACGAACAGCTCCAATGTAGGGTTGCCACCTATCTGGATTTCACAGCCCAGTATTTGGAAGGGCTGTCCGAGTGAAAACTTCATTGAAAATAATGACATTCTGATCAGCCTATCGCTGATTGTCATGTCATCAGCCACACCTCCCCCAACAGTCACGCCCCCGCCACCACCACCCTTCCTCAGATCTCACAGGTCCCGCCCCTGCCTTCGACATCATCCACACTGCCCGTTTCCAGCCCCAGAAAAGGTGGCAACCCTAGTCCAATGCCTGAAATGAACAACGTGTGGTACTGTGAAAAAACTTTAATATTGTCAAAACTAGGGGGAAAAAACTATGTATATTGAAAAAGCAATCAGAAGAAAACTCTCTGCAATTTTACATTCATTTTGAGTTTACATTTCCTTTAATTTGCTGATGCAGGAAGTGTGCTCTGATTTAGAGTCCTGCAGCGGGTCAACCGCAAAAAAAAGCGGGCACCCTGCGGAATGAGGGGAGGATTTTCTGGTGTGGGTATACCCGCTAGTCTGGTCTGCGGGTCTCATCTAAATATCTTATCTTATGTAATATTGTCTATATTTTACTTCTTTTAAAGTTTTACGAAACTTGTTTCTGTCCCTGCCCATTTTTGATGATTTCACTTTCGCTTTGCAGCACCACCACTTCCTGTTTCATAGTGGTCGGCGGGTCGGGTTGCAGAAAAGGCCGGGTCAGGTAGTGGATCAAAGTGGCTAAATATGCGGGTTGCGGTTCGGGGTCTCAGAAATTGGTTCCACACAGGACTCTACTCTGATGTTTTCCTGCTAATTTCTAGGTCTCAGTGTTACAGGGGCAGCTAAATCCAGCATAACCAGTATTACATTACAAGCTGCTACTGATAAACACCCACGTGCAAGGGAAAATATACCAAAACACAGCACTGAAAGCACAAACAAGCCAATAGGATATGTAAAAATCAGCTTTCTAAAATGTAACCATGTCCTGAATAGCAAAATGCAGGAAAAAGTCCTTCTGTATGTAAACGTCTAATCTAACACCGAAAAAAAAAAAATGATTTTCGCTTTCAGCCCTGCTTTTCTCCGGTGTGTTTGCAGCCCATATTCTCCTGCGAGTGTTTCTCCAGACTGACCACAAGGTGGCAAAAGAAAACATTGGTGGTAATTTGAGATCTTTGTTGAAGAAGCTTTGCTATCTCTCTATTTCAGCAGATCACTTTATTACGCCTAATGAAACCGCACACTTAAAGCCAAAAAAGCAATCGAAGTGTATGCATAAGTCATAGTTAACCACAAATGTTGTCTCATATATCAAACGCACTGTAGCAGAGCAGTCAGTGCTCTGGGGACTCACATTCCAAATGAACAAGCCACTGTATAACAGGCTGTTGTCCTGACTGCTGAAAAACAAGACATAATCACTTCCTACTGTATCTAAGCACTAACGATTTTATAACTTCCCAATTAATTAAAATACATGGCGAAAAGAAAAAACATTAAAAAAAAAAATCTAAGTCGAAGTTGGTATATTTTTGACAACTCCAACTCCAGATACCCAAAATTGCTTCCAACTCCATGACTCTGACTCCACAGGTCTTCTACAGGCCCTTGCAATTATGCTCCTAGAAAATGTTCATTAATAGATCTTTACAGATGGTATAAGTGCAGCTCTTATTGTAAGAATAAGGGAGTCATCTTATTTACTTGTAGGCACCCATAGTGCTAGGAAATCCCTTAATTAATATGTCCCTCTATTCCTGTGTCCCCGTACTTGGGTGGGTTAGAATTCCCACTGGCCCAAGGAGCTTCCTCACACTGAAGTAAGATACTTTCTAAATACAATCAATTAAATATTCTGCATTGCTTCTGAAATAATCAAGTTTATCTTCACTATTCCTCACTCAGCATCTGTTTCTCTTCATTCTGTCTTCATGCAGCAGTTGGGTGTCAGATGAATAATCCAATATATGTTATGGGGGGGGCTTCCTTTCCTGGCAGGTGTATTAGAGTTCACTCAAATAACTGATTCCAGTACAAACAATATCTAACAAAATAACTGCCTTTTGCACAAATTCTGCATGTAGAGGGACATGATTTCTGGTGATTTTAATAGAGTGAACTCTAATACATCTTCTAAGGCTTAGAAGATGTATTAGAGCTCACTCTATTAAAATCACCAGATATCATGTCCCTCTACATGCAGAATTTGTGCAAAAGGTAGTTATTTTGTTTAATTGATTGTATTTAGAAAGTTTCTTATTTCTGTATGGTGAAGCTTATATTAAATTTTCAATTTTGCGATAGTTCCCCTTTAACCCTATGGAATTAGCAAATAAACATTTTGCTCATGTTTTAGGGTAGAACTACACAAACGTTTTCGGCGTGATCCGACACGATGCGACAAAACGCCGGCGTCAAATCGGATGCAACGGAAATAAGTTAAGTGAATGTATTGTCGGATGGTGTTGCAGCGTTGATCTGACGCAACACGACTGTTGATTGCAGATGCTGCGTCTGCATCCGACAGTCATGTTGCATCAGATCAACGCTGCAACTTTATCCGACATTTCTAACTCTTACCTTATTTCCGTTGCATCCGATTTGACGCCGGCGTTTTGTCGCAGCGCATCGGACCATGCCGAAAACGTTCATGTAGTTCTACCCTAAGAAGCTCCAGCACCCAACCTAAATTGTGCAACTGAGAGATATAGTCAAACAACACCTCTCTCTCCCTCCTCCATCATTATGAGGGCCCATCTGGGAAAAGCAATCCAATATAACCAATGTTCTCCTAAATTAGAAATTGTATTCTGGGCCACGATAGGGTTACAAACTGTTGCAAACACGGCCGATTCACTAAATTCGAGTGAAGGATTAAAAAACGTCGAATTTCAAAGTGTTTTTTGGGCTACTTCGACCATCGAATGGGCTAGTACGACTACGACTTCGAATCGAAGGATTTGAAGTAAAAATCGTTCAACTATTCGACCATTCGATAGTCGAAGTACTGTCTCTTTAAAAAAAACTTCGACCCCCTAGTTCGGCAGATAAAAGCTACCGAAGTCAATGTTAGCCTATGGGGAAGGTCCCCCATAGGCTTGCCTAAGTTTTTTTGATCGAAGGATATTCCTTCGATCGTTGGATTCAAATCCTTCGAATCGATCGATTCGAAGGATTTAATCGTTCGATTCGAAGGATTTAATCGTTCGATCGAAGGAATAATCCTTCGATCGCAGAATTTGCGCTAAATCCTTCAACTTCGATATTCGAAGTCAAAGGATTTCAATTCCTAGTCGAATATCGAGGGTTAATTAACCCTCGATATTCGACCCTTGATGAATCGGCCCCTTAAAGTGGTATAATAGAGTCGCATGAGAAAGTGCTTCATACAGCTGACAGTATAAAGGGTGTGTTTCTGTTGAATCAGTACATACAGTATTCGAGTACAGCTGAGCTGAGCTAGGATTAGTCCAGATGACGTTCCGGAGTCATGAAAGAGATTTGTTATAATCCTTTTGAGACAAATTATGAGGGTTTCGGTAAACTGTTTGCTTTCCTCTGGCTTTACTAATAACTGGGTAGGAAATATGTGGGTCGGCTTGATGGGCAGTTTTCCAACCTCAAAAATCATTTAACTCTGACCAAAAAAGGCAATCTTTTAAGTTCATTCTTTGCTAATTCCATAGTTCTGGAACATCATGAACTTGTTTGAATGGAAGCTCCCAAGACTCACTTGAATCACTCTGCCCATAGTAATGGAGACCAAAGATAGAGGATTTCATCAATACCCCAGGCACTGACATGCTGACATATGTAAACATGACACACTAATAGGGTTTAGACATAAACAATCAATAGAATTTCCGATAAACATTGTGTAATCTGGGTTATATTGAAGGTGCAGCAAAATAACTGCAAAAAAGAAACGTTATACTGGCAATTTACATCATTCTCGCAAAGCCAAAGTACCAAACCATCGTCCATTTCCAAAAAAAAAAAAGAAACTTATGAACGAGATCCACAAATAATAAAAGATGTGACTTTATATAAATAGATCTCAATTCCACATAATCCCATGGCATCTCTTGTGGGCTGGACTGAATAGCAGCTGTTCATTCTCTCTACCTGGGCTGTGCATATGAAATTGGTCAATTCAGTCCGGCTCCTATAGAATTTTCGAACAGTAACCTCTTCTTTGGGTTTAGGAACCCACTGCAAAGCCCACATTACAGAATTGAACTCATCAGGTTACTGACAGTACTAGTGAAATGCATTACTGCTCAGTACAAAAATACAAAAATCAGCTTTTCTTTTTAAGGGGTATATATAGAGACATACAGTTTATAGAAACAATAAAAGCAAAAGCACATGTATGGGAACTCTTATCTAGAATGCATTGAGGCCTAGGCTTTTCCGAATATGGGATCTTTCTGTAATTTGGATCTCCGTGCCATAAATCTGCTAAGAAAAATAATTTAAGCATTAAAAAAACCCTATAGGATTGTTTTGCTTCCAATAAGGATTAATTATATATACCTCCCAATATTTTGGAAATAGAAAACATTTTTTTTGACCATGCCCAATTTTGTGACCACACCCCCTAATTAACATGTTCAGTTTACAAAATTTGGCAGGTTATGAAAGTTTGAACACATTTCTGTGGGTTTTATGTGTTATTACAGTTTTGCTAATGAAGGTGAATTGCCCTGCAAGTCACAGTTTCCCCAAGAGACCTGCTTATCTTAAATTGTTACAATTGTTTCTTTGCTTATCTTAAATTGTTACAGAAGTATCTATAAATGCACCTGCCATGTATTCTGGGCTCTCCAAAAGCCAATTAAGTTAGAAACGTTGTATCTTTTTCTGTGCAGGACATTAAAGAGACATTTCAGTAAAAATTCTGTGGGTTGAGCTGCCCAGAAAGCTCTGAATTACAGAAAGGCTGTCTCACTCTCCCCTACAATCCATTTTATCCAGATAATTCAAATTTTTAAACATGATTTCCTTTTTCTCTGTAAAAATAAAACAGTAGCTTGTACTTGATCCAAGCTATGGTATAATTCATCTTTATTGGAGGCAAAACCAACCTATTAGGTTAATTTCATGTTTAAATGATTTTCCAAATTACGTAAAGATCCGTTATCCGGAAACCCCCATGTCCCAAGCATTAGAGATAACAGGTCCCATACCTGTATAGCGAAAAAGGATTTTTTTATTTACTGAATTAGAATTATTTGATTAAAATTGAGTCTATGGGGCAGACTACTAAAGGGTGAATTGTCGCCAGCAAACTCTACACCACACTTCGTGCCACTTCGACAGGTGAAAATTCGTTACCACTAGGCTAATTCACTAAAATGTGAAGTTGCGTCCAGGGCACCGAACGCTGGCGACAACTACACATGCACCGAAAGTCACGGAATCGGCAGAAGAAGACCAAAAGATTACCCAAGCCCCTGGATATGGCGCCCGTGAGCTCCGTTGGACAGAATCTGCACTGAGAGGTAAGTAAAAAGTTAGGGGCATTTACCAAAGGTACCACCTAGGCTGGGGGGATCAGGGAGGGGGGTCTATGTAGGGTAGGGGAGAAGGGGATTTTAGAAGCCAGGGTTTACTTCTCCTTTAAGTCTACTAGGAAATCATGCAAACATTAAAACATATTGGGCTGGGATCAAATACAATGTACTGTTTTATTATTACAGAAAAGGAAATCACTTTCCTGATAACTGATCCCATACCTGTATTGTATATCAGCTCACTTTGACTTATAATTTTGCCACTGATGTTGTTTTATATAGATAAATATATGATATTGTTTTATATATATAAATATATGATATTGTTTTATATATATAAATATATGATATTGTTTTATATATATATAAATATATGATATTGTTTTATATATATATAAAACACATCCTTCCCTGTATATCAGATGACAGTACAAATAAAAACTGCCATCCTGACAAGCTAATCTGATTTGCCTTACATTCAAAATCTCTATCAGTGTCACCGTGTGCCCCACTTTAACATCTTCTTTTATACTAAACAGTGAGACCACTCGTGTGAGAAGCGTCTCTTTCCAGAAAATTACATAGCAATTTTCTCTGATCCGGCAGCATTTTAATAATTAATCCCCAGACAGAGCGTCCCTTAAGAGCAGAAAATCATCACAATGACCTTCATTGAGGGAAGGAGAGCGGCCCAGGCAGGAGCATTAGTGTAACATACAGTGACAGCAGTGTGCAAAGATAGAAGTGTAAGTCACTGGGTATTACACTTATACAGTGACAGCTTTCATCTGGATTCACTCAATAAAGGTCACACAATGCCTCTATGAAATCTGAAGTTAAATATTACAAACACAGGTTGCTCGATCATAAACGCATGTATTTACATATTTACTCATCCAACATACAGTTATTGCAAAAGGTTACTATAGGGATTACTAAAACTGGGCATTTCAGGCCCCAATGTGAGTTGCATGATCTTCCCTATGTTGTTTATGTCCATGGTGCTTTGTTTTGGCTGTGCTAAATTGGCGTCCTCCGATGATGTCACTGAGTCATACACTTGATGATGTCACTGGCACAAAATCCTGCCTTTAAAGTTCACTTATGCCAATTTTGCATGTGATCTCTTTTAAAGACTTTTGCCTGTTTCTGACCCTGCTTGATCCTTGCCTGCCCTGACCACTGCCTGGACTTCAGTTTGTTAACTCCTTGTCTGCCTGTTTATCCTGTGTGGACCAATGCCAACTTTCTGCCTTGCTTTGTTGACCCTGTCTGTGCTTCACTATGGGTGAAGACACAAAGCTACTAGTAGCAGTTACATACCTCCCAACTGTCACGTTTTTCGTGCGACAGTCCCGATTTTTGACAGCTCAACCTACAGTCCTGGGTTTGTTACTGAAATGTCCCACTTTCTCTTTGATCTCTGAACCGCCAGAAAAAGATACAAAGTTTCTAACTTAATTGGCTTTTAGAACAGCCACCGGGTGCACAGAGATACTTTTGTAACATTTTAAGATAAGCAAAGAAGCAATTGATAAGAAGGTCTCTTGGGGAAACTGTAACTTGCCGTTTAAAGGGCAATTCACCTTCATTGCAAAACTGCAATAACACATAAAAACCACAGAAATGTGCTCAAACTTTTATGACTTGCCAAACTTTGTAAAATGAACATGGTAATTAGTGGATGTGGCCACAAAAATGGGAGTGGTCTGAAAAATTCCACTGCGCTTCACGTGCCAAATCTTTTTCTCCCTATTTCCAAAATGTTGGGAGGTATGGCAGCTACAAAATGCCTAAAAATACCCTGCCATAGCCAATACTGAGAATTGCCCCTACTAAAACCAGTGGCAAAGCTATAGAGGAAGCAGACCTGCTTCTTCTATAGCCAACAAGAACCTGCTCCCTTCCCCAGCCCCTTTCTTACCTGCGGCGTGGAAGCAGAGCTCGTCGGCGCAGGGTGGATAGTGGGCGGAGTCTGGGAAGGCCGTGGGCAGAGTCCTGTGGGAAGTTGGCGGGGGTGGGAAGTGGGCGGGAGGATGGGGATCGGAATGCACTGGGCCCCTCTGAAGATTTTTTTTGCAAGGGGCTCGGCTCACTCTAGTTACACCACTGACTAAAACACACTTAGGGGGTTATTTACTAAGCTCTGAATACTGAAATTCCCCCGAAATTTCATAAAATTCTTGTTTTTTTTTGATAAAATCTGACTTTTAAAAAAAAATCACGAAGTTTTTGGAATTTATTAAACCCTGAGGGCCCGAATATAAAACCAAGGCATCTCAAACCTGTCGAGGTTGCATAAAAGTCAATGGGAACAGTCCCATTGATTTTTGGTTGTGTCGGGGGTTTCGGGCAATATCACAATGTTTTCGGAGCTTTCGGGTGAAAACTTTGAAAAATTCAGAGATTTCAGGGGGGAACTTCATGAAAAAATCGTGGAAATCTGAGCTTTTCCCACAAAGCAAATTTTCAGAAAAATTTATAATACATAAGCGTTAAAAACCCTAGCGGGTTAGATCGGAGTTTGTAGCAGCCGATATTGGGATAAATTCGGACCTTGATAAATAACCCACTTAGTATCAGAGCAAAGCCAATTTTCATTATTGTTATTTTGTAGCTGTGACATGTAGCTGCTACTAGTAGCTCTGTGTGTTTTCACAATAAGGTGTTACTGTTTACAAAGCATCTCTCCCCTCCCTGTTTCCCAGCCAGCTTCCTTCTTGTTTCCTATTCCAAATACCACGTCCAGTGGCCCTGAGATTACATTGTGGCCCCACTGGTCCTTACAGGTTAATGGAAGCATTCTGATCCCTCCAGCAATGGCAAAACATTGCAAATGCAGGGACATCACAAGCTGTGGAATAACTTGAGTGTCAAATGTACCCTTAGGCAACAACTTGCATTACTTGAGCTCACCTAGCTGCGCAAGGACAGAGGAGAAAGTCACAGAAAGCTGCTGTGTACTCCTAACACTCCAATGTCATTTGAAATTAGTTTTGGTTTGTTATTTTATCATTCATTCTAAGGACTATGGCTCACAATGATTTCTGATCACCAACTGCATGGATTGGGTCAATAGTTAGCCAGGAACTACAAAGGCCCATGCTTCTAATGGTTAATTGACGTGTACAATACTTCTTTAGTATACCATAAAACACAACCCGTAGGCAAATTATAGGTATCAAGGCACAGGACTGCTGTAAAATCTCCCAATTCCTATGTACAAAATCCCTTTCATGTGTGAAGATTCGGTGGATTTAATTTCTCGGTTATTAGACAAGTTGAAATAAGAAGTGGGTAGCTCAGGGGCAGCTATACATGGTGAATATCGAAGCAGCCTTGTACATTAGGCAACGTCTGTTATGTTGGAAACAGCTTCTTTACATAAATAATTCTTGCAGAAGAAGTGACTATAGAAGAAGAATAGTCTCCACTCTGCATATGTAGTGATGGGCGAATTTGCGCCGTTTCGCCAAAAAATACGCGAATTTCGTGCGAATTTTTTCCGCGAATTTCGTGCGATTTTTTTCCGCAAATTTTCGCGGGCGTTTTGCGAGTTTATTCGCTGGACGCAAATCGCGCAAATTCGCCACGAATTCGCGCCTGGCGAATAAATTCGCCCATCACTATGCATATGGAGACTATAGATATCACTGTTTTGTCAGCAAGACTAAACATTTGCTCTTGCACTTGCAGACAACAGTGGGGAGGAGCAACTTTGCAAACAAACTACTAAAACTTAAGGAACAAAACCTGTGTTCCATTGCCTTTAGACTGTGTTCCATTGCCTTTACAATAAGGGATGTACCACAATATTTAAAGGGATACTGTCATGGGAGAAAAATTTTTTTTCAAAATGAATCAGTTAATAGTGCTGCTCCAGCAGAATTCTGCACTGAATCCATTTCTCAAAAGAGCAAACAGATTTTTATATTCAATTTTGAAATCTGACATGGGGCTAGACATATTGTCAATTTCCCAGCTGCACCAAGTCATGTGACTTGTGCTCTGATAAACTTCAATCACTCTTTACTGCTGTACTGCAAGTTGGAGTGATATCACCCTCCTCATGTGACTTGTGCAGACCAGGGGCCGCTGGGAAATTGACAAAATGTCTAGCCCCATGTCAGATTTTGAAATTGAATATAAAAAAAATCTGTTTGTTTTTTTGAGAAATGGATTTCAGTGCAGAATTCTGCTGGAGTAGCACGATTAACTGATGCGTTTTGAAAAAAACACGTTTTCCGATGACAGGATCCCTTTAAGTGCTTGGAGTCACCTGAACGATTCCAAAGCCAGACAGGATGAATTGTTTCTTAGTGCCTTCAGCAAAACCACTGAATTAACCTCTTAAGTGCCATTAAACCTATTTCAAGTGTTCTGCTGTCAGTTCTTTGAGCATCTAATGCAACCTGCCTGGCTTTGGAACTGTTCAGTTGTCTCCAGACTTTTATTATAAAAAGATAATTTAGCAAAAGTGTGGCATAGTGCAACGTAGCATTTCATTTTGCACCCTGGCCCACAGGTTGCACCAAAGGAGCAGCGCATTGTTCTGATAGAATGGAGCACAAAGACTCGTTGCTTTCTGTGAAAAGAGATCTGCCTGCATTTGACAGTTTGGTATTCCTAAGGGGTGGCACGAGGGCAACCCTTGAACACTCAGTAGCCTAGCAAGGCTAAGGAGAAGCCAATAAATGTAGATGATAAGTGTAGGGCTGCCCTGTGACCAACACTCTGCATAAGATCTTTGTGTCCCTTTCAGAAGAACGTCGCAACTATCTGTTCTTAAGAACCGAAACCTCTGACTTGTTGTGCTATTTTTTCATGTTTAATGGAAGATATGCTTCACTGTAAGGTCCCTGCAAACTAGAAGTTGCCAGGGAAATGTTTCAAGGAAAAAACGACAAAGAAATGTATGACGCTGCTACTTTCCACGTGATCTTTTGACACTGTCTCTTCACTGAACCTTCTCTGATAAATTACAGTTCCCCTCATTCCTCCTGGGAACATTATATTCTGACTCGTTGTTTTCTGCTCCGGTTCTGACTTCTAGTACTCTGTTTTGACTTTGGTGTCCTCTATAGTCCTCAGTCTATTGCATTGTGTGATCATGAGAATTTTCATTTCTCATCCATCTATGATCCTAAGAGGGGTTAGTGCTCCTACAACTTCGGCCAGATACACAAAAGATATTCAAGTTCATGTAACACAATACACAGCAAAAGGGGCCAACACAAGTGAAACAAAAGTAGTGACATGGTATAAAGGTATAATGTCTTGTGACAGTAATTATATGTATGTGTGTATATATATATATATATATATATATATATATATATATATATATATATATATATATATATATGTCTTTCATCATTTATTAAGACTCATGGTCCTGCTGCTGCCTGACCTAACACCCCCGCTGACTCCTGCATTTAGGCCAGGTGAGGGGCATGGTCACACAATTCTGCACTTAAAACTAATATGCATATATTGTGAATTTAAAAACTGATATTGATCCTTCTTAATTGGTCTGCCCCTTGCCACAAGGCAGAAACAGCACTGTCAGTAGGAGAGTGCAGATATAAAAGGCCTAGTTACAGAGGTCTAAGCTACTACAAAGGCTTATCTATCCCCCTCCCATGCAGGATAAAATACTAGGAGAAAAAAATGCTCATCAAGTGGCTTTGCTTATTTACCAAACCGCAGATCTCTTTCCTGGCCATTGCAGCACTGTTCTACACTTAACACTGACACTTCAAAAAAGTATTCCTTTATCCGTGGCTAGCACAAATTCCCCAACAGTTAAAGTGTACACCTGATTTAAATACACAATAAATTCCTGCAGTTTGAATTTGCCAGCTCTAAGCAGACAAAGGCAATTGATTTCCACAGGCCAGCTTGCAGGTGCAGAATTGCAGCAGTGGCACTTTCTGCATGAACGCTTGCTTAATTTAGCATATTCGTTATGATTTGGTCACTCAATAATATAGCAGAGCCTGAGAATGAACCAGGATTTTGTATATACATACATACATACAAACATGTAGGGTAGGGTGAACTGCAAACCAACCTACTAGAATAACTGTAACAAGCTGTGATAGGAATGGCGCTTGTAACATAATATGAAATAAATACAGTAGAACCCCTATTTTATGTTTGTCAATACGGGTAAATGTAAAATCTGCATCTAAAATGCATTATAAATAATAAATTGGCGGGATCACAATAAATGGTGTAAAAATGAAAAAATTTAAGATAATTGGTCAAGCTTTAATATGGAACTGTAATAATGCAGAAATGGAAACTATAACAGTATTGTATATAAATATAAGAGGGGATGACAGAGTGTGGCATTTCAGAGATAACGTATAATAATGTGACACAGTGATGGAGGTTAGTTTATATCATGTGATAGTATAAGATACGGCGCATTGTATCAGTTTGCAATTAAAGTTATTTATAATAATGTGATATTCATTATCATTATTTAATAAGCAGTGCTTATGAAATAATTAGAAGCCCCAGGTTGCACTTTGGCTACAGACACCTTGAACAAAATAATAAAATGGAACAATTGTGGAAAAGAGGTCACAAAGTGTCACAAAAGGGCAAGGACAAATTATAGACACAAACTGAAAATAGCCCACTGGAAAATCTCAACAAGGAAGTGCACGAGGAAAAAAGAAAGAGAGAAGAAAAGGAAAAGATTCTAAAGAAAGGGCAAAACAATGGCAAACACAGCTAACAAAGGAAGATGAAGCAGGAAAACACAAGGGGGCACATTTACTATTGGTCGAATATCGAGGGTTAATTAACCCTCGATATTTGGGCGTCAAAGTAAAATCCTTCGACTTTACCGCAATTCGTTTGTTCGAACGATCATAGGAAAAATTGTTCGATTAAATCCTTCGAATCGAGCGATTCGAAGGATTTTAATACATCAATCGAACGATTTTCCTTCGATCAGAAATTGCCTAGAAAGCCTATGGGGATCTTCCCCATAGGCTAACATTGTACCTCGGTAGGTTTTAGGTGGCGAAGTAGGTGGTCGAAGTTTTTTTTAAAGAGACAGTACTTCAATTATCGAATAGTCTAACGATTTTTAGTTTGAATCGTTCGATTCGAAGGTCGAAGTAGCCAAAAAATACTTCTAAATTCGACGGTTTTTTTTATTCTTATCATTCACTCGAGCTTAGTAAATGTGCCCCAAGGTGTTAAGTTTGGGAAAATAAAATAGATTCGGACATGGGGACAAAGGGAATACTGAATAAAGCAGAAAGTGAAATGTACAACAACAAAAAAAGCAAAATATGAAACACAGTAGAATGCTAGAGACAATGGGAAGGTGTATAACACAGAAGGCAGAGATTATGGTAACAAAAACAAAAGGATTAGTAAAAATATATAAAAATAGACAGAAGTATTATTCTAATACATAGTTTGAAAAGGGACCTCCCCCTTACCTTCTATCGTTCATAGCATGATTATCTATTGTTCAAGTCTGAATAGACAAATTAGGGTTTGGATTTGGTTTTGTACATAAATTGTTTGTGGAGGATTCTGTATTTAAGAATAAAGAATAGTAAAATGACAGTTACAGGGGTGAGTACCAGTGAAATTTGGCTAGTAACATAGCACGGTAGAATAGAGTGTAACAGTGTTGGACTGGGACACTGGGGGACCACCAAAAAAACTTAGGCCAGGGGCCCATTCTCAGCGCTATTATTCTTACTCTTCTCACTCAACCTTTATTTGTCTATTCTGTTTTATTTACATACTATAATCTATTATTCCATCTATTTAGCCTTGTTCTCATAGAAATAGGGAATGGCCATGAAATAGGCCAAATATTTAGCAGCATGAGGGCCCACTGACACCTGGGCCCATCGGGAGTTTTCCTGGTATCCTGATGTGCCAGTCCAACACTGGAGTATAATAAGATGACATTTAAAGGAAAACTATACCCCCCAAACAATGTAGGTCTCTATTAAAAGATACTGAGTAAAACAGCTCATGTGTAAAACCCTGCTTCATGTAAATGAACCATTATCATAATAATATACTTTTTTAGTAGTATGTGCCATTGGGTAATCATAAATAGAAAATTGCCATTTTAAAAAATAAGGGCCGCCCCCTGAGATCGTAAGATTCACTGTGCACACATACAAACCACATGTAAGGTCACATGAGCCAATTAACAGACAGAGTTCTGCCTTTTGCTTCCTCACTTCTTCCTGTTACAGTTAGTGTTGTAGTATTTCTGGTCAGGTGATCTCTGAGGCAGCACAGATAGAGTCACGAAATGGTGGTTCAAGGCAAGAGATGTCAAAGGGCAATATTTATGTAAATATATATTCCAGTTTGGTAAGATTCTTTAATATGTCATTCAATTTGATATAAACTATCTGTTGCTTAAGTATTCATTTTGGGGGTATAGTTTTCCTTTAAAGGGGTCTGTACCAATTTAATAAAGCATAATGAGGCGACATGGGGGTTGGTACCAGTTCAATTATGGTTAGTAACACAGCCGGGTGGTCAGTACCACTGAAATGATGGATAGTAATAGGGCAGGGGTTGGTACCAGTAGAATAAAGTGTAGTAAAGTTACATTTACAGGGGTTGATACCAACATAATAAAGTATAGTAAGAAGACACGGGTTGGTACCAGTGAAATAACAGATAGTAACAGGGCAGTGGTAGGTTCCAATTTAATGAAGTATAGTAAGATGACATACAGTAGTGTCTGTACCAGTATATTAAAGTATAGTAAGATAACACAGGGGTCAGTACCAATACAATGAAGTATAGTAAGATGACACCAATATGTTATAGTGAGGTGACACTTAGTGAAATGATGGATGGAACAGGGCAGGGGTCAGTAGAATAAAGTACAGCAAGAATAATGACGCTGACAGGAGATCAGAGCCAATGAAATGATGGCTAGTAATAGAGCAGGGGTTTGGAAGCAGTAGTAGAAGTATAGTAAGAGGGCGCAGGGTGTATATTAATATAATAAAGTATAGTATGAGGACACAGGGTGTATATTAATATAATAAAGTATAGTAAGGGGGCACAGGGTGTATATTAATATAATAAAGTATAGTAAGAGGGCAAAGGGTGTTTATTTATATAATAAAGTATAGTAAGAGGGCACAGGGTGTATATTGATATAATAAAGTATAGTAAGAGGGCACAGGGTGTATATTGATATAATAAAGTATAGTAAGAGGGCACAGGGTGTATATTGATATAATAAAGTATAGTAAGAGGGCACAGGGTGTATATTGATATAATAAAGTATAGTAAGAGGGCACAGGGTGTATATTGATATAATAAAGTATAGTAAGAGGGCACAGGGTGTATATTGATATAATAAAGTATAGTAAGAGGGCACAGGGTGTATATTGATATAATAAAGTATAGTAAGAGGGCACAGGGTGTATATTGATATAATAAAGTATAGTAAGAGGGCACAGGGTGTATATTGATATAATAAAGTATAGTAAGAGGGCACAGGGTGTATATTGATATAATAAAGTATAGTAAGAGGGCACAGGGTGTATATTGATGATATAATAAAGTATAGTAAGAGGGCACAGGGTGTATATTGATATAATAAAGTATAGTAAGAGGGCACAGGGTGTATATTGATATAATAAAGTATAGTAAGAGGGCACAGGGTGTATATTGATATAATAAAGTATAGTAAGAGGGCACAGGGTGTATATTAATATAATAAAGTATAGTAAGAGGGCTCAGGGTGTAAATTGATATAATAAAGTATAGTAAGAGGGCTCAGGGTGTATATCAATATAATAAAGTATAGTAAGAGGGCGCAGGGTGTATATTAATATAATAAAGTATAGTGAGAGGTCACAGGGTGTATATTAATATAATAAAGTATAGTAAGAGGACACAGGGTGTATATTAATATAATAAAGTATAGTGAGAGGTCACAGGGTGTATATTAATATAATAAAGTATAGTAAGAGGGCACAGGGTGTATATTAATATAATAAAGTATAGTGAGAGGTCACAGGGTGTATATTAATATAATAAAGTATAGTAAGAGGGCACAGGGTGTATATTGATATAATAAAGTATAGTAAGAGGGCACAGGGTGTATATTAATATAATAAAGTATAGTAAGAGGGCACAGGGTGTATATTGATATAATAAAGTATAGTAAGAGGGCACAGGGTGTATATTAATATAATAAAGTATAGTAAGAGGACACAGGGTGTATATTAATATAATAAAGTATAGTAAGAGGGCACAGGGTGTATATTAATATAATAAAGTATAGTGAGAGGTCACAGGGTGTATATTAATATAATAAAGTATAGTAAGAGGACACAGGGTGTATATTAATATAATAAAGTATAGTAATGTGACAGTTGCAGGGGGCTGGCAGTTGCATGGTGAAGGCTCAATAAGGAGTACAGGGCAGGGGTCGGTAACATGACAATCCCGTACAGTAACACGGTAGGAGGAATATGACTGGAATGTGACAGGGGGTTATTATTACTATACTTTATTATGATTAGCTCAAGTACATGCCACAACCCCAGGCCCACCCGTGTCCTGACTGTCCTTCGTGCGCCCCCCGTCCCGCTTCTGTCCCCCCGTTGTCCCTCTTGTCACCTGCACGTTGCACGTATACTCCGAGTCGTCCAGCAGCCTCACGGTGCACACACACTGCTGCTCCAAACTGCGGCTGCTTCCGCTCATCAAGCGGCTCAACATCCTCCCGGTGGCGGGTACACTTCGGGCACGCACACCCGCTCCGGGTCACAGTGAGCCGGCGCTTCAGACAATCCCCGCCTCGCTTCAGCAGCCCCGACTAACCAGCGTGGGATATCTCAGGAGCGACATCTTCTTAACCAATCGGGTGCCTGGGATTGGAGAGAAAGAAAACCTCTCCGCCAATCACAAATGGAATGGCAGATTAGTGGGCCGGCCACGGCATCCCCATTATCAGTAGTGAATCATTGGTACCCAGAGAAGGTAGTGAAACTGAGCTCGGCACGTCTGTGAGTCCCAGCTAAAGACACTCGCTCTACTCAGCTTCACACACGCACGTCATTATATATATTTATATACTTATAGCCCCGTGTGTGTTTATATATAGCGCAATTCCTTTCCACTTGTCTCAGGAGATTGTTTTGTCCCTGGAAACGTCACTGAAACATTACACGAGGTTCGAGCCTGAGGGAAGGGAGCAGTGATGGGCCTGGGGGGAAATCTGTGCCATTTAGTGTAAGCTGCACTTGTTACAGGGCCACCTCTGTCTATATATTACATGTATTACATATTACATGTGAGAAATACACTAGTGATATCATATATGATAAATGCACTATTGATATATGATAAATGCACTATTGATATATGATAAATGCACTATTGATATAATCTATGAGAAATACACTATTGATTTATGAGAAATGCACTAGTGATATAATATATGAGCAATGCACTATTGATATATGAGAAATGCACTATTAATATAATATATAATAATTGCACTATTGATATAAGATATGAGAAATGCACTATTGATATATGAGAAATGCACTAGTGATATAATATATGAGAAATGCACTATTGATATATGATAAATGCATTAGTGATATAATATATGAGAAATGTACTATTGATATATGATAAATGCGCTAGTGATATAATATATGAGAAATGCACTATTGATATATGATAAATGCACTATTTATATAATATTTAATAAATGCACTATTGATATAAGATATGAGACATGCACTATTGATATATGATAAATGCACTAGTGATATAATATATGATAAATGCACTATTAATATAATATATAATAAATGCACTATTGATATAATATATGAGAAATGCACTATTAATATAATATATAATAAATGCACTATTGATATAATATATGAGAAATGCACTATTAATATAATATATAATAAATGCACTATTGATATAATATATGAGAAATGCACTATTGATATATGATAAATGCACTAGTGATATAATATATGAGAAATGCACTATTGATATATGATAAATGCACTAGTAATATAATATATAATAAATGCACTATTGATATAAGATATGAGAAATGCACTATTGATATATGATAAATGCGCTAGTGATATAATATATGAGAAATGCACTATTAATATAATATATAATAAATGCACTATTGATATAATATATGATAAATGCACTATTGATATAATATATGATAAATGCACTATTGATATATGATAAATGCACTATTGATATAAGATATGAGAAATGCACTATTGATATATGATAAATGCGCTAGTGATATAATATATGAGAAATGCACTATTAATATAATATATAATAAATGCACTATTGATATAATATATGATAAATGCACTATTGATGTAATATATATGAAATGCACTATTGATATATGATAAATGCACTATTGATCTAAGTTTAAAGTTGAATGTTCGTGTCTCTGTTGTTTGAGTCTGGCAGCTCAGTAATTCAGGTGCAGACTCTGAACTGTTACAATTTTGCAACATTTAGTTGATACATTTCTCAGCAGTATCTGTGGAGTGCAAATCAACAAAAGAGCTGAGAGAAAGCAAACGAAGAGGCAGAACTTGCTGCTAAGTGCTCTTTATTGCACACAACATGTTTCGGGCCCCAAAAAAGGGGCCCGAAACATGTTGTGTGCAATAAAGAGCACTTAGCAGCAAGTTCTGCCTCTTCGTTTGCTTTCTCTCAGCTCTTTTGTTGATTTGCATATATCCTACACTTGGAGCGGGGGCAGGGGTGCTTCGCCAATGAGGCGAGTTGAGGCTGTCGCCTCATGCGGCAGCGCCCCACTAGGTACCAGGGGCAGCAAAAATGCTGCTCCTGGTACTTTAAGAGCGAATTTCTGGGGGAGGGGGGGCAGCAGCAACTGCTGCTGCCTCAGGCGGCGGAGGGGCCAGGATCGCCCCTGAGCGGGGGTGCTTTGCTGAGATTGAGAGCATAGCTGCCAGTTCCCCAGTCATCCTGTTTTATTGTTCAGAAGTATCTGTGGAGTATTAGCAACTATTATATCAATTCTAACAGCTGCCTGTAAAGAAACCCAGAGATAGATTCCTGCGCGGAACCAATTTGTTAAACCCGAACCTGACCCGCAACCCGCATACTTACCCGCTTGGACCCGCTTCCCGACCTGACACGCAAGTACCTTATCCGCAACCCGATCCGTGACCCGCTGATCATCAAAAAATAGGTAGTGCTGTCATTGTAAACCAGAAGTGACATCATTGGAAGTAGGCGTGATCAGAAAAAAAGGAGTAAAACTTGCTATTGAGAAGACCAGCGATGGAACCGCGACTGGCAAAAGCACCAGCAAAAAATAGAAAGTAATTGGAAAAAGTCGTTATTTATGATGATCTATCTGAAAAAAACTAGTTTGAAGGTGAACCACGCCTTTAAGGCACTGATGGGGGAAGAACAGGGATCAACTTGTTGGGCTCATATCTGTCCCCCAGCTCAGGCCCAGACTTATACATAGGGTTCCTCTAGGCTGGGACCACTTACCAATATCCCCTTTCATATACATGCACAAAGGAGCATCTTATTGAGTCTGGAGCATGGGGATTGGCACAGGAGATTTAAAAAGCTAGAAAATCTCCTGCATGTCCCCAGTGCTTCCAAACCCATTGCAATGCAACTGGACAACATGCTGCCCCTAAAATTCTGCTGCCCTAGGCCCAGGCCTTGTGGCCTTTCCATAAATCTGGGTTTGGCATCACTGGCCAATAGCCCTATCCAAAAGGGGCTCATATTCATGCTGTGTCTTTATCAGTGCTAATTATAATGAGGGCTCTGCCCATGCCCGGATATCATACATGGATGGCCTTAGGCCATGTGGTCCTAGTCTCAGTCCACCTTCTCACACGTGCGCACCCCTCCTATGTGTTCACTGGAGAGCTGTGCGTCCTTTCCCTTCTTAATCCATAATCAATATGTACAGTGTCCTATGTAGATACTCTCTATCTCTATTCCCAGGACAGTACAAATCACTTAACACCCATTTATTTCAAAAGCAGAAGGCAAATGGCTGATTTGCCTGCTGTAGAATGTGCAAATAGCCCTAAAAATACCTCTGGGTGAAACAACAATTACAGTCATAGAGGTGTGATCCAAGGTGACAGGTGCCCTTTAAAGGAGAAGTAAAGCTTAACTAAAAAAGTAGCTAGAAATATTCTATGCCCGAGGCAACCACCGCCCTTTAGCAGGGAAGATCTGTGTCTCCAAAGATGCCCCAGTAGCTCCCCATCTTCTTTTCTGCTGATAAAATATATAAATATAAAATATGGCATTTTGAGTAATTTTTAGGGTTTAGTTTTCCTTTAGGCATTAAAACCCTGCTTACTGACCCTTTACAAATGACAGTGAGGCAGCAGGGGTGTTATTCAGAAATGTGAAAAGAATTGAGGAGATTACTGGAGGTGACACAAAGATATGTCAGTATTTTTATGTACATACAGTATATCAAGTCAAAAACCTATTAAGCCTTCCTCTTTTCACTAATTTGGTAGATGTTAGAACCAGTACATGTTAGACTTCCTGTTCTTTCTCTGATGGCTATTTAATTTTTGTCTGACCAAAGAGTATTCTTTCAACCTCACATCAGGTATGGCATCCGGAAACCCATTATCCAGAAAGCTCAGAATTACGGAAAGGTGGTCTCCCATAGACTCCATTATAATCAAATAATCCAAATTTTTAAAAATTATTTTCTTTTTCTCTGTAATAATAAAACAATACCTTGTAATTGATCCAAACTTAGATTAAATAACCCTTATTGGAAGCAAAACCAGCCTATTGGGTTTATGTTATATTTAAATGATTTTCTAGTAGACTTAAGGTACAAAGATCCAAATTACAGAAAGATCCATTATCCGGAATACCCCAGGTCCTGTGCATTCTGGATAACAGGTCCCATACCTGTATTGCAATAAGGAATCTATTGACAGATGCAACATTTTATAACAATGTAACCCTTCTTGTATTTCCTATTTGTCTAAAGTGTTATTGCAATTGTTTTTTTATTCTGTTCCTGATTACCAGGTGTGTAAAAATAGAGACAATCAACCCAGTGGTGGCTGCAGGGCAGATTAGGAGTATAGAATGGCCTAGAGGGGGTCCTGAATGATATTATTCTTACTATATGATCTTCAGACTATAACAGATCTTCGCTATGGTTTGGGAGCTAAATGGACCCTATAAAAGTTTCGCTGTTGGACAAAGTTTACATGACTGATGACTGCTAATTTGGTTAGCAGTATTTGGTTACACTACAGGATGCAATTGTTGCACAAAAATCTTATGTGCAAAGTTGAATATGAAGAGTGACCCCTAATGGTGGTTGTGTGGAATTATAATGCCATTTCTGGTGCCTTGATTTTTCATAGATGATGGTGGCTATGAGAAAGTTATATTTTTTTTCACTGTGTATGTACCTTGGTAAAGCCTCTGGGCTGCTCTTTCTTCTGTATTCATGTTTGTTACCTTGCACTGCTCTGTGATATTGTTGGCAGGCATGTTGTCCTTTTTCACACACACACTTAGATAGGATTTCCTTGTCCTACAAAGCTTCCCAGCTATGCTATAGACTGCCTCACAAGGCTTGGCCAAATGTGTTTCATCAGAAGCCTAATCGCGAAAAGACAGATGCAAGATGCACACATGGTGTGAAGGAGGACATTAAATAAATGTGACAATTGTCATTTTCTAAATGTATTACAGCTCTCTTTATTTGACATATATCATATGTCCTATGTGCATACCTCAGTTTAACATTTTCATTTAAAGGAGCAGAAGCTTGGCTTTAAAATGGATGTAACAAAAAAACACAATTTGGGTTCAGTGTAATTCTAAGCAACTTTCCAATATACAAAAAATATTTTGAATAGTTTTATAATTATTCCTAAACATGCAGTAACTGAGATCCAAGAGCACACTTTAACCCACCTCCAACCAAGAGTCAGTTTTTTACAATGGCTTGCATCTTAACTTACAGGTTTGTTTTCTTACATTATTTTAAAAGAGAAGGAAAGGTATAATCACTGGAAGGTACCAAAATGTTAGGCACCCCCCCCCCAGTGATTATAATAGCTTACCAGTAGTGATGAGTGAAATGTTTTGCCAAGTTTCACCGCTCATAGATTCTAATTGGTGGAAAAAAATTTCGCACATCAAAAATAAAGTTGTCACCCTTAGGCTTCAATGCATTTTGGCAAATTTTCAGCGAAACGGGTCAGATTTGCCCATAACTACCTATCAGAGACCCTAGGTCGATGCTCTTGTTTGCTAAAAACTGCACTGGTCTAGGGTACTACTGTAGCAATGCCAAGCTGTTGTCTTCTTCTTTCTGGATCTTCTCTAAGTTCCAATCAGTGTGCACATGTGTATCTGGTCTGGGGCAGCAGAGAGATTAAAGAAGAGGAAGAAGATTGTGATGTTGCTTCTACAAAAGTACCCCAGAGCAGTGCAGTTTTCATTGGACGAGAGCACCTGTCCAGCTAAGTGATTATAATCACTGGAGAGCATAACAGGCACCGTCATTGATTATGCCTTTCCTTATTCTTTATAGGATAGGCAGACCCATATTTGTGGTTTAGCAGTACAAGCAGAGGAGAACAAGGTGGGGAGGAGAATTGAGCATCCACTTTGTTCTGCTTGGAGGGAACAATTAATGGTACAAATGATATATGATGTGGCTGATTCCAGTCTATACATCAGGGCAGTGTTGGACTGGGACACCAAAAACCTTAGATCAGGGTCCCACTCTCAGTTCTATTATTCTTCCTCTCCTCACTCAACCTCTATTCTTCTAATCTCTTCTTAATCTATTATTCCATCTATTTAGCCTTTTTGTTCTTGTAGAAATAGGGAATGGCCATGAAATAGGCCAAATGTTTAGCAGCATGAGGGTCCACTGACACCTGGGACCACCGGGAGTTTTCCTGGTATCCCGGTGGGCCAGTCCGACACTGCATCAGGGGCATCTAACCAATGGCCAACCTCAAGATATTTTTGGAATTGAAACTCCCAGGGGGTAAGCAGCAACTGCTGGAGAAATAACTATTGGGCATCAGACCAGAACTGGCAATCTGAGGGTCTGACAAATGCCAACAGAGAGGCTGTAAACTGTCACAAACCATTGCATTACATTGTGTGCATAGGTTTTAACTCAGCACAGACATGGAAGTCTTGATTTATGTAAGTCACTCCATGCCAGTGGTATAACTACAGAGGAAGCAGATCCTGCAGCTGCAGGAGGTAGAGGGGACCCATGAGCCAAATTAACATTTAAATAGAGTTGGGGAGCAACACCAGCATAAAACGGTTCCTGGAGGTGTCAAATACAAGGGTCCACTGCCCGAAATTAACAAGCAATTTCAATATACTTTGGTAAAACAGAGACACAAGCCGTACACATTTCTGTGCAGTTCATCATCACTCACTGAACTATACTGAAGTGCTATATTCTGTTCTTCAAATGTGTTCTTTAAATGCGCACAAGCGGGAGAGCTTACACGCTCTAAGGGGAAGTCACACGGGGCGTTTTTTTACATTGCTTTTTTAAAAATGAGCAGTCAATTGTAAATTTGCGAGAAATGAAGCCCTGCTGAAAATAATGGAACATGCACTATAGCAAGTCCCACTGGGTGTTTGTGAACCAACATCAGCCACAAGACACCAGTATATGCATTTTTCAACAGAAATGCCAATATTATTGAACTCTGTGAGATCCAAAGGTTGGAAACACACTTTGCTGAAATACGCTGTGTATTTTCAATACGGAGGCCAAACTCTTGAGTGATGGAATGCACATATATGTATTTGCGGCGTTGCCTGCTGGTGACATAGTTACGCTGCGTATTGCCGATCAGTTCGGCTTAGGGTTGCTAGCTTTGTGTGGCTCACAATCCGAGCAGGGGGAGAGGCCATGATATTGCAGACAGGCATGCTATATCAAATGTGCAGGGCTATGACTTGGCGATTGGCTGATCGCCATGTCAATCAGGCAGTAACGGAAATAGGCGGGGCAGGTCCCTGCTGCAGGCCCCCAACTCCCCCTCCGGAAGGAGAAATTGCGGTGGATTCGCAATAGCGCAAACCGCCAGCAGGCCCCGAGGGGATGCAGGCCCTGGTGCAGTTGTGTGCCCCCCTGCACCCCCCGATAGTTCCGCCAGGGGAGATCCTGAAAAAGGAAAACAAGGCAGACTGTCTTGACCTGGGCAGCCCTTCTAAAAACCGGCCTGTCCGGGTCAAATCTGGACAGGTGGCAACTAGGGTTGCCACTTGGCCAGTGTTTTACCGGCCTGGCTGGTAAAAATTATGGTTGATTCCAATTTTATTAATAGGGAAAAAAGATAAATATATAGGAAGGACGGTATTTTTTTCCAGAAAAGTGGCAACCCTAGTCCAGCTACATTTTGCATGTAAATTGCTTTTCCACTTGGTTTTGTTTCCACAAAAGTTTAAAGGGATACTGTCATGGGAAAACATGTTTTTTTCAAAACGCACCAGTTAATAGTGACTATGACTGGGGGCAGCTGGGAAATTGACAATATGTCTAGCCTCATGTCAGATTTCAAAATTGAATATAAAAAAAATCTGTTTGCTCTTTTGAGAAATGGATTTCAGTGCAGAATTCTGCTGGAGTAGCACTATTAACTGATGTATTTTGAAAAAAACGTGTTTTGCCATGACAGGATCCCTTTAATAAAGTTCTTCCGAGTAAAATTGTGGGGAACAAGAACAAAACATAAATGCATGTTGGGAAAAGAAAACTACAGGTTGAAAAACAGTGGTTTCATTGGCGTTTTTACGCTGGACCACGCGTTTTTAAAAACGCCACGTAAAAATCCCGTTTATGACCTCGCCCTAAAGTTTCGTGTATCCAGCTGTTGCTGTTTCCATAGTAACGCGTTAAGCCACACTCTATGCAAAGAACCAGCAACGCGGCCGTAACAACGAATGCGGAACTTTATTACGCACGCGCAGTGAGGACGTTCTTTGTCTCGCAACCAGTCTTGAAGAGCTTGCTGCGAGTTACTCCTTTAAGGCGGAGCTAGGATCGTCACGAAACCCAATCATTGACTAGATGGAATCGTAATGATTAGATTTTATTGGTTGATGGTTATTGATTGAGGCGTGTTTCTTGGATTATCAAGTTAATGTGCTCCTGAGGGGAACATTGTCGGGGAGTGTCGGGATTGTAGTGGGGGGTAGACAAGGCCTGGTAGCGGGGTTGGAGAATTGACAGCGAGCATGGTGGGCTTCGGAGCCCCGCGTCGCACTGGTCGCTTGCCGCCCTTTGTGCTGATTGCGCTCTTGGCTGTTATCGGTCTTTTGGCCTTTAATTACTGGAGTGTATCTGCCCGCCAGGCCGCTCTCCATGACGAGCTGTTGGGACTGCAGGCTCAAGTCCAGCGCACAGAGGTGGCACGGAGCCGACTGGAGAAGCGCAACTCGGAGTTAATAATGCAGATGGACACTCACCGGAGGCAGATGGAACAGAAGCAGGGCGAGTACCAGGGGCTTGGGGAGCGGCTACAGGCCCGGGATATGCAGGCGCAGCGCTGTGAGATGGACAAGGTGAGAGCCAGAGGGGTGCACTTTAGTAATTGTTGTTCACCTTAGTAATTGTGCTGCTAATCCAGCATAGGATTATGCCAGGATAGAATTGTACCAGGATAGGATAGGATTGTGCTAGGATATGATTATGCCAGGATAGTATTTTGCCCAGGATAGGATTGTGCCAGGATAGAATTGTGCCAGGATAGGATAGGATTGTGCCAGGATAGGATTGTGCCCAGGATAAGATTGTGCCCGGAAAGGATTGTACCAGGATAGGATTGTACAAGGATAGGATAGGTTTGTGCCAGGATAGAATTGTGCCAGGATAGGATAGGTTTGTGCCAGGATAGGATAGATTATACGAGGATAGGATTGTGCCAAAATAGGATTGTGCCAGGATAGGATTATACCAGGATAGGATAGGATAGTGCCAGGCCTGGGCATGTTTCCAGCTGCTTCCTGTCCTCAGCAGGGCCCAGAGCATCACAAGGGGAAGTAGATGAATGTTGTCTTGTGTAACCCCTGACCTCTGTTATGTGTGGTCAGTAAGTACAGGGTCCAGCCTGCAGGCCTCAATCTGTTGTACGTCTGAAATCAACCGCCTAAAGATTTGCAAGATGGACACCTCTGGTTTAAATACATTGAAATAATGTTGGGGCTTATAATATAAATCATTGATCACCAAGGTTTCCTCTGTATTCTCATACACAACTTCTAACAGCCGGTTTACTTAAAGGGGAACTATCGCGAAAATGAAAATTTAATATAAGCTTCAGCATAACGAAATAAGAAACATTGTAAATACAATCAATTACAAAATTCTGTATTGTTTCCCGAAATAATCAAGTTTATCTTCACTATTCCTCTCTCAGCATTTGTTTCTCCTCATTCTGTCTTCATTCAGGAGTTGGGTGTCAGATGAATCATCCAATTTATCTTATAGGGGGGCTTCTTTTGCTTAGAAGATGTATTAGAGCTCACTATTAAAATCACCAGACATCATGTCTCTCTACATGCAGAATTTGTGCAAAAGGCTGTTATTTTGTTTGTACTGGAATAAGTTATTTGAGTGAGCTCTAATACATCTACTAGGAAAGAAGCCCCCCTATAAGATATATCGGATCATTCATCTGACCCCCAACTGCTGCATGAAGACAGAATGAAGAGAAACAGATGCTGAGAGAGGAATAGTGAATATAAACTCGATTATTTCAGAAACAATGCAGAATTTTTAATTGGTTACATTTGAAAAGTTTATTACTTCAACATGAGGAAGCTTATATATCAATTTAAATTTTCACGAAAGTTGCCCTTTAAATACATGTGTTGCAGTAGGATGATCACAAAACTATACGTCTGTAACCGAGCCTCAAGCTCCATCTGTAAGAATAAATTTTCCGGTTATTTATGGCTTGTACGGGTTATCGTGTTGAGTGAACAATTGTTTCAGGGTTTTCTCTTAAGCTTTTTATCCGCTGACAAGATTCAGCTACAGAAGAAAAGGTTGCTTAACTAAGCCGTGCTCTAGCTGTTTTAAAATTACAACTCCTGGCCACTTTATTACATGCAAACAGGCTTAGGTTAATGGGCGAGTGCACCTCCAAATATGTATATTCAGGGCAGAAAATGCAGGGCTTTTGGGGGGGGCTTTGCCTCATTCCTCGGTATGCAGTTTATACAGTTCGCGTAGCATCCAGTTCATGCTTTCAACTCTTATTGGAATTCACAGGTGACACTTCTTTCTCTTTGGTCCCAGGATCTGCTTCAATCTCTGGAGACATCACTCATTTGTTGCCAGTTAGATTCCTGATCTCTTCTGGCTGTACAAGACCGGAAACATTTGAGGAAACTGATTGGTCTTTGAAATAACATACTGTAACCCTGGTGACTCCTTAAAGGAGAACTAAACCCCTTTGGCGTTAAAATCCCTCCCCCCGGGCAAATGGCCCATAGTTGCTACTTACCCCTCGGTGCACGTCCTGTCCACGGAGGTCACAGGCGCCATCATCTTTCTGGATTGCCCGGCGTTTGGCGGCACATGCGCAGTTGGAGCATTTGTCGGTTTAGCTCTACTGCGCATGCGCCAAAAGTCACGAAGTTTCTGAAAAAAGAAATCGGAAAACTTTGTGACGTTCGGCGCATGCGCAGTAGAGCTGAACCGTCAAATACTCCTACTGTGCATGCGCCCCCAAACGCCAGGCAATCCAGGAAGAAGATGGCGCCTGTGAACTCCGTGGACAGGACCTGCGCCGAGGGGTAAGTAACTTAGGGGCATTTGCCAGGAGGGAGGGGGGGCAACACTGCGGAGGGTGGAGGGGTTTTAACGCCGAAGGGGTTTAGTTCTCCTTTAAATCAGAGGGAAAAATAAAGAGCCACACTCACTTAGTACCTGCTACCAAACATAATGCAAGATAATTTACACAGATTTTCATTGTACAACATTAGTATGCCCATTCAGGCTTCTGTTGTATATAAAATTAATCCAGTTACAAAGCTTAAATTAAACTGTCTTGGTATTGACATATCTTGGCAACAAAAGCAACATTACCTCACACTCTTATTGTTACAGGGGTGTTCTACTCGTCATGCTGAAGGACCCCAATGAAATGGAAATATGTTTAGTTAAAATACCAATTAACTAGTTTATCATAGTAACCATTGCCATTTTGGTTAGGGTTGTCCAGTTTGGAGACCCACAGGCCAGATGTGGCCCTGTAAGGGATTCCTTGCCCCTGGTCTAATTGGTATGACATCATTATTTTAAAATTATTCACCCCTTAAATGAGAAATACTTAGCTCACTGTATGTTAAAGGTTAAAGGAACAGTAACATCAAAAAATGAAAGTGTTATAATAAGTAAAAACATAATGCAGTGTTGCTCTGCACTGGTAAAACTGCTGTGTTTGCTTCAGAAACTCTACTATATTTTATATAAATAAGCTGCTGTGTAGCAATGGGGGCAGCCATTCAAAGGAGAAATGGCTTAGGGCTAGTCCACAAGGGGAGATAGCGACGCGTTTGCGGTCGCGGCGACAAAGCGAGGCATTTTCAGGCGACTGTTGAAAAGCGCATCGCCTCGTGTGGTTAGCACAGGCGTTTTTACATAGGCGCCCATACAAAACTGTCGCCTGCGCCGGTCGCGGCGACTGTCGCGGCGCTTTGTCGCCGCGACCGCAAACGCGTCGCTATCTCCCCGTGTGGAATAGCCCTTAAGTTACACAGCAGATAGTAGATAAGCTCTGTAGGACATAATAGTGTTTTCTGTTATCCACTAATTAACCTGTGCCATATAGTCTTTTTTTTTTTTTAAATTTCCGCAATTGCTGCACAGCTGCTTGCTTATATGAACTATAGTAGTGTTTCTGAAGCAAACAGTTCAGTTTTACCAGTGCAGGGCAACAGTACATGCTTTAAAACACTTTCATTTTTTGGCGTTACTGTTCCTTTAAGAGCACTGATTTAGAGAATGTGGGCAATGGTGTGAACACTGGGAGTTCAATGTGCCTAACACTGTAGTAACATCCAATCCTTAAAGCATGTGGGAAGGGCCACTAGAAAGTTTAATACATGTATATGCTTTCCTGATCATGTACTTCTATCCTCCACGTTTCTTGTGTAAATAAATCCTCAGACTTTTGTCTTGAGATTGAAGTGAACAAAGGGATTAGTGCACATGTTGCAGAAACTGGGGCGACAGACAAGTGCTGTTTGGAAATACCACAACAAATCTGTGCCTGGCACTGCCAGTGTCTCATAGGTAGTGTGTTTCTCATGCTTTTACATGGGAAGCTATTATACGTGATTAATGGAAACCTATCATAGATTTGACGGTGTATCTATCTATGTCTGTGTGTAAAGTGCCTATAATATCAGAATTTAAGTCAGTCCTATTTATTCCACATATTCACTGAAAAGTACATTGTTTTCAAGCAAAAAGAAAAAAAAACGATGGTGTCCTTTTAAAGGGGCATTAACACCAGGAGACGAATATGCCCTAAATACAGTTTATACAGAGGCAACTTGACTCAGGGCAAGGCCAGACGTGGCGTTTTTAAAAAAGAACAGCCAGGCCTAAATACACCACTTAAATCAAATGTGACCGTCCACATGCGTTTTTCATGCGTTTTCAGCACGTAGGATTCTTTTCCCAACATGCAGTTCTCATTGTTCTGATTGAGAATTTGGACGCCATATTTAAAATACGCTGCGTATTTACGCAAAGTGTGGTTTCAAACGTGCAGATCCCATAGAGTCTATTGATTTGGTAGTTTCTTGACGTATTGGCGTTTCTGCTAACAAAACGTTTAATACTGGAGTCCTGTGGCGGATTTCAGCTTGCAAGCGCCCTGTGTGAATTGCCATAGTGCGTTTTCCATTAGTTTCAGTGGTAGTGCAGTTTATGTATATTTACGACTGTTCTTTTTTAAAAACGCCACGTCTGGCCTTGCCCTCATATTTTAAGTCATTTTTTGTAACCATTTATTCATGTGCTAAAATATTTTATCCCAAACAAGGCTTTGTCGTAAACAGGCCTGGTACCGACCCAGGGTACTTTCCCTCTAAGCTTTGTACCACTGTCTTGACTCATTTCCAAGGAATCCCATGCAGCAGTCCAGGATTATATGCGTACACTGCATAGTCAAATTTCGGATTTTACTATACAGGCCTGGGACCTGGCGCTTCCCGGATAATGGATCTTTCCTTTATTTGGATCTTCATACCTTACCTCTACTAGAAAAGCATATAAACCTGAAATAAACCAAATAACCTGGTTTTGCTTCCAATAAGGATTAATTATATCTTAGTTGGAATCAAGTACAAGCTACTGTTTTATTATTACACAGAAAAAGGAATATATTTTAAAAATGTGGATTATTTGATTAGAATGGTGTCTATGGGGGACGGCCTTTCCGTAATAATGGGTTAACGAAAAATCCCTGTACTGCCAATTTCAGATGTGGTGATACGGATACTAAAAAACTACTCCTCAAAATATTAATGTATGTCTATATCCCATGTTGAAAATGTTCGCTAATGGGGCTGCTTTTATCATTTTTACTTAACCTTCTCAAACAGCTTCTGATACTAACAGACTTCTGCTGCACAAATATGGCAGCCCCCTATAAAAACAATACGTTTATGGCAAAATTATAACACACAATGACAATGGCATGAAAGTTGAATTTCTGATGGCAGTATCTTGTAAAGGAGCTGCTAACAACAACCCTTCTGTATTCTACACCCCAAATAGTTGACAAATCCAGGGTGGCAAAGCATTGGTAATCACTACATATGCCATTGTATGAATTAGTTAATCATCTCTTTTTGGATCTTTGTTTCAAAAGCTAATGTTCTGTTCTGTGGGCACCTAGGGGGCTATCTCATTTTTTTAAGGTGATCACATTCATAAAAGGGGCAAAAAATGTATACATTGAAAGCGATTGTGAGCTAATATTAAAGGAAAACTATACCCCCCAAACAATGTAGGTCTCTATTAAAAGATACTGAGTAAAACAGCTCATGTGTAAAACCCTGCTTCATGTAAATGAACCATTATCATAATAATATACTTTTCTTGTATTATGTGCCATTGGGTAATCATAAATAGAAAATTGCCATTTTAAAAAATACCACATGTAAGGTCACATGAGCCAATTAACAGACAGAGTTCTGCCTTTTGCTTCCTCACTTCTTCCTGTTACAGTTAGTGTTGTAGTATTTCTGGTCAGGTGATCTCTGAGGCAGCACAGATAGAGTCACAAAATGATGGTTTAAGGCAAGAGATGTAAAAGGGCAATGTTTACTTAAATATATATTCCAGTTTGGTAAGATTCTTTAATGTCATTCAATTTGATATAAACTATCTGTTGCTTAAGTATTCATTTTGGGCGTATAGTTTTCCTTTAAGCCTTTTCTGTTTCATGTTTCCAGTCTAAACTGCAGAACAATGTGTCCCTTCAGATGGCAGACATCAGTCGCTTAAAGGGTAAGGAACAGATGCGCTATTTTTATTATAAGATACAACTGGATTGTTTTGTTTTTACCTTTATTACTCCATTCTCACCCCCCTAAAATGGGGAGGCATAGCAGCATATTTCTCTAAAGTTGGGGATCATCAAAAAAAAATCATGGCCACAGGGAAAAGCAATTGTGTATAATCACAACTTCTCCTGTAGTCGTTTTTTTGACTGTGATCGCTCATATTCAACAAACTGTTAAAAAAAATTAAAAAAAAATCTTGAAAACCGTGATTTACAATATCTTCTTTTTCACATGAGTTGATTCAGTTGGGCTGACCGGTACATAAACACTATCTGAACAAATCATTTCCCAACCTCCCTTAGGCTCATAGTGCAATCTCACCCTCACCTCAACTATTGCAAAGTGATGGATTCTGGAACTTTAAGTCCCTCTTCTTTCTATAGTACAGGGATACCCAACCTTGTTTTACTCATGAGCCACTTTCAGATGTAAAAAGAGTTGAGGAGCAACACTGGCAAGAACATTTGTTTCTGGTGATAACATAAGGGCTGTCATTGGCTATTTGGTAGCCCCTATGTGGACTGTCATCCTATAGGAGCCTCTGTTTAGCTCTACACCTGATTTTTATGCAACTATAACGTGCCTCCAAGCCAGGAATGCAAAAATAAGCACCTGATTTGGGGATACTGGGTAAAACATTCAAGGGGTTGGCGAGTACCATGTTGCTCAGGAGCCACTGTTTGGGATCACTGTTATATTAGGTGCTGCACACTTACATCTCAAACGTGCCCAGTGTGCACCTGCATTTTTTGGACTTTTGTCTATAGCAGCAGTGGATAGCACCTGGGTCATATGATTTTGATGGTGTGCTGAATAGCCTGGGATTATATATATTATATTATATTTGGGTTTTTTTTTTTTTTTTTGGGAGTTAAGACTTTACTTTCACATTAATAAATGTCGCCCATAGAGATTCTCTGTACAGGTATGGGACCTGTTGTCCAGAATACTTGGGACCTGGGGTTTTCTTTATAAGCGATCTTTCCATAATTTGTATTTCCATACCTTAAGTCTACAAAAAAAACATTAAATAAACCCAAAGGATTGTTTTGCCTCCAATAAAGATATTTGTATCTTAGTTGGGATCAACTACAAGATAATGTTTTACTATTACAGAAAAAAAAGGAATCATTATTAAAAAGGTTGAATTATTTGGATAGAATGGATTCTATGGGAGGTGGCTTTCCCTCAATTTAGAACTTTTTGGTTTCTGAAGTGAATGGCAATTCTAAGTAAGTTTTAAAAAAAAATTTCTTTTATAGTTTTTTAATGTAGGGCTACAAATGTATTGTTATTGCTACTTTTTATCACTTTTCTTTCTATTCAGGACTTTCCTATTCATATTACATTACATATTCTTGCTGAGTAATTAATTGCTGAAATTGAAACTGGAGAGCTGCTGAATGAAAAGCTTTATGACTCAAAAGCCACAAATAATAAACATGAAAAACTGCACTTTGTCTCAGAATATCACTCTCTACATCATACTAAAAGTTAATTTAAAGGTGAACAACCCCTTTAAAGTGTGTGCCTTCCCTATAAAACTGAAATTCTTCCCATGCCTTTACAGAGCAGCTTGCTGAACTGCGGCACGAGTTTCTGAGACAGGAAGATCAGTTGCACGAGTTTAAGAATAATAATACTTTCCTTCAGAAGTCCCTGCAGGAAGAAAGGTAATGGCACATGTTGGAATTTTTAATACTCGGGTGTCTAACTTGCCTCTTTATTTAATTGGTTTATTTATTTTTATCAGTCAGCAGTGCGCACAGCAACTAGCAGAACGTAAGCGTGAATATGAGGAAAACCTAACCAAGCTAAAGGTAAGTGATTGTATTATGTACTTGGATTTTCCTTTCTCGGCATTGGCAGTTGTGCTTGTTAAAGGAAAAGTAACACCAAAAAAATAAGCGTTTTAAAGTAATGAAAATATGATGTAGTGTTGCCCTGCACTGGTAAAACTGATGTGTTTGCTTCAGAAACACTACTATAGTTCATATAAACAAGCTGCTGTGTAGAAATGGCGGAAATTGAAAAAAAGACTATATGGCACAGGTTAAATAGTGGATAACAGATAACACCATTATGTTCTACAGAGCTTATCTGCTATCTGCTGTGTAACCTGAGCCTTTTCTCCTTTGAATGGCTGCCAAAAAGGCTACACAGCAGCTCATTTATATAAACAATTGTAGTGTTTCAGAAGCAATCACAGTAGTTTTATCAGAGCATGGCAACACTGCATTGTATTTTTATTTATTTAAAAAAAAAAAAACTTCTTTTTTTTATGTTACAGTTCCTTTAACAATACCTTCTGTATTCATCATATTGCCTCTTTTTTGTCAGCATACAATAACTGCCATTCTGTCCTGAAAGAGCAAATAAGCACACATTCATGAAAATTTGCTGTATATATTTTTACTGTCCAGCTTGAAGACTTTAGTAGATATTGAAGGGTAAGGACACACAAATGCATGGGATTAAAATATGCAAACCTCACTTTCCTGGCCCCTATACAATTCCAGCCTCATTTGCTCTTTCGTATCCCAATAATGGGATACACTATCTGGAATTCATAGGGGCTTCTGTCTATTCTTTCCAATCAAAAAAAAATATTTTGTTTCAGTTATTTTTTGCACTAAATATTGAAGGGCTTGTGAATCTTGACAGTGCTGATTTGGGAGAAGGGAACTTTTAAATACTAAATTCAATTTTGCTCTGTGTCTTTTGTTGTTCATTTTAGGAGGATCTGGATAAGCAACCCAAGAAAGAGGAAGAAGAGGGAGGTGCTGTTGATAATAAGATGAACACATTACCCAGTGAGGTGAAAGAAAAGGTAGAGGATCCTTCCAGTAACCGCCTGCCTTATGCACAAGGTACAGTTTACTTTCATTAATGGCTAGTCCTGGCAACTAAAACCTCATCCCTAATGCTATGAAAACTTGCTCTTAGATGGTGTCAAACCTGAGAGTGATGCTGGAATGCCAGAGATAGAAGACAACGAGCCAGCAAAAGAAGATGGTCATCCCAATGGTAAGCCAAACAGGAATAAGGAATAAAATACTTTGGTTTACTGAGACAGTGAATTGGTAAGATGGTAATTCTACAATTAATATTTCATTAAAACAGATGTGAAGGGACAGGATACTGTTGCTTTGCCAAGTCAAAGTAAAAGCCTACTTGAAAAGCATCCCTCCCTTCAGCCAGTATCATTTACTGAGATTGAAGGTAAGGTTCTTCCAATTCTTTGTTTTTCCTGTCACACAATTCTCTCCTAGATAGTAGTAAAAGTTCACATGTTAAAAAAAAAAACAAAAAGGCAGGGAATTACACAGTACCACACTCAACCGGAATACTTGTTAAAAAATGTTATTGAAAATAAATCTGTTTCGAACACCATTTTTTTTTTGTCTTTTTAATGGGATTCTTGTTATCCTTGAGGAAAAGTATGGTTGGTGTTTAAAACAATTATTTTTTTTTCCCAAAAAAAGGACATGTTTGGTACTCATTTACCGCATTTACCAGCAGCTGGCAGGTTGCTATATACGTTTAGAAAGTGTCATTGCGTGGTTCTCAAAGAATGACTGTCTGTAAACTAAACCATAGGGGTTTAATAAATATTTGCAGATGCAATCACCAGGTGCACAAACATGTATTATATATTTCTAGTGAAGAACCTCCTGCCTGGTGATAAAAAGGACACTGTGCAGCCCCCAGAAGTAGAAGAGAATGCCTTACAATTAGAGCCACATCCTCAAAAGCAAATGCCCAGGGATTCAAAGAAGATGAGCTTTAACTTAAAACAAAGTGAGTAAAACTTCCATGAAATTAGCTTCGCTATATGCTTTCAATTTTTTTGGGGGGAGGAGGAATTTCTGGTGAGCCTTCTTTGGGGTCCAATAATCTCTGCTGCAAAAAAAGCACAATTTAGAACTGTGTCGCTGGTGGAGAAATTACTTGTGTGACTTAGTCATGTTTCATTTGGTTTTATGTATAGAGTTGCCACATAATCCCTTTAACTGCTTACCTGCTGGAGTACTTTGATCTTCCAAACCGTTTTTTTGCCAGGAAACACACAGAATAGTTCAAATGCAAACCAGGAATACATTGTTTGGTAGGGAAGCAGTTTAAGCGGAACACCTATAAAGACTGACCAATTTTCTTACATTTAAGAAAGGGATGCCAAAATATGCTGAAAGGAGAACTAAAGAAGTAGGTAGAAATGTTGTACGTTATGTTTTAGGCTTTTGTACCAGCTGAAGGCAACCACAGTCCTTTAGCAGTAAAGATCTGTGTCTCCAAAGATGCCCCAGTAACTCTCCATCTTCTTTTCTGCTGATTCGCTGCACATGCTCTGTGCTGCTGTCCGCTTAGGGACCGACACAAAATATAGAGTATACATATAATATAAATGTCACAATATAAGGCTGATTAGTAATTAATGCAGATAATTACTATATGGCAGCTCAGAAACCAGTGCAACTAGCATCAGAATTTCATAATCAGACTTGTAGCGTCCGCTTATATTGCAGACAAATCTAATTTGCTGCTTGATAGTTTGCGACGACCCCTAAGCTTAGCTTCTTAACAGCTGCTCAGAGCCCACTGAGCATGTGAGTGTCACAGACTCATTCCAAGTTGGTGACCCCCTGTGACAAGGTTGAAGTCCTGGATCATTGCTGCTATTGACAAGCTGAAACTTTAGGCTGGCACAATAAGTTCAGTATATAAAATATGGTATTTTTAGCCAAATTCTTTTTTTAGGGTTTAGTTCTACTTTAACATTAGCACGTCACTATTTGTGTATTATAATTCACAATTAGGTTCTAAAAGTGTTTTAGGGTACAGCATAAAATAACCCCTTCCTCTTTTGTATTAAATGAAATGGGAGAATACTGCATAGCTAAATTGATATCCTCTGATGTTCATAACAACACAGAAGCCAAATAGGAGCTTCTGTTGGCGACTCTATCATGCTGCTGGCTAAAAGAATTATTTTACAAATAACTTAATAAAAAAAAAAAACTGATGTGGCTTGTATTTTAAAGCCTGCACATTTTTTTGTGTGTACAGCCTCAAGCATGATTTTGGTATTTTAAGGCTCTCGTCTTCCTACTGTGTGGCAAGGGGTTTCAGACATTTTTTTGTTTCAAAGTACCCCCACCAAGTGTTTCAAGTGGCTCAGATAAAGCTGGGGGCACAATTGGGCATAGATTACTGCCAACTGAATTGCTGCATGATCCTGAAAATGTACAAAACTCTTCACTCTGAGCATGAGGGAACAAAGGGGTGGCGCTGCAGTTAAGACTAGTGTGAGCTGCATGTTGATTGACAGCAGAAGGTTCAATGATGAACTTCCAGTCAGTTGATCAATTGCCATGCGGGTCACTTGAGAAGCAGTGGTAACAACGTGCCTTTAATTGGTTCTGAGAAAAATGTAATTCTCCTAGATGCAAAAACTATTTCTTGAGGGACCTATCTGGGCAAATGACTTAACAAGTGCCCCCAAAATGTTATGTTTAGCTTTTCGTGCCATGCATTTTAATAGGGAGTAAACTGGTAGCAAAATAGGTAGGTGGATAACTAGATAGCCTGCGAAACCATTAGATTTAATTCTGGAAAATATTCTTCTTGCTGTCATCTCCTAGAATAATTACTTGTTGCAAAGGTTGTCTTTCTGGATGTCCTTGAGGCAATTAACAGCAGCATATTGCTTGAACAGTGGTCATGATGCATTTGCAGCCTTCCATTTGTTCTAGCAGGTTTTCATGCTTCTCTTTCTTGTATAGAAAATATTGGACCCTTTACAACCAGGTCTGCCACACAGAGACCTGGAAGGCTTTATACAGTATATTTAAAGCAATTGTTCAGTATAAAAATAAAAACTGGGTAAATAAATAGGCTGTGCAAAATAAACAAATGTTTCTAATATCGTTAGTTTGGCAAAAATGTAATGTCGATGTCTAACAGAACAGAACACTACTTCCTGCTTTGCAGCTCTCTTGGTTTCCACTGATTGGTTACCAGGCAGTAACCAATCAGAGATATGACGGAGAGTCATAACTGTTGCTTTTGAATCTGAGCTGAATGCTGAGGATCAATTGCAAACTCACTGAACAGTTATGTCCCATGTGGCCTCCCTTCAAGTCGCTTACTGAAAAGCAAGAAGTAGTGTTCTGTTCTGTTAGACATCTGCTCACTCCAGCCTTTATACATTACATTTTTGCCTAGCTAACTATATTAGAAACACTTTTTATATTGCACAGCCTATCCATTTACCCAGTTTTTATTTTTACACTGAACTTTTCCTTTAAGCAAAGTGTTAGGCTAGGTTTTTATATCCCATCCACCATGGTCATTATTGCTGTGCTAATTGTCCTGTTCCAGAAGACCGGAAGGAGGGTTCAATTTTCTGCCAAATGCCCATCTTTTTATTCTTAAAGTCAAAATAAGAGTTTTACTAGAAGTATAAATGATGGTGATCCTTTTTTCGGTAAAACCTTATCTTGACCTATATCTGTGGCTAAATACAAAATACGGATAGATATGTTTTTGTCCTCTACTCTTTTATTATCTTTTGCCTTTATGAATCATTGCCTCACTTTTGGATTGCTGTATAGCTGTTTTCATATGCAGCAGTCTTTACATTAGTTCCATCTTTTTGTCTCTCCCTCCTTTCTACTATTTGCTGATGTTTCTTGTTTTCCTTTTTCTCTCCTCCCTTTATGTACAATCTGTACATCTTCTTTTCTTCCTCTGCCCCGGTCATTCCGACTTCATAGGTCGGTTCTTTGATGAGAATGAGTCCCCTGTAGATCCTCAGCATGGATCAAAAGTGGCAGACTATAACGGGGATGATGGGAACGTGGGCGAGTATGAGGCAGACAAGCAGGCAGAACTGGCTTACAATGAGGAAGAGGATGGTGATGGGGGAGAAGAAGATGTGCAAGGTGAGCTTGGGTTGCATATCTACATTGCATGATCCCTGCTAAACCAATCCCCGGCTTATTCTGTTGCATGTCCTTGTGTCATTATACCAGTGTCCAGCATGTACATTGCTGCGTATAGTGTAAAATATATATATAGATAACTGTTTGGGTAAAGGTTTATGCGGCACTTGGTCTTTTCCACAATAGTATGTGTGATCATATTCTCAACTCTCAGGTTGAGGGGACACATGAACCATGGGGTAAAGGGTAGGGATGCACCGAAACTATTTTGGATTCGGCTGAACCCCCGAATCCATCGTGAAAGATTTGGCCGAATACCGAACCGAATCCTAATTTGCATATGCAAATTAGTGTTTGGAAGGGGGGGGAATGTTACTTCATTGTTTTGTGAGAAAAAGTCACATGATTTCCCTCCCTGCCTCTCATTTGCAAATGCAAATTAGGATTCGGTTCGGCCGGACAGAAGGATTCGGCCAAATCCGAATCCTGCTGAAAAAAGCCAGAATCCTGAACCGAATCCTGGATTCAGTGCCTCCCTAGCAGGATGCAGGACACTGCAATGACATCAGAATTACAGCCCCTTTCTCTTCCCTTATACTCCTGCATTCAGCAGATCTTTTAAAGTTAATTTGGGTCCAAGTTCCCTATGACTTGCAGTATAATTTTACCTGTTCCCTCGAGCAGATCATTTATGTAGATTGGCATTAAAAGCTCAGCTCCACCTATGAATAAGCTGCACATAAAACATTATGTGCAGCTATGTAGGGTAAAAAACCCCTACCCTACATAGACCCCCCTCCTTGCTCTCCCCCAGCCTAGGTGGTACCTTTGGTAAATAACTCTTTACCTCTCGGTGCAGATTCAGGGCATCAGAGTTCACTGGCGCCATCTTCCGGCTCTTTGGTAATCTTCGGGTCTTTTTCCAGTGCTTCGACAATTTTCCGTGACCTTTGGCGCATGCGCAGTTGACGTGAAACAGTTCCAACTGCACATGCACCGATATGCCACTCTATTCCCAAAGCTTACCTAAGAGGAGAAGATGGTGCCCGTGAACTCTGATGCCCTGAATCTGCACAGAGGGGTAAAGAGTTGGGTGCATTTACCAATGGTACCACCTAGGCTGAGGGGGGGGAGCAGGGAGGGTGGTATATGTAGGGTAGGGGTTTTTATTAGCAAGGGGTTGCTTCTCCTTTAAGGACAGTGGCACACAGGGTGATTTTAAGCATTTTGTTGCCCTAGCATTTGATCAGTTCTTTGAGCATGTGACTGATCGATTTTTCATTTATTCCTATGGCAGTTACCTACTCCTTAGGGTGCTGGTCAGGTGATTATTAGTCCTAAATGTATTAGCCAACATTTTCAAGTAATAAAAGGTTGATCGGAATGAATGGAGAATGGATCCCTTAATTTTCTCAGAGTAAGAAAATCTTTAGGCGACGATGCTGGGGATGACTCCTACAACGTATCTAATTTCAGAAAAGCCGCGATTCTAAAGAAGTCCACCACTTGGACAGTGCTAGGATATAGATGTTTGAAAAGTTTATAATGATGTGGAGATGGCCAATTGTTATAGTAACTAGGGATGGACGAATTTGAGCTGTTTCGTCAAAAATTTGCCGTTGGCGAATTGTCGCCGACGCCCATTAAAGTCTATGGGCGACAATTTTTTTGACGCCCATAGACTTTAATGGGCGTCGGCGCACGGCGAAATAGAAATTTAGACGCACGTCTTTTTTTTTTTGACATTGGCGTCATTTCCATGCCGAAACAAGGCAAAAAATTCACCCATCCCTACTAGTAACTGCCAATGGAGCAGAAATAGAGGGCTTTTGTTTTCCATGCCACCTATTTCAGATAAAGTTCTGCTGTTAATTCCCCAAGTTGTTTGGCTTGGTTTCTATATAGTTGTCTTTCTGCCATATGCAATGCATAGTGGGGCTCATTTATAAACCCTGGGCAAATTTGCACCTGGGCAGTAACCCATAGCAAACAATTGGTGATTGGAGTTTTCCTATTTCAGCGCCAGCATTTGTGTTTGTCTAAGTTTGAACATTGATTAGATTTTCCCAGCCAACAATGAAAGCAAACATCTTATTGGTTGCTGTGGGTAACTGCCCAGATTCAAATTTTCCCAGTGTTTATAAATGAGCCCTGCTATTTCCTCTGGCTGGGGCTAGTAATGTAACACCGTAGCAGGCATCGGAAATGCTCAACTATGTCTAGCTGCCAGATTTGTAAGAGTGCGCCACCATATGGCAGGCACATAAATCACATTTTTGAGACATTCTGTGCCAATGGGGGTTTCTGCAAGTAGGTCAGAGCATGAAGGAACAGCTCGCAAAATGTGCTTGAATATTTCCTTTCAGCAAACAAAGTGTGTTTGTCCTTTATTCAAGATAAAGGAATGTGCATTCCATGGTGCAAGAAAAGGATCACTTGTGCATTTTGCATTAAAATAAATGTAGCTGTAAGAACTAGGTCCAATTTCATGTCCAGTGGCATAAAGGGTTGTTACAAAATTACCTAGCAATTGCTGTTCGTTTTTATAGCTTTCTAATCTTTTGCCTCTTTCCATGTTAAATGTTGACCAATCAACACCTCTACTGCTCTGAGAGGCTACAATTGTATAGTTCATTTTTATTACTTATCGCTTTATTCAGGCCCTCTCCTGTTCAGTCTGTCATTTAAACCACTGCCTTGTTGCTAGGGCACACTAGACCCTAACAACCGGATAGTAAATTCCAATATAGAGAGCTGCTAAAAAAAAAACTAATTGATTCTAAAAAACTTAAATCAAAAGCACAAATAAAAAATGACGACCAATTGGAAATAGTCTGAGGAATTGGACTGCCACATAAATGAAAATTTGAATTAGAATTTTCATTTTTTTTTATGGTCGAAAATCATAAATTGTGAATTATCCAAAACTCTATTCGCCACCTAAAATCTGCTGCGTTCAAGTATAAATCAATGGGAGAGGGTCCAGTGACCATTTTTAAGCTCTTAGTAGCCTTCTTGACATAAGAGTTTTTTTTCGGAGTTTAGTCTAATTCGATTAGTTTTTGGGTTCTGAAAATTCGTCTGAGTTTTAGATATTCTATTTTTTTTTATAGGGATGCACCGAATCCAGGATTCTGTTCGGGATTCAAGCCAGGATTCGGCTTTTTTCAGAAGGATTCGGATTCGGCAGAATGCTTTTGTCCGGCCAAACTGAATCTGAATCCTAATTTGCATATGCAAATTAGTGGCAAGGAGGGAAATTGCACAACTTTGATTTTTCACAAAACAAAAAAGTTAAAATGTTTGCCCCTTCACACCCCTAATTTGCATATGCAAATCCGAATTTGGTTCAGTATTCGGCCAAATCTTTCGCGAAGGATTCGGGACTTCGGCTGAATCCAAAATAATGGATTCGGTGCATCCCCATTTTTTTTTTTTATAAATAACCCCCTAGTTGAATTTTGAGTATATTCGAATTTAATAGTTTAAAAAAAAAAAAAAAACTCACAGGAACTTTTCATAAATGTGCCTCTAAGTGTACATTTAGAAGAAATAATGCTGAAACATGCAAAATGCAAAAGCATTATGTTGGCTTTAGCAGCATGCTGTAATCTGTACTAGTCTGGGGGGGGGGTGTAAAACAATACTCACACGTGTCTGTTTCTTGGCGGAGTATAAATTCAGCTCGAGAAATAGCTGATCTGCTCGCTCCAATCTCTGCATTAATAGACACTGGGGTATATTTATCAAAAAGTCAAGTTAGGGATCGCCTCAGTCCTGTAGAGTGAAATTCCGCCACTCTCCATTCATTTCTATGGGATTTTTAAAAGAGTATTTATCAATTAATGAAAGTGAAAGTTCGCCCTTTGATAAATATGCCTTTCAGAATGCCATAGAAATAAATGGAGAGTGGCAGAATTTCACTCTAGAAAACTGCGACAATCCCTAACTTTACTTTTTGATAAATATTCCCCACTATGTCGGTTGTGTGCGGACATGCATGAATATATATCCCCCAAATAATGCCTGGTGGTATGAAGTAGATAACAACTTTGCTTTAATATTTATTAGTCAATATTACATATCCATAGTATACTTTGGGGCCTATTTATGATGCTGTTAAAAAAAAAATCACTGGTGATGTTGCTATAGCATCCAGTCAGGTCTTTTACTTTTGTTTTCTAACTTGTAGGTGACTGTTGAAAACGAAATGCTGATTGGTTGCTATAGGCAACATCACAATGTTTTAACAGTTCTAGCAAACCTATATGGTAATGGTTATTAAAGGTGGACACACACACACTCACTCTCTCTCCCCCCCCCCCTCACGTCTTAGTCCACATAGCAAATGGACAGATATTGTGGAGTGCCCATGCATGTGCATGATTTGCAGACTACAAATTTTTCAGTCAGGACAGGTGATCTTTAAGCCGCAAGAATTCTATTGAAACGGCCCCCCAACTTGACATTCATGCCTACATGAAATAGGCCAAACTGCCCGACCTGGTATGTACGACTAGCTTTACAGAGAGAAAATAAAGGCTTTCTATAGATCTTACGTATAGGGTTGGTTCTCCTAAGGGGGCCTGCAAGTATGGATGTGGGGTGGTTTACACACTGAGGAAACCTTAAAGGAAAACCATACCCCAAATACTTGAGCAACAGATAATATATATCAAAATAGTGGAATATTAAAGAATCTTATCAAACTGGTATATTTTTAAGTAAATGTTGCCCTTTTACATCTCTTGCCTCGAATCACCATTTTATGATGGTCGGTGTGCTGCCTCAGAGATCACCTGACCAGAAATACTGCAGCTCTAACTGTAACAGGAAGAAGTGAGGAAGCAAAAGACACAACTCTGTCTGTTAATTGGCTCATGTGACCTAACATGTATGGGTTGTTTGTTTTTGTACATTGTGCATCATACAATCCCAAGGGTTGGCCCTTATTTTTTAAAATGGCAGTTTTCTCTTTATGATTACCCAATGGCACATACTACTTAAAAAGTACATTATTCTAAAAATGGTTGATTTACATGAAGCAGGGTTTTACATATGAGCTGTTTTATGCAATATCATTTTATAGATACCTACATTGTTTGAGGGGTATAGTTTTCCTTTAAAGGAGAAGGAAAGGTTAAAATTAAGTAAGCCTTATCAGAAAGGTCCACCTAAATATACCAGTAAATCCTCAAAGTAATGCTGCTCTGAGCCAAAAGAAACACTGCATTTCTTTCCTTCTATTGTGTACACATGGGCTTCTGTATCAGACTTCCTGTCTTCAGTTTAAACTCCTTGCCCCGGGCGTGAGCATGCTCGGTTTGCCCCCTGCTGTAATCTGAGCCCAGAGCGAGCAGGAAGTGATATCACACCAAGCTAATACTGCAGCTGCTATCCTAAACAAACAGATCTTCAAGAGCTTTTTACCTGGGTATGGTAAAACATTCTACAGAATAAATATAGCATTCTAGCTTGCACTATTGCAGCTAATCTATTGGCAATAAAATGCCTCCATAGCTTTCCTTCTCCTTTAAGGTGTAAGTTCCTAGAGCCACAACCAGATGACTGATATGAACACTTTTTGGGCTATCTGTTTGGGCTCTGTTAACATAGGAGGAATTCAACATTTTTATATTTGTTGGCCTTGTTATAAGGTTTATCCACCTTTGTTGTGTGTAGATCTGTGCACAAAAAATCTTTCAGTTCACTTGTGCACTGTTACAAGAGATGCTATAGGGAATCTGTTTCTGGTACTCCTCCCCCATGATTTTTGCTCTTACCTGGATTACTGTTAATTATGTGCAGCATAGGCAAAATGACAGCATCTTAAAGGTGAGCGTGGGCATGCGTATAACTAGAAATGGAACAGAAACCTCCTGCCTAGAACACAAATCATTCAGGGATCTTTGCTCTCCTTTAATTCTGCTTCCATCTCTAATCTTTAGGGATGCACAGAATCCACTATTTTGGATTTGGCCGAACCCCCCAAATCCTTCGTGAAGGATTCGGCCGAATACCGAACCAAATCCTAATTTGCATATGCAAATTAGGGGTGGGAAGGGGAAAGATTTTTTACTTCCCAGTTTTGTGACAAAAAGTCATATGATTTCCCTCTCCTCCCCTAATTTGCATATGCAAATTACGATTCGGTTCGGCCGGACAGAAGGATTCGGCCGAATCCGAATCCTGCTGAAAAAGGCCGAATCCCGAACCGAATCCTGGATTCGGTGCATCCCTACTAATCTTTGACTTCTTTTCTTTTGTAGAAGATGATGATCATGACGGACAAGCAGATGCTGGTGAATACCATAAAGATCACCTAAATGAAACGCTGTAACTTGGGACACTAGTAAAATCAGATCATAGAGCGCTTGATTGATGTAAGGGTTTCTCCGGTCTGTTTCCTGTCTTGTGAAAAGAAGGTTTAAGGATCAAGAATATATCTGCCCGAAAGAGCATCAAGTAAAGATCAGTGATGCCGCTGAGGTACTGATGTAAGCCCTTACTGTGTTGAATGGACTGATGCCGATGGATAAGGACCTGCACAAACAAATGCCGACTCTTTCTAGCGAATAAATAGAAGTTTTAACTGGGCCCCATTTCACTGGGTTGTAAAGAGGGGGACAATTTTAAGAAATGTGTTCATGATTCCGCTTCCATTAGGATTCTTTATGGGTTCCAGGCTCGGCCGGCCAGATAATGAATTCTGCACACCGGTGCCTAAACTGTACAGAAAAGCAAGGCCTCACGAAGGAGAGACGGTCTCCTGCATCCGTTACACTGAATTCTCGAAGCTGTGCTTTACCTCCATTCTGACAGTGATGCTGTTCCCATCAATGGTTATTGCCGTGTTATTTATAAAAGCTTTCAGATATAGAATCTACAGTATTTAAGATCATATTTAGGACTTAACTAATGGGGGGGGGGTAACAAGGTTGAGCGTTATAGGATCATATCTTCCTCAGCAAGCAGCACAGCCAAGTACCAGTGTCACTAAATCTGTTTGTACATTACTTGTATTTTGTATGTAATTGTGTAAATAGAACGACCAGCTGCGATTAGTGTGTGATTTGCACTCCCTGTGTCTTAAAGGGCCAGATTAGTCTCTTTATTTGAAATGCGGGCGGTTTGCGTTAGCGTATGTATATAGAGATCTCTAGTAAAAGGCTTTGGGCTGGCACTAGTAGTCGCATACTCTCTGATCAGTGTAAATGTGCCAGGGTGTAAAGAGAAACAAAACGCACCATCCCAGAGTGCGGTTTTTGTACACTAGTCATAACACATCCACCTACCCACAGCTCCCTTTTCTCCGATTTCCAAGGGAGGAAATGCCAAAAATATGTAGTGGGAATTTAAAAGTAGAAACCTGATTGAGATCAGATGTTGGCAGTAGGCCCAAAGTAAAATGGTTTCTTCTGTTTTCTACATGTTGTAGTCACAGAGCCCTACCCATTTCTTAACCACCAGCTTCTATGCAGTTACCAGGCTCCTCGGGTTAATTACCTGGAACCTGTTTTTTTTCCCAAACCATGAATACTGAGCATTTCATTGGAATAAAGAAGATCAAGGTAACAACACTTCAGTACTTACCCACTTGATAGATTCTGGAACGGTTTTGGGACATAAATGATGGGCTTGCCTCCATTTTCTACTGACTTAATCTCTCTCTCATATGTTGTATTCTTTTCTTTCACCTGGCCAGTGCTGTGGCCCATTCATGTGAGGAGCTACAAATAAAGGTGATAGAAAGGTCTTGTTGACTTGTGAATTTATTGTGTATAAGGGGAGGCCACCGGTGCACTGTGGAGAACACCACTTTGAAGCTCTTAACTGTGATTTCACCTTCAAGTGAACTTTTAGTGTTATAGAATGGCTAATTTTAAGCAACTTTTCAATTGGTCATTATTTATTTTTTTTATAGTTTTTTTTAAATTATTTGCCTTCTTCTGACTCTTTCCAACTTTCAAATGGAGGTCACTGACCCCCTCTAAAAATAAATGCTCTGTAAGGATACACATTTGTTGTTATTGCTACTTTTTATTAATCATGTTTTTATTCAGGCCTCTCCTATTCATATTCCAGTCTCTTGTTTAAATCAATGCATGGTTGCTGGGTTAATTTGGTCTCTAGCAACCAGATTGCTGAAATTGCAAACTGGAGAGCAATAATAAATAAAAAAAAAAACTAAACTCAAAAACCACAAATAATAAAAATTGAAAACCAATTGCAAATTTATTTACATCATACTCTTTAATCATACTAAAAAATTAACTCAAAGGTGAACACCCCCTTTAAATTGAAAGGGTGGTTCACCTTCATTATTTTGTTTTTGTTTTGTTTTGTTTTTTTATAGCTTTTGAATTATTTGGCTCCTTTTTCTGACTTTCCAGATTTCAAATGGAGGTCACTGACCCGCCACTGTGTTCAGGTCCTCTCCTATTTATATTCCAGTCTCTTATTCAAGCCAATGCATGGTTGCTAGGATAATTTGGGACCTAGCAACCAGAGTGCCAAAATCACAAACTGGGGAGCTGCTGAATAAAGAATAACTAAATAACTCAAAAACCACAAATTATACAATAATGAAGACTTAATACAAATTGTCTCACAATATCACTCTTTAGATCATTCTAAAAGTTAATTGAAAGGTTTACACTTCCATTTGGCATGATGCGAGAGGGTTGAAGGTTTTGAACTATTTGGCTTTTGGTTTGGTTACAGGGATCCCACTTAAAAGGCAGCTCGTTCCTGGGGCGTTAAATTTTATTTTTGTTTGTGGGGTGGGGGGGGTTATTAAAACTGTGATCCCATGAGGTGGGCGCAGGCCTGGACTAGCAATCTGTGGGTTCTGACAAATGCCAGAGTGGCTGCTATAAAGTGCCTCAGAAAGTCAGTATTTAGTGGGCTGTTTGGGCCTCTGTGTGGGCTGATTGGGCCTCTGTGTACCTGAAATGCCAGGGCCTATTTTGATTCTCAGTCCAGACCTGGCTGTGTGGGCATTTAGTAGCACACTGACCCCATAATCTATGGGAGTTCAGCGCTTTACTGTGCATGTCAAAAACCTCAATGCAGTCCATTGTTTCGGTTCAGTGCACAATTTAACTATATCTCCTCACACATGGATTCCCTAATGAGGCGTGGTTACTGGGGAGCTGTAACTGTGAGGCACAGGATGATAGGAGGTGACAGCACTACTAGGTCTAATTTCCAAAACCGGCCAAAGTTGGCTACAAAACCAGCCCAAAACTTGCGAAGAGGCACTTCAAAAGTAGCCCAAAAATAGCACAGTATGTGCAGTGAAAACAAGTCTAAAAAATAAGTGAATATGTGAAAATACGCCTTTTTCAAATTTTCATTGTTTCGCATATTTTTCCATGAAGCAATATGGGACTAGGGTTGCCACCTGCGCTATTTTACCGGCCTGGCCTGTAAAAATGATGGTTGATTCCAATGTTATTTAGAGGGAAAAAAGATAAATATATAGGAAGGCTATTTTTTTCCAGAAAAGGTGGCAACCCTAAATGGGACAGATTTGCCCATCACCAGGGATGTAACTACAGAGTGGGGCCTAGGAGGCCCTAATACATATACAGTTTCAATAAATATTGGTAAAACAGTTCAACCTCTAGACATTTTGGTGGCGGCAGATTTTTGCCACAAAAATGTCTGAAATTGAGGAAAGTCATCGGAAAATGCGAGAAGGGAGACTGCGGTGCAGACAGGCCTGGATTGTGGAGAGGCCACCAAGGCCTAGGGTGGCAGGATTTTAGGGGGCGGCATGTTGTCCAACTACACCCACATGGTTCAGAAATACTTGCGATGCGCAGGAGATAAAATCATTTCCTGTGCGCCAATCCCCATTGCTGCGGTACTGCTGATGAAAATTGAGCAAATAAAAGGGAGGTAAGGGGGCGACGAATGATAATGGGCCTAGGGGTGCCCGTTCTGTAAATCTGACCCTGGGAGCAGAGCCTAAACCGGCTTCTACACCAGTCAGTCCCGTTGCATGCTGGGTATGGTAGTCTTACATTAAACTTGGCAAATTGTCAAATAAAAACTACATTACCCAACATGCATTGGGGTGACACAGGCTTGGCCCATTAGGGCAAGAAAAACTGTGGCTGCTTTCCAAAGTGCAAACCAGCCAATGTCCCAAAAAGTAGTGCAAATCCGTAGCTTGGCTAGTGTGTACTTGCAGAACCCGCCGCCTGGGCTTAAAATTAGAATTTGTCTGGAAACCCGGGAAGTACCTAATGAGAAGTGGAGCGATCCTATCAGAGTACTTCCCTTTGTGGCCGCCTCACCTGCTCCCCCTCCTTTTCCAATACCGTCATTCCAATTTCCTACCTCCTCCCCTCCCTCGTTTTGTGGCGCATGCGCAATTCGCTGTATCCGGGTCTTACGCTCCCTCGGTCGGCGGGAAATGGCGCCCGGGATTTAGCGGTCGCGGAACTGATATACCGACGAGGCCGGCGCCGTGGGGACGTTGTGAAGCCTCATCCTGGTTAAGTGATCACTGTCACACACACCCCGGAGTTCGCCGGGACTAATCAGGTAATTGTCGGTGGCTGCGAGAAATCGAGGCCGGGGATGGAGAAGGAGCCTCCGGAGAAGGGGGTCGGTCGTTTGTTTAATGGGAATTGGGAGGCGCTAAGTGTACAGTATAGAATTCTTATGCTTTTGTTTGTATGCCTGGCAAATCCACGTTACTGTATAGAACACTGGTTTGTAATGGGGGGGAGCAAAGCTTTTGGCGCTCTGGCTATGACAGGACTACATGTCCCAGCATTCCCTGGCAGCGGAGGGGCTGTCGGGATTTAATAGGCGTGTGTGTGTGTGTGTGTGTATAAATAACATCTGGGGTGAAACGCTTTGATTTCTGCCTGGCTTATTGGATGTGTGCGCGCAGGTAGGTGTGTTTGTGTATATACACATAGCAGAGAACCTCTCCTACACACACAAATACACACACATATATATATATACACCCCCCCATTCACATGAAATCTCTCACTGCCACGTGGTTGTTGTGTTTATATTGAAACTCCAGTGAGTGCATCATATCGCTAGTGGGAAGGAAAGAGATGTAGGACAGGGAATCAAGCCACTCACACAACTGCCCTCCCTCCATCATGGGGCCATTGCCTCCTCTTTGTACACACCGTCCCCCCTCCTCTGCCTCTATGGCTTCGACTTAAAGGCCACTAAGAGCTGTGAATGGGACTTTTTTACTTAAGTTGGTAATAGAAAAGTGTGTGCACACTCCCTGGCCCTCCTCAATTTCCACGCTCAGTCTAGAGTCCTGCAGCGGGTCTGGTACCTGCGGGTTACCCACAAAAACCTACAGTACTCTGCGGGTTGCGGGTAGAAGTTCCGGGTGCGGGTATAGACACGGGTCGGCAGTTCTGCGGGGTCGGGCCGCAGGTCTTCTCAATATCGGTTTTTACTCCTTTTTTCTGATCACGCCTACTTCCGATGATGTCACTTGCGGTTTACAATGAACGCAATTACTGATTCTTGATGATCAGCGGGTCCGGGTTGCGGCTAAGGTACTTGCGGGTCCAAGCAGGTAAGAATGCAGGTTGCTGATTGCAGGTACGGGTTCCAAAAAATGGACCGGCGCAGGACTCTAGCTCAGTCCTCTAGGGAGGCAGCTCTCCCCTGAATCCACTGGGAACAACAAATGAGGAACCGGCACACAGAAATGAATGCAAAAGGGGATTGACCCCCTAAGTGTTTAATGTGGCAAATGATACACAATGTTTCGGGGGCTGACCCCTTCGTCAGGTGCCCCCCCCCAAAAGGGGATTGACCCCCTAAGTCAGGGATCCCCAACCTTTTGAACCCATGAGCAACATTCAGACGTAAAAGGAGTTGGGGAGCAACACAAGCATGAAAATATGAAAATTGTTCTTGGGGTGCCAAATTAGTGCTGTGATTAGCCATTTGGTAGCCCCTATGTGGATTGTCAATCTACATTGAGGCTCTGTTTGGCAGTACATCTGGTTTTTATACAACCAAAACTTGCCTCCAAGCCTGGAATTCAAAAATAAGCTCCTGCTTTGAGGACACTGCGAGCAACATCCAAGGGGGTTGGAGAGCAACATGTTGCTCATGAGCTACTGGTTGGGGATCACTGCCCTAAGTGTTTAATGTGGAAAATGATACACAACGTTTCGGGGGCTGACCCCGTCGTCAGGTGAAGAAGGGGCCAGCCCCCGAAACGTTGTGTATCATTTGCCACATTAAACACTTATGGGGTTATGTAATAAAAGGCACTAAGTTTGCCCAGGTGCAATAACCTATAGCAACCAATCAGCAGGTAGCATTAACTGGTCCCCTGTTTAAATGCAAACATCTTATTGGTTACTGCTCCTGGGCAAACGTAGTGCCTTAGATTACATATGGGGGTTAGGGGGCAATTCCATTTTGCATTCATTTCTGTGTGCCCGTTCTTTTTTTGCTTAACACAATGCTATATATGTGATGGGTGTATTTTTTTTATTCTTATACCAGTTGAGGCTGGTTGCTAGTCAGTAGGGATGCACTGAATCCACTACTTTGGATTCGGCCGAACCCCCGAATCCTTTTTGAAAAAATTTGTTTGTATACTGCGGAAAAAAAAAACACCAACACATTAAACTTTAAAATCGAAAACTCTTCATTTAGAAATAACTCACCTAATCTCAGCTTGCGCTCCTGTTCTGAAAAGGCGATCGGGTGATCCATCGCGCGGCGAACGATTTCTCCTCCCTGCCTTCCTTATAGGTGATAACCAGAGAGGAGAAATTGAGCGCCGCACGATGGATAGTCACCCTGCCACCTTTTCTGAAGAGGAGCACAAGTGGAGATTCGGTGAGTTATTTCTAAATAAAGACTTTGCAATTTTAAAGTTTAATATGTGTTGGTATTTATTTTCCTAGTATACAAACATTTCTTTTTTAAGAAAGTTTTGATGTTACTGGTCCTTTAAGCTGTTTCTTATAGCCTAATTGGCAGGTTGCCTGACTGCTGTGGGCCTATACCCAGTTTAAATTCCCAGATGGCTTCAGAATCAAACAAAAATGGAATTTGTGTAAAAACTGTGTTTCCTATGCTCGTAATCTCAGGTGCCATTCTGGTCGATATGTCCCATTATATAGTTCAGGGGTCCCCAACCTTTTTTTACCCGTGAGCCACATTCAAAAATAAAGAGTTGAGGAGCACCGCAGGCATGCAAAAACTTCCTGGGGTGCCAAATAAGGACTATAATTGGCTATTTGATGGCCCCTATGTGGACTGGCAGCCTACAGGAGGCTCTGTTTGGCAGTACATCTGTTTTTTATGCAACCAAAACTTGCCTCCTAGCCTGGAATTCAAAAATAAGTACCTCCTTTGATGTCACTAGGAGCAACATCCAAGGGGTTGGTGAGCAACATGTTGCTCGCGAGCTACTGGTTGGGGATCACTGATATAGTTCATGATCAATTTAAAGGAGACATTTTATGTAAAAAAAATATGTACCAGTGCCTTATACTCCTTTAGATATAAAAGAATTGTGCTTTAAAAAAAATTAGTTTCAGACTGTTTAATTGAATATTTCTGTAAAAACCCTAATAGTCCCTCCCTCCTCTTCCACTGAATTCCCAGGCTGTGCACAGGAGTTGGCGGTACTCGGTTCAATGCACTATAGGACAGGAACCAATCAGCAGCTAGCAGGACCTGATAGGCAACTGAAGCCTGTCTTTACTTGTGTGACAGCAGGGCTGTGATTGGCTGTCCCCCTCTTACTGTGCTTCTGGCAATGACCATTAGGACACGCCCACCCCTAATTTAAAACACAGACAGGGACCAGGAAACATCTATATGGAGCTCCAATAAAGGAGCTATTTTTAAAGATATTAATTTTTAGCACCACGTTAAAGCAATAATGTAGTGAACAGCGCCTTTTAGTAGAGTTAAAAAGCCTTTATTTAAATATGGCTCAGACCAAACATAGCAACGTTTCATGCCGCTCCCCGGCTTTTTTTCAAGCTAACCTTGTTACCATGTAAAAGCAATACCATACATTACTCATAATTGCCTACAAAGTTAGGATTTTTTTCATTTAATCTATATGTCTCCTTTAAACTATAGATGTAAAGTATTATTTTTAATTGTAATTTTGTTGGGGACATGAAAGGAATAGTGACAGCAAAAAATGAGTGTTTAAAAGAAATTAAAATATAACATGCTGTTGCCTTACACTGGTACAACCGCTTCAGAAATTCTACTGTAGTTTATATAAACAAGCATTGTTGCCACAGAAGCAGCCATTCAAAGCTGAAAAAATTAGAACTCACAGGATAAACAGCAGATATGCTCTGTAGTATACAATGGGATTCTTCAGAACTTATCCGTTATCTACTGTGTAGTGTACCCTGTGCTTGAATGGCTGCCCCCATGGCTATACAGCAACTTGATTATATAAACTAGTAATGTTTCTGAAGCAAGTACACCAATTAGAACAGTGCAGGGCAACAGTACTTTATATTGTGATTCTTTTAAAACACGTTCATTTTTTTTTTGTGCTCTTCGACATAGGGTAGTGTCTATCATCACACTCCTCCACCTGTAAAAAGGGAGTGTTTGCCTTTGCTGCCATAAGATCTGAGAAATGTGTTGCCATGGATACTCCATCCTCTACCAACGGACGGTCAGATTTGCCCCTGAGCAGTAAGGCAATGCAGCCAATCAAATTTCTGCTTTTATTAATCTAACTGCAGCCGGCTGAACAGAGCAGCCCCAATGCAAACTTTCCCAGAAAATGAGCAGGACTAAATGAAATTTGTATAGCCACTAAGAATAATTGTGCTCCACATCTAGGCCCACTTGTGTAGCCAGTGTGTGTTTCCCGATGCTGGACTTCTAAGATTCCAATCAAAAGCTAGAAAAAGAAATGGAAAAAGTGATGGGTAGCAAAACTTTTTAGCAGTGGTTTGGGGACTTTGAAACAGCATTTTGGAGGGGATAGTGCCCTAAAATATAAAAAAATCACATAATTGCTTGACGTCTCCCTTAACTTTCCTCAGTTCTAATAACATTAAGGATTCTCCATAGAACAAGCTATACTGGTGCATAATACAATACAGTATAAGAAGGTTAATTAGCAATCCTGATTCGGTCTTTAGGGTATTCCATGAAAATGGAAGTTTCCCATGATTCTTGCAGTTTTGAATACAAACAAGAAGGGGGGGGGTTTCCATCGCTCTAGATATTCATGTACATACAGTGCTGCTTACATAAATGACATAAATAAAAATATACATACACAGATCATAAAGCTTTGAGCTACAATGAGTGACCCCAATAAGTGACATTGACCTGTAGTCAGGATCTGATCTGCATGTTCCTTCACTGTGATGATCTTAAACAGCATATACATGTAGTTTCTTATTAAACAAAAATCAGTGACCCCCCCCCCCATTTGAAAGTTGGAAAAAGTCAGAAGAAGACGAAGGCAAAAAAATAAATACTGAAAAGTTCACTGGAGTGTGCTGTTCTATATAAAAAAAAAAAATCATAAAGGAGTTCACATTTGAATGAACTTTTAGTTAGATGTTAGAGGAATATTTAGAAACAATTTGCAATTGGTTTTCATTTTTTATTGTTTGTTGCTTTTGCATCATTTAGCTTTTTATTTGGCAGCTCTCCAGTTTGCAGTTTCAATCTGGTTGCTAGGGTCCAAATTACTCTAGCAACCATCCATTGATTTGAATAAGAGACTGGAATGTGAATAGGAGAAGCCCTGGATAGAAAACAAGTAATAAAAAGTAGCAATAACAATCATTGTCGCTTTACAGAGCATTTGTTTTTTTAGATGGGGTCAGTGACCCCCATTTGAAAGCTGGAAAGAGTCAGAAGAAAAAGGCAAATAATTAAATAAACAAAAAAACAAAAAAGAATTCATGAATACCAATGGAATAGTTTCTTACTATTGGCCACTCTATAGCATACTAAAAGTTAACATGAAGGTGAACCACCCCTTTAAAGGTGGTTCACCTTTAAAGGGGGATGGGTGAATTTGACCCGTTTTGATTCGTCAAAAATTTGCCGCCGGCGATATGTTGCCGACGCCCATTAAAATTGTCGTATGGTGAAATTTTTTTGACGCACAACGCCATACAAGTCTATGGGCGTCATTTTTGCGGCAAAACAAGTTGAAAAAAATTGCCCATCCCTAACCACCCTTTAAAGATGAACCACCCATTTAAGCTAGTGGCCAACAGAATATAGGGAAAGTGTGCTGGGCACCTCCCATTGACCTTAGAGGGAACTGTCTGATGCTGTTTGTGCAGTAAAGGTGGGTTTCAGTCTCAAAACGATATAAGCACAATTTTCGGAAAGTGCAGTAGAAATTAATATTGACTTGGCACCACGTGATTGGCTCTTGTGTAGCACATAGTGGTGTGTAAATAATACACTGAATAAGGTAGCAGGTGTGAGTTTACAGGTAGTATTATTCATATGTAGGGGACATTGGTGACATTGAATGTGAACTGAGCAAAGACCACAAAAAGGAACAGGTTTATTGCAACCTGTTAGTATTTTATTCTCATTAAAGGGGTGGTTCACCTTTAATGTAACTTAGTATGTTATAGAATGGCCAGGTCTAAGCAACTTTTCAATTGGTCTTCATTATTTTTTATAGTTATTTGCCTTTTTCTTCTGACTTTTTGCAGCGTTCAAATGGGCATCGCTGACTCAGTCTAAAAAAACAAATGCTCTGTAAGGCTACAAATGTATTGTTATTGCTATCGTTTATTACTTATCTTTCTATTCAGGCCTCTCCTATTCATATTCCAGTCTCTTATTCAAATCAATGCATGGTTGCTAAGGGAATTTGGACGCTAGTTACCAGATTGCTTAAGATGCAAATTGAAGAGCCACTGAATAAAAAGCTTAATTACTCAAAAACCTTAAATAATAAAAAAATGAAAACCAATTGCAAATTGTCTCAGAATATCACTCTCTACATCATACTAAAAGTTATCTGAAAGGTGAACAACCCAACAGGACTCAGTGTTGTATGAAATGGCATTTTTTGGAAGGTGGCATCAGATGCTGTCTGCTAAATTGTCTCCCGTGGCCATTGTTAGCCAGGTACATATGCTTGAAATCAATGACAGATATCTTTTAATTTAGGAAAGGCTCAGCTTGTTATCTGCTTTTACCAGGAAAAGTAGAGCAAAGGGATGAATTCTGCGTCCCTGCATATAACAAGGGAATAAATGGGATGTGCTTGTGGAATTATGTCCCAAGCTGGGATAAGGGCTTATTGGGACCTCTGTGTCGGGGGAAATGTCATTGGGTATGATCTTAGATAGTACAGGTATGGCATCCGTTATCCAGAAAGCTCAGAATTATGGAAAGGCCGTCTCTCATTGATTCCATTATAATCAAATAATCAAGATTTTAAAAAATTATTTCCTTTTTCTCTGTAATAATAAAACAGTAGCTTGTACTTGATCCAAACTTAAGATCTAATTAATCCTTATTGGAGGCCAAACCAGACTATTGGGTTTTACATGATATTCTAGACTGAAGGTATGATCCAAAATATATATATATATATATATATATATATATATATATATATATATATATATATATATATATATATATATATATATATATATAATTTTTTTTTTTTTTCAGTAAATGGACCTGCACTCATTCATTTTGGTGAAATAAACCAATGTGCTTTATTCACAAATTCATCTCCAACGTTTTGATCCATCGCTGGTCAATGGTGGGTGCACGGTCAAAGTATAATATCCACAGTTCAAAATGAACCAGCACTCCAGTAGTTCAATAAAACAGATTTATTAACACATCACTCGTGTATTCCAACGTTTCGGCCTTGATAAAGGCCCCAACGAGGACAGAAACATTGGAATACACGAGTGATGTGTAAATAAATCTGTTTGATCTACTGGAGTGATGGATGGATAGATGATGGATGGATGGATAGATGATGGATGGATAGATGATGGATGGATAGATGATGGATGGATGGATGATGGATGGATGGATGATGGATGGATGGATGATGGATGGATGGATAGATGATGGATGGATGGATAGATGATGGATGGATGGATAGATGATGGATAGATGGATAGATAGATGTATATGTGTGAGTTTAGCTTGCTGGTGTATTGGGTAGGAAAACACTGAGCTTGAGTGTAGCTTTGTGGGACAGGTGCCTGGTTGTACCAATGGGCATTCAGAGCTGAGGGGTGACTGGAAATGGAAGCAGTTTCACTTTTCAGCCCTAAAAATGGCCAGTAGAGCCCCCAGACTGTTTCTCATACCTTTATTCTTTCTTTGGCAACTGCTTGTCACTATGTTCATGGGGACAGGAGACTGTACATACACCTGTGTGTCATCAGCCTAATTGTTCCCTACCTCCAAAATGAATTGGCTAAACTGTAGCTTATGGCCGCAATTCTAGATCTGTAAATGCCCTTTTAGGAAGGGTAAAGGGACCCTATTAATAATACAGCTGCTATACTTAATTTTAAACACTTAAGTTCAAGACTACAGACTAATCTTTACAAAATATTTCTGCTTTGTCAGCAGAATTGTGTGCACTATTATAGAAGCAAGATGGGACTGCCATAATATGCTTTCTATGTAGCTAATCAAACAATACCACTGCCTTGTTTGTAAACAGCACGAGTGAGAATGCTTTATATGATTTCTCCTTATGAATGTAGGAGCAAAGCATTGTCTCTCTCATTACAGTTTTAATAAGTTTATTGAATGCAGGAAGTAATGTCTAAGATATGTTGAGATATATATATATATATATATACTGCTTTAAGCAAAAAACACTTATACCAAAGTGTTTATTTGGACTAATATACCTTTTTAGAAAATGTAAGGCCATTCAAAGTCACCTTGGAGTTTTGTGACCTGATTAAGGCGCAAGCCTGTAGGCAAGATGCTTTTATGCACATTATGGTGATCCAGTGGGAATTTTATTAAGTGATAATATGCAAGCGATACGTTTATTTCCCATAGGATTTAGTTGATGACGTTCACAGATTTTAAAGGGGCAGCATACACCTTTACTAAAGAAATTGCTGCCTCTAGGTCCGAGGTATTTCTTGCAACACCCTGGCTGGTCACATTTGTTCAGAACTATCTTTGTAGCTTACTGCACTATGTATATGATCAGCTTGAATCACCACAATGGATAGCCAGGAGAAGGAAGGAAGTTGCACAGCACTATAGAGGGAAAGGCTAATGTGGCTTTTTAAAGAAGAGGTACACCAGCAGCAGATAACATGGGGTGGGGGGCACATGGGCCATAACTGCTGCTTTTGAATCTGAGCTGAATGCTGAGGATCAATTGCAAACTCACTGGTCCGTTATGTCCCATGTGGCCCCCCTTAAAGGGATCCTGTCATCAGAAAACATGTTTTTTTCAAAACGCATCAGTTAATAGTGCTACTCCAGCAGACTTATGTACTAAAATCCATTTCTCAAAAGATCCAACAGTTTTTTTTTTTTTTTTTTTTTTTTTTTTTATATATTCAATTTTGACATCTGACATGGGGCTAGACACTTTGTCAATTTCAGTGCAGAATTTTGCTGGAGCAGCACTATTAACTGATTCATTTTGAAAAAAAAAAAATTCCCCATGACAGTATTCCTTTACAGTCGCTGACTAACAAGTTAGAGAGCTGAAAAGCAGGAAATAGTGTTCTTTTCTGTTATGTTAGACATCCAGTCACTCCAGCCTTTATACATTACATTTTTGCCTAACTATATTAGAATCATTTTTTATTCTGCACAGCTTATTTACCCAGTTTTTATTTTTACGCTGAACTGTTCCTTTAAATGCTTCACGTGCCATAACCGTAGAGAGTGAATCTGCGAAGTGATCAAAAAAAGAAAACTTGGCAAAATCATTTTTGGAAAACTGTACATATTTAGTTACAAATGTTTCCCAGCCCTGATTAGAGTCACCTAAATTTAATACTAATCCAAGGTGTTAATATAGTGTGCTGTTGCCATTGTACTAAAAAAATATGTAAGAATGGGTTTTCTAAAAACGGTTTCTCTTAAAACAAATTTTGTACTCGGGTTCATGGGCTTGTAGTTATGCCACTGAAGCTGAGAAATGTCAGGATGACTGAACACAGAAGAATGTTATTCACATGAAGTCTACATTTCTCTGGAATATCTATAGAAAAAAATCCAAATTAAAGTCCGTTTGCCACTTTAACACTCTACGGCTGATAAATCGTATTTCTGCTCGTCACTTAATGCAGCTCTTTGTAAAAGGGGCCCATTTTGGAACTCCCCCCCACCCCCACCCAAAAAAATGCACTGAAATGTAATAGCTACATATGTTGTTAATGATTTTCATCTGTTCTGGCAGCGTTCTTGGAGTCCCTCTGACTTCACTTTGCAAAGAACAATACTTATACTGCAGGCCAACTGCTGCTTTATACATACATAAAAGTATATATAATATATATTCTTTAGGCAGGATATGTGTTGTAACTTCAGGTATAAGATCTGTTATCCAGAATAGTTGGGACTATGGGATTTTTTTCCCGGATAAGGAATCTTTCTGTAATTTGGATCACCAAGTCTACTAAAATTTAAGTTAAACATGAAATATACCCAATTAGGATTGTTTTCCCACCAATATGGGTTCATGCACTTCCCATCACGTACAAGGTTCTGTTTTATTATTACAGACAAAAGGGAAATCTTTTTTAAAATATCAAATTATTTCCTGTAAATTAACTCTATTGGAAGGTGGCCTTCCTGGAAATTGGAGCGTTTCAGATTTTTTTTACTTTTCCAGGTAAGAGATCCTATATCTGTGGGATTAGGGAAATATTTGCTCTTTTCAACTTTGTTACCCCTTCATCCACCCATTACTTTAATTGGAACTTTCCAATTAATCAGATTGGGTTCCCAGCATCCCATTCTTTTATAATTTCTGTTGTTCTGTACAGTTATCACTAATGTTAGTCTGCTTAATGTTTAAAACCTGAAAGCACAACCTGTACTGATACTAAAGGTGGCCAAACACAGGCCGATAAAAGCTGCCGACAGAAAGTGTCTGCAATTTATTGGCCCGTATGTGGGGCCGTCCGACAGGCTTCCCCGATCGATATCTGGCCATGAATCTGTTGGATCACGGGCCACATCTGTTCGTTGATGCGGTCCTGCAATCCAACCTGGAGACTCTGCTCTTAAACTATTGCGAAAATGAAAATTTAATTTAAGCTACATCATACTGAAATAAGAAACCCTGTAAATACAATCCGTTAACAATTCTGCACTGTTTCTGAAATAATTAAGTTTGTTCACTATCCCTCTAACATCTGTTTCTCCATTTTCTCTTCTTACAGGAGTTGGGTGTCGGTTATTCATTGACGGTGACGGGTTGGGGCAGACGGGGAGATTGTCGCCTGGCGACTAATCTCCTCTTCTGCGGGTTGACAAATTCCCCGAACTGCCTTCCGTCTGCCTTCCGCCTGCTTGAATGAAGAATCGCCTGCGCTAATGCACTTGCGGCACTTCGATGTCCGAAGTTTCCTCGAAATCGAAATGCCGCGAGTGCATTAGTGAAGGCGATTCTTCATTCAAGCAGTTCGCGGAGATTGTCGCCCGGCAGAAGAGGCAATGTTATAGTGGACTTCCTTTCCAAGCAGAGCTCACTCAAATAACTGATTCCAGTACAAATACAATCTAAGAAAATAACTGCCTTTTGCACAAATTCTGCATATAGAGAGACATGATGTCTGGTGATTTTAATATTGACCGCTAATGCATATTCTAGGCAAAAGGAGCCCCCTATATTGGATCGAACGGTCAATGACTATAGACACCCAACTCCTTCATGAAGACAGAATGAAGAGAAACAGATGCTAAGAGAGGGGTAGTGAAGTTAAACTTGATTATTTTAGAAATGGTACAACATTTTTAATTGATAATATTTAGAAAACTTCTTATTTCAGTATGCTGAAGCTTATATTAAATTTTCATTTTCGTGATAGTTCCCTGAGGCAAGTTTTACAACATCACCCCTGAGCTAGCCATAAATGTCTGGTGGCCAGTATAGTCAAACACTGATCAACCAAATCTGTCCATTTGTACTGCTTTAGAGAAGCCAGGGCTCCAGATCAAAGTAGTAAAAGGTGCTTTGATTGAGCAAAATCACTGTTAAGATGGTATCTCTAAGCCTTGGGAAATTAATGCAGCAACATGTTTCATATTTTTGTATCAATGTAACACTATTGTCATTACTGGGACAGTGAGCCTTATTTAGTTGGAATCAAATTTGTGGAAAGTGACATGTCTCTGGGTTGTTTCTATTTAAACTCATCAAACACAAACCACACAGACTTTATATTTAGGACTTATTGACCCTATATCAGTGACTTTTTTACGAAGTCCGTGAATAATGAGAGGTTTAAAAAAAAAACATGGCATTATAAAAATCTCCATCGCTTGTGCAACAGCTCTACTCATTAACAATAAACACTTTGTTTTGTTAATGAGTCTCTTTATCTTTTACATCATGTTACAATGAGAGAAATGAATGGTGGGTGTGTCTTCATAATTTGTGACAAACTGCCAACCTGCAGGTGACATCTTTGTGTCAGCCCAATGCAGACATTTTTGTGACCCATTGGGGCCACAGCCTCTGTCCTTTGCTGGGTGGGAGAAGGGGTCAGGAAGACGGATCACAGGTAGTGTGTGGAGGGAGTTTAAAGTGTAAAGGATGAACACTTACACACATGGGAGGTGAAGTACCTACAGCTTTTATGAGCAGACCTTGTCAAGAGATTGTGGGCAGACTTTTCACTTATAGAGTGTTTGGCCATTCGTCTCCCTCTGCTGCAGACTCTTGGACATAGTGTGACTGTTACAGACTGGAAATTGAAGAAAATGCTATGGTCTTTCATTCTTCTATTTCTATTGCTGATGGAAGCCTCTATAAATAATTTAGAAAATTGGCTCTTCAATCATTGTTATGTATTTTTCTTGATATTACACAATTCTGTATCCAGATTGCAGCTAATGGAAAGGGGTATTTTGCCTTAACCCTCATGTTCTATTGCTCAGTGTGACAGGAGCAACAGAACTGGCAGGCAGGGAAGTGCAAGGAGAAATAAAAACTTCACAGTAATAGCAGTGCAAGAACTGCTAATATCATGAAATGTAAACTGCAAAAGTGCTTAGAAGAACATTTCATTCGAAGCAACGTAGGGGGTTCTTCACAGTCAGGACAGTGAGGTTGTGGAATGCACTGCCGGGTGATGTTGTGATGGCTGATTCAGTTAATGCCTTTAAGAATGGCTTGGATGATTTCTTGGACAGACATAATATCAAAGGCTATTGTGATACTAAGCTCTATAGTTAGTATAGGTATGGGTATATAGAATTTAAGTGAAAGTATGGAGGGGTGTGTGTGTGTATGGATGCTGGGTTTTCATTTGGAGGGGTTGAACTTGATGGACTTTTTTCAACCCAATTTAACTATGTAACATGAGCAAAATGTATTTATATATATATATATATATATATGTATGTATGTATTTATATATGTATGTATGTATATGTATGTATGTATCTCTCTCTCTCTCTCTCTCTCTCTCTCTCTCTCTCTCTCTCTCTCTCTCTCTCTCTCTCTCTCTCTCTCTCTCTCTCTCTCTCTCTCTCTCAAGTCCTATCTGAAGCACTCGCAACTCCAAAATAGCAATAGCCTGGGTGCTGGTCAAAATTATCAATGCATACTTTACCAACAAACCGCACTCCAAGGTCTTTTATAGATGAAAAAATCAAATGTAAATTTTATTTATCGACGTTTCAGCTCCACAACTCGGGCTGTCTTCAAGACGTTTACTCGGGTATGGAAAAGCATTCTAAAGAATTAAAATGCTATTCTAGCTTGCACTGTTTTGGCTAATCTATTGGCAATAAACTACTGCCTTGGTAGCTTTTTTTCTTCTTTAACTCGTCCCTATTCTTGCAGAACAGATTGCATGTAAACTTCATTTGCTGCTTTTCAGCTCATAGAAAAAGCAACACTTTTCTTTTACAGTTGTGGGCTCTACTCCGATGAAGTTTACTGGCAGGCCCACTTAGAGTTCTGCTTGCTCCTTTGCTATAATATTCTTATGGATCTTTGTTCTTCTTTCCCCAGCGTTTATGTGGCGCTTGTAAAAATGAGGTTGAGGATGCGGAAGGGGTCTCCGCGCAGCAGTCACGTGGCAGCAGTACGGACTGCTCGTTGTAAGAGGAAGCACTCTGAGGAAGACGAGGAGGAGGAAAGCCCACTCATCGAAGAAGACAAACTGCCCAAGCAAGAAACTGGTTTACTATCGACCATCAAAAATTTTATCAAGGGAAGCACAAACAAGGTAGAGTTTCTTGTAGGGATCTGCCAGGCCCATTTTCTCATTTTGTTAGGGGCTACATTTCTGAATCTTTGTGGTCTAAGAAGATAAGGGTTTGTTTTTGTCCAGTGGAGTGACTTTTTTAGATAGCAATCCTGTTTTACTAAATCCACAAATACTACCTGACCAGTAAATATATGTCATCTTAAATGGCAGAGAGATATTCCCAACCTGGATGAAGAAAAATGGAAGGATGCTCATAAAGGAACAGTTACCCCAAAAATGAAAGTGGTTTAAAGTAATAAAAATATCATCTGCTGTTGCCCTGTACTGGTAAAACTGATGTTTGCTTCAGAAACACTACTATAGTTCATATAAACATGCTGCTGTGTAGCAATGGCGGCAATTGAAAAAAGACTATATGGCACAGGTTAAATAGTGGATAACGGATAACACCATTATTTTTACAGAGCTTATCTGTTATCTGCTGTGTAACTTGATGCACTTCTTCAAACTGGTTAAGTGCATGTAACTTCATATAATGTGTGTGATCATTTGTACCTTTACCTCACCTACGTTCTCTCTTTCTTTCTGTTTTGTATTATTTTTGAAAATGTACAAATTAAAAATAAAAACATAAAAAAAATATATATATATATAATATATGGCATCTTTTTATATTTTTACCAGGAGGATCGTGAGAACCCTGCAAAGAGGAGCAAGGTAGAAAGAGACCTTGATAACAACCTCATCACCTCAACTCCACGAACAGGTGACAAGCCCAGCAAGCCCATTGCACGTGTTAGGAGGAAAAGTCAAGTAAATGGAGGTAAGGCAACGTATAACCTCAGTCCATCAAATCAGTGGATTTGATTCCACTGTCCCTTGTGCAGACTTTATCTGCCTGTCTGTGAGGCTTCTTTTCAGCATCTGTGTAACTGTTGACATGATTGGGTTTGTGGTTGAGCATATAGTATTACAATAATAACATACTTTGCTGGAAGTGGGTTTGGCTTTTGCCACTGTGTTGTTCTACTTGTGGCAAAATAGTTTCACAAATCTTAAAACCCTAATTTAATTAATGGTAAAAATTCTTGCCTACAATTTTATTCCTTGACTATGGCTTGATGACACACTGTCCCAGAAGGATTTTCTTTTCCTGGCATGGCTCAAGTCTTTGTGGTTGTAATAAATCCCTACTGCTACTGCACTTATTTCTCTTTCACCCATAGATCTTCCTGGCTTGAAGGAGAAGGAAAGGTTAAAACTAAGTAAGCTTTATCAGAAAGGTCTATATAAATTCACCAGTAACCCCTCAAAGTAATGCTCCTCTGTCATAAGAAACACCACATTTCTTTCCTTCTATTGTGTACAGATGGGATTCTGTATCAGACTTCCAGTTTTCAGCATAAACCACCAGGGCTAGGGCTTGAGCATGCTCAGTTTGCTCCTGTCCCCCTCCCTGCTGTAAACTGAGCCCTGAGCTATGATTGAGCAGGGAGAGATTCAAGCAGGAACTGATGTCACACCAAGCTAATATGGCAGCTGCTATCCTTAACAAACAGAGCTTCTATAGCTGTTTACTCAGGTATGGTAAAGCATTCGGCAGAATAAATATAGTGTCATAGCTTGAACTACTGTGGCTAATCTATTGGCTATAAACTGCTTCGGTAGCTTTCCTTCTCCTTTAATTTAGTTTTGTTCCCCTTTTTTTAAACATATATTTTTTCATGTTTTTTCTTATTTTGTAGAAGCTACAGCTTATGAAGTAAGTCAGCACATGAAGCAAAATGGGAAGCTGGAGGACTTGCCCTGCACCACCAGTCCCCCCAGGACCACACTACTGGGGACCATTTTTTCTCCCGTCTTCAACTTCTTCTCACCAGCAAATAAAAATGGTATGCATTGGCCTTTATTTCAATGTCTGTATTAATTAATTTTGTTTGGTGGGTAATTCAATTGTAACACATGGATTTACAAGTTATAATGTTGTAATATTTTTCTAGGCACATCCGGATCAGACTCACCAGGGCAAGCGGTGGAAGCCGAGGAGATTGTGAAACAGCTGGACATGGAGAAGGTGGATGAATTCAGCACCAGCACAGCTACAAATGGAGCTTCTTACCCAAGTCTGGGGGCACCTGTCCGGAGTACTGCTGGTAGCTGGTTAGAGGGGACTGAAGATACTCCAGAGAGAGACATCCCACCTCTCACAGGTGAGCGTTCTAAACCACAGGCTGTTTTGTTTTCTGTTCAGTGGTTTGACCACTTGTTAAAGTATGATAAGAGAATTTTTTTGTTTTTCCAGCCCCTGTGTCTCCTGAAAGTGGATATTCCTCAGCCCATGCCGAAGCAGCATATGAAGAAGACTGGGAGGTATTTGATCCGTAAGTGTCTCTGTTATCATATCGTTGAAAATATTGTCCTGAACTGGAATTTTTAGTTAAGAAATAAAAAAGGTATTTGGAATAGAGGTGGTGCTCAAGTGATCACTTATTATAATTATGGCAGCATACATCACAACATTGGCTGTCACTCTTGACCAAGTTGGGAATTTACTGTCATGTCTTGTGAGCTCTGGCCTAGGCTTGGCCAGTTATCAATTGAGCCAACTTTAAGAAAACCCTGTTGAGCAAAGACGTGTTGTGGATGTGCACCTTTGCTGACAGGCTTGCACAGGTCCATAATGTGATCCAATTGTTTAGAGATGACTAAATGACCAATTCAGCAGCCTGTGTTGATGCTTCTCATCATAGTAAGTACACACAGTATTGGACTAAAATAGTATGTTTCTTACTCCCACCTTTAGATAAAGCCGTTCTTCTTTCCCAAAAGTGAGTGCCTGCCTACTCAAACCCAGTGAGGATAAATAAAAGAACTATGTGCTTTTACTTATTACCCCAGCAGCAAAGAGCCATATGTATGAGCAGATGGTTTTGGAGACACCTGTTTTGCTGATAATTATTTTGGCCAGTGGTACACTTTAATAGCTGCTGGGTAACCCCTTCACAAGCCAGTAAATTATGCAATATATTTGTTCAGTGGGTGAATCAGATGCTCTGAGCATAAAACCATGAACTTTGCTGGTAAGGGTTTTTGCAATCACATTTGTCAGTAGCTGCGATTGCGTCAACACCTGAAATATAAAATACGGCTTTCCAGTTATCTTTGTTGTTTTCTTTCTGTAGTGTCACTTTAAAGTAATTTTAGAAGACCCCTATTTAAGTAAAATATTCAGAATGGGCGAGACCTGACCTTTAAACTGCACTGAATTCTGAAGGTTGCTGTTCACAAGAATTTTTTCTATAGTAAGCTGTAGCCTTTGACAGATTCCAATGTTCCTTTTATTAGATACTTCTTCATCAAGCATGTCCCACCGTTGACTGAGGAGCAGCTGAACAGGAAGCCGGCTCTTCCTCTGAAAACCAGGAGCACACCTGAGTTCTCTCTTGTCCTTGACTTGGTAAGTGCGTTTGCACTTTTCTGCCATCGAAAACACTCAGTCGGCTTCTGTGAGTTACTTGCTGCATATGGGGCAAAAGCTGTCCAAATTAGCTTGTTCTCTGCCGACAGACCTTAAGGCTGCATTGCAGCACCATCAGTGTAAATTATGAGTAACATCTTGTTTTTGCCATACAGGATGAGACATTGGTGCATTGCAGCCTCAATGAACTGGAAGATGCTGCACTAACGTTCCCTGTGCTTTTTCAGGATGTCATTTACCAGGTAAGTAACTGAGAGAATATCCTCCTGTGGAATTGATAGTTTTGTCTCTGCTGCTCTTCAGAATGTTTTCTGTTCCAGGTCTATGTCCGGTTAAGGCCTTTTTTCCGCGAGTTCCTGGAACGCATGTCTCAAATTTATGAGGTAGGTTAGCAAACTGGGGTATTGAAGGGTAGTAGCATATCTATTTATCTGTCTCGCAAGCTCGGTTCCCTTAGTGACCAAATGTGTAAAAGTAGAGCAAAATATATATTTATGGGTATGTGCTGAGTGTTTTTAAGTGCTGCATTCATCACTCATCACATCATTTGTAACCTGTGATGTAAATTGTGGTGAATAAAAAAGCAGACCATTTAGACTTTTTGAAACTAATTTTAAGTTGGTATTTGCCTTTTCATTGGTATGTTATATAGTTATAGACCTAAAAACCAAAGTTAATTTGGTTCAATCCCTCCAAATGTTGTTTTTAAGATGAAAATCCCCTGTACAAACATTTGTGGAAGAAATCTTCCAAAATATTTTTCTTTTATTTGTGAAATTAAGTCTGAACTTTTCCCCTCTTTCTTCCCTCTCCTGCTCATACATGCACAGATAATCCTTTTTACAGCATCAAAGAAAGTCTATGCAGACAAATTATTGAATATATTGGATCCCAAAAAACGGCTGGTCAGGTAATGGAGGTTTAAATTATTTCTATAATTATTATTCTTCTATATATCTGGCTCTACCTGCCACAGAGAATGACTTTTAACATGTTGATGTTCATTCACAATTCTTGCACTTTCTACATTTGTCAACCCACTATTTCTCCCCTCTGACTCTACACCAGTGGGACCTGTGAGTCTGTTTCACAACCCCAGAATTTCTTTACAATGAATATGGTCCCAGCAAATAGGTTAAAGGGACTGTGACATGCTCCAGTTTTGACAGGAACACATCACTATCCCTAAATAAATCCTAGTGTTGTTTACATTTTTGTAATGGAGGTGCCCACAGCCTGCCCTAGTTTGCTGCTTACTAGCCTGTGTCGATCTCTGACACAGTTTTGAAGGGCAGCTTCCTGAGTTGTATCATACTTGAGGGAGTGGGGATCAGGACAGTGTTCTGAAATGCTGGGGCACTGTTTACAGTTGTTCTCCAGTTTGTTGGAACCTCACAAGTTGCTCTCTCTTCAAGTCATGTTGACGAGTTATGGTAAGTAAGCAGTGAGCTGGAGGAAGGAATGGTGCACCTCTGTTAAAAATAAAGAGTAACTCTAGGATTTATGTAGGCACCGTGATCCTGTTAAAACCTGGAACACTATCCCTGCACCACACTATTGTTTTAATAAATTGCAGCAAATGTGACTGACCAGTTCTAGCATGTTGGTTTACCAAATTACGCCCGTCATCGTCTGCCCTTTTTATTACCAGACACAGGCTATTTCGGGAACACTGCGTATGTGTCCAAGGAAACTACATTAAGGATCTGAACATCCTTGGAAGGGATCTTTCTAAAACAATCATCATTGATAATTCACCACAAGCCTTTGCATACCAGGTAAGATGAAACCGGGTTGGTATCATAAGTAGCAGTATAAATTCTAGTTGATGACGCTTGCAGTGTTATCCAGTTAATTGGACCTACACATAAGTAAAGATAAAGATTACAATTCTGTCCAGTCCTGCTTTCAGTTTAACAGAGATGTTGTCACATGTTAATGTACCTTCAAAAGAACCAACATTTTTGGTCTTTAGTTTAATATGTGGCTGTGCAGGAGAACCCCTTCCACTCAAACCTAATTGAGTTGTTTTTGGCCTAGACTGATTTCTGAGAAAATCAGTGGGTTTCATATGTAGCCCCATAGATATTTCTTCTGTTTCAGTCCTTTAAGGGATTCTGTCATGGATTTTTTTGGTGTTTTTATTTCTAAATTACACTGTTTACACCGTAAATAATTCACTCTACAATATAAAATTTCATTCCTGAACCAGCAAGTTCAGTTTTAGTTGTAATATTGGTGTGTAGGAAGCCATCTCGGGTCATTTTGCCTGGTCATGTGCTTTCAGAAAGAGCCAGAACTGCTTTCTGGCAGGCTGTTGTTTCTCGTACTCAATGTAACTGAATGTGTCATAGTGGGACCTGGATTTTACTATTCGGTGCTGTTCTTAGATCTTCCAGGCAGCTGCTATCTTGAGTTAGGGGGCTGCTATCTGGTTACCTTCCCATTGTACTGCTGATGGAGGTGAAGGGGTGATCACTCCCAACTTGCAGTACAGCAGTAAAGAGTGACTGAAGTTTATCAGCGCACAAGTCCCATGACTGCGGGCAGCTAGGAAACTGACAATATGTCTAGCCCCATGTCAGATTTCAAAATGAAATATAAAAATATCTGTTTACTCTTTTGAGAATTGGATTTCAGTGCAGAAGTCTGCTGGAGCAGCACAATTGACTGATGCGTTTTGAAAAAAAACATTTTCCCATGACTATCCCTTTAAGTTGTATTTCACTTTTTTTGTTGTTGTCATGTCTAATAAGTGAACTCCTGCTTGGCTTTTAATTTGACTCTTCTATTCACAGCTTTCAAACGGGATTCCCATTGAGAGTTGGTTCATGGATAAGAACGATAAAGAGCTGCTGAAGCTTGTCCCTTTCCTGGAGAATCTGGTAGAACTGGTGAGTTTAGCCTAATTGATATGTTGTTGGAATTTATATGTGGTTTTTTTGTTGTTTTTTTTTTTTTTTTTTTTTGCTGCTGTTACCATTAGAACATTTGGGGTTGTCACCATTTCTAGCTTATGGGCAGAGGATGGAATCTAGTGTTTGGTCGGGGATACTGATATAGAACTAGTAATATTTGTGCTTAATCCTTCTGAGCACATACTAATGTCTTTTTGTTGGGGTCTTTACAGAATGAGGATGTGCGGCCTCACGTCAGAGACAGATTTCGCTTGCATGACTGCTTACCCCCGGACTAAAGAGGACGGCAGTCGGACACCTGCAGGGCCCCCGGACTAGAGATGGCAAGAGTCAAATGTCTGCAGGGAATGGAGATGCAGGACCCCAGGACTAAAGCAAAACTGTACACAAAAATATAATTGCCATAACCCCAGAAGGTGTGTTATTTGCTGTCTGAAAAAGGAACGGTTTTACCGTGGTCGTGTTGTAAAGTCACTACACCAGGCAGCTCTTCCTATTCCCAGGATTGTCACTTCTCAGACACTTCGGTGTTCACGGGGCACATCCTATCACTTGTCTACTAGCCAACTCGTCATCAGAAACGGCCAGTGAGAGCTTTTACCTCTCCAATTTAGTCTCCATTGATCCTTATTAGTCTAGATTTACATTATCCATTCCTTGTATTTCAGTCGCTTGAGTCTGTTCTTAAGTAGCCAAAAATTTTACTTTTATTCGCATCCTATCTTTTTGGCTGATTTTATTTTATGCTTGCATAATGTATATTTGTTTTATAAAACAAAAGAAAAATCTCAAAGTACAATCCATGTAAGCTTCATTTAGAAATACATAATGTATCTTTTATACCTATCTGTAATAATCTTAGTACACATTTTTAAGACAAAAAAAAAAAAAAAAAACCTTTAAAAAGAAAAGTGAATAGCCTGGGAATGTAAAGGTGTGTACAGAGAAGGGGAGTACCTGCTTTTGCAGCTCAGTACAGAATGCGGTAGGGGGGGTGTTGTCTATATGGGAGCCAGACCTCTAATTCCATGTTTTTCCTCCCGTGCCTGCTGATCTATACAGGCATGTACCCACCTGTGTTTGTGTATGTATAATAAATATATATATATATATATATATATATATATATATATATATATATATATATATATACACGCACACACATAAATACAATCTTCTCCCTACCACATTCATTCACAGCTTGGTACTGATGCAGTTTGTTTGAATGGTGGATATTTTTGTATGATGTGGTCTTCTCTCCCTGCAGGGAAGGGTTTTAGAGGGGTGTATGGCAATGCTTTCTCTGGTGGGTGTACTTGTAAATATTTGGCTGTGCACTCGCTGCGTTCAGACGAAAGAGATGGCACTTTTATTCATTTTTCTTTTTTCTCGTTTCGTTTTTCATTTTTTTTTTTTTTTTTTAAAGAGGTTTGTATTTTGTAAGCTTGTTCAGAGAGTACAGTATTGGAAATTAAAAAGCTCTACAGAGGAGGCTGTTCATCCTTTTTGTTTCTATGTATATTACCTGTTTAACTGTATGCCATTTATTGTATAAATTACACACAGATTCATTTTCCAGTCACTCCTTAAAGTAAGGAGTTTTTTTTAGTAAGTTTTTAGGAAAACATTTAATTTTTGTATTTTTGATTTTAAAGGAAAAAAAAAGCATGAGTTATGTCATATTTTCAGTGTATTAATGAAGAATTTAACCTTTTCCTCTGGGTGGCTGTTTTATTCCATCGTTAGATCGGGTTGAAAAAAGACTATCAAATTCAACCCCTTCAAATGAAACCCATCGCACACGCGCACACACACGCACACGCACGCACCCCTCCATACACTCACATAAACTATATATACTCATACACTAACTATAGATTTTAGTAACACAATAGCCTTTCATATTATACTTGTCTAAGAAATCATCCACACCACTGTTAAAGGCATTAAGAGAAACAGCCATCACAGCATCATCTGGCAGTGCATTCCACATCCTCACTGAGAAAAACCACCTACACTGCTTCAAATGAAAGTTATTTTCTTCTAGTCTAAAGGGGTGGCCTCTGGTATGATGATCCTCTTTATGGGTAAAAATATCCATTGCCCTCATAATTTAAGTCTTTGATCCCTCTAACCAGTTTAGTTGCACTTAGTCTCTGCACTCTCTCCAGCTCATTTATATCCCTCTTGGACTGGAGCCCAAAACTGCACTGCATACTCCAGATGAGGCCTCACCAGGGACCTATAAAGAGGCATAATTATGTTTTCACCCCTTGAGTTTATCCCCTTTTTATGCAAGACAGAACTTTTTTTGCTTTAGTGGCCACAGAATGACAACTTCTCTACAAAAACCCCTAGATCCTTCTTGGTTAAGAAAACTCCCAACACACTGCCATTTAGTGTATAACTTGCATTTATATTATTTTTGCCAAAGTGCATAAATATCAATTATCAACATTGAACCTTATTTTCCAGTTTGCCGCCCAGTTTTCCAGTTTAGAAAAATCACTCTGCAATGTGGCAGCGTCCTGCATGGAACCTATAGTTCTGCAGAATTTAATATAATCTGCAAAAATAGAAACAGTACTTTCAATGCCCACCTCCAGGTCATTAATAAACAAGTTGAAAAGCAAGGGACCTAGTACAGAGCCCTGCGGAACTCCACTAACAACACTGGTGGTAAATGGAACATTTTCTAATTGGACCACTCTTTGTAGTCTATCTTTTAGCCAGTTTTCTATCCAGGTACAAATACTATGTCCCCGGCCAACATTCCTTAATTTAACTGGAAACCTTCTGTGTGGCACTGTATCAAATGCTTTAGCAAAGTCTAAGTAAATCACATCCACTGCCTTCCAATAATCAAGGCCCCTGCTCACCTTTTCATAAAAGTAAATTAAATAAGTCTGGCAAGATCTATTACGTATAAAACCATGTTGGCACAAACTCATAGTATGATTTGCAATGAAGTCCAGTATCTTATCCCTTAATACCCATTCGAAAAGCTTTCCTGCCACTGATGTCAGACTAGCTGGCCTATAGTTTTGAGGCTGATAACGGGGATCCCTTTTTGAAAAGCAGCACCATTTTAGCAATTCACCAGTCTCTCTGCACCATGCCAGACCTCCATGAATCCTGAAAAATTAAGAAAAGCTGTTTGGCAATCACAGAGCTAAGCTCGCTAAGTACCCTGGGATTAATACCATCCAGTCCCGGTCCATGACCTTTGTTTATCTTAACATGTTCTAGTCTCTTTTGAGCTTCCTCATGCGTGAACCAAACATCCTTAGTTGTATTTCTAAAATTAGGACTATTAAGAAGGAAACCTTCATTAACTTTATTTGTGTAGCCAGATGAAAAATAACAGTTCAGAATTTCTGCTTTTTTTCTGTTCTCATCAACCAGTTGACCCCTCTCTGATATTAAGGGTCCCGCTACTTCCTGCTTCATTTTTTTTTTTTTTTTTTTTTTTTACTATTTAAATATTAAAAAAAAAAAACTGGATTATTTTTACTGCTTGCTTCAATATCCTTTTCCATATCAATTTTAGCTTTTCTGCTTGTTTTTTTTTTTTGTTTTGTTTTTTTGCATGATTTATTGGCCTCCTTGTATGTGATAAACATTTCAGGTGTCCCTGCTAACTTGAAAGCCTTAAGCTAGCCACAGACGCAAAGATCAGATTGTACAAATCAATGTACGATCGGACTTTCCCATCTCCCGAAATGCCACTAACCATTCAGATCAAAGTCTTACCATTCCGAGCAGTTAAAGAACAGATCAGCTGATGTTCTGCCCCTGACAGCAATCGTACGATAGACAAAGCTAGTGACAGTCTCCCACTGAAAATCGTACGATCGGCAATACACGCAGAGATATTATCCGCAGCCGACAGAAATTTTCTAACCTGTCCGCCGGACAAAAAATGACCGGACTCTCCACGCAGATCTTTACGACTATGGCCAGCTTAAAAAGAATGTCATCTTACCCACCTCAACAACAACACTACTATTGAACCACAACGGTTTTGTTTTGCAACGACGTTCCTTGCTTACAAGACGTCCCATTTTTGTTCTGTGTTCAACCCTGTGAAAAGCATTTCCCACTTAATATGTTGCAGAGATGCTCTTATACTGTCAAAGTTTCTAAAATTTAGTGCTTTATTTACTCCCTTTATAGAGTTATTTCTGCAACAGAATCTCAAAGGAGACCATGTTATGATCACTATTCCCCAAATGCTCACCCACACAAATGCTAGAGATGCATTCAATATTATGAGTTATTATAAGAGAGTTATTCCTAGTAGGTTCTTGTACGAGCTGGAATAAAAATTTGTCATTCAGCATATTTACAAACCTACTAGATTTGTCTGACTTGGCAACCCCATTACTCCAGTCAATGTCTGGATAATTGAAGTCACCCATAATAATAACTGACCTAGTTGTGAAGCCGCTTCTATTTGTAAAAGTAGCCGGGCTTCATTCTCGTCACTTATACGAGGTGGTTTGTAGCATACATCTATAATTCCATTGGATCTGTCTGCGTTATAGGTGCAATGTCCATGCAGTCGTTTCACATGAACCGTTTCTCATTTGCAAACAGACATTTAAAAATTCTTTTATTCTTAATACAGATTTTGTTTTTTGTATATGAACACCAGGTATTTAACCTGCAGCTTGTGCTTGGCCATTGAGATCTGAAAATAAAATACATAACATTTTACCTTTATAAAATATTTTTGCAGTCTCTCCACTAAGCAGTTCGTATGTAAAAAACCCTGCTTCATGTAAATAAACCATGTTCATAATCATATATTTTTCTAGCAGAATGTGCCATTGGGTAATCCTAAATAGAAAATTGCGATTTTAAAAAAATAAGGGCTGCCCCCTGGGATCCTACGGTTCACTGTGCACACAAACAAACCATACATGTTAGGTCACATGAGCCAATTAACAGACAGAGTTCTGTCTTTTGCTTCCACACTTCTTCCTGTTACAGTTAGAGCTGCAGTATTTCTGGTCAGGTGATCTCTGAGGCAGCACACAGACCATTACGAATTGGTGGTTCAAGGCAAGAGATGTAAAGGGGCAAAAAAACTACTTTTAATATATGAATATACATTAACAATTAACTATAGGTCATTTTGTTTGTTTTTTGCTTAGAAGTCTGTTTATGTAAGTAATTGTTAGTTGAAGTTTCTCAACCTGATTCTTTTGCCAACCTGACTGTCCCATCTCAGCCTGTCGGTTAAAGTTTCCAAATATGGCAGCCTACCTCATACTGGAACATGGGGCATCAGACAGGTAATGTTAAAGCACTGCATATCTTGTCGGCGCTGTATAATGATGATGATGAAGTATTGTGCAAATACTTTATGGCAAAGTTATAAGTAGCTTTCAAAGGCAATATTATGATAGATGTAAAAAAGAGTTTAATTTCTGGTGCAGGGAAGGAATGTCCGCAGTGTAATTTACTTCTGCGAGTGATGAAGGAATGTCCACAGCTTAATTTACTACTGTGAGTGCTGCGAGTGAAGAAGGAAATGTCTGCAGCGGTAATTTACTGGGTCCTGTGTGTTAGATTTATAGCTGATCTGCATGCTACCTTGACGGTTCGCAGCACTGAACGAGCTAAAGCAAGCTTATGAATAACCGCTGCGGACATTCCTTCTACACTCGCAGAAGTAAATTACGCTGCGGACATTCCTTCCCTGCTCGCAGTACAGAAGTAAGTCCTGCAGAGGTCTGTAAAATCCTCAGTACAGCAGCAAGAACTAGCTTCTGGTTCAGCAGTCTAGACAGAGATGTGGAGCGCCTCACAGAATCGCCCTTTTGACATTCTACAGCAGTGATCCCCAACCAGTAGCTCGTGAGCAACATGTTGCTCCCCAACCTCTTGGATGTTGCTCCCAGTGGCCTCAAAGCAGGTGCTTATTTTTTAATTCCAGGCTTGGAGACAAGATTTGGTTGCATAAAAACCAGATGTACTGCCAAACAGAGCCTCCAGTAGGGTGCCAGTCCATATAGGGGCTACTAATAGCCAATCACATCCCTTATTTGGCGCCACCCAGGAACATTTTGCATGCTTGTGTTGCTCCCAAACTCTTTTTACATCTGAATGTTGCTCACGAGTGAAAAAGGTTGGGGACCCCTGTTCTACAGTGTACATCTGGAAGCAGAGATTTAATGTTTTTGGACAAAGCATTGAATATAATAAACTTTATGCACAATAGAGCTGTTATTGAAGCAGTTTAGAGTGGATTTGTCACATAAAAATTACTGTTCCTTTAACAAGTTTCTCGACTATCGCCACGTCCTGTCTTTTTGAGCCACCAATAAGCTAGCAAATTTAAGCTGCCGATTTGGCCCTGTGTGGGGCCCTTGGACAGGTCTACCCCACCAATTTCTGGATGACAATTGGCGGTTTGATTTTTCTGCACTTTGATAGTCCTTCATCAGACATTCAGCATATCAAGAGATTTTCATCCAGTGGTTGGACTGGGGGCCAATCAGATCAGACTGATATTGCTTACCTCAAGGTGGGCATATGGGTAAAAGATCCACTTGTTTGGCAACCTCACCAAATGAGCAGGTATTATAAAGTATGGCCTGCTTTATTGAAGTAAATATACCCCATTAATATACCGTAGTAAGTCACTGCTGTGCAAAATGGTTGGATATAATGTGACAGATTTGATTTATTATTAATGGTCCCCTGGTTATGAAATTTACAGCAGTATTTCCTACACTAGGGACTGCCTTCAGTGCAATTGGGTCTCTGCAAATGGTAGGACACTCTGTAGGTTGGTATTCTTCCTGAAAATGAGAAGAGGGACATTTTTGTAATAGTTCTTGCATCCATGCTTGTAACACTCCGTTTACAATTATTAAGCGGAGTCCTACGCACAAACTCAGCTTTTTTTTTCTTTCTCCAGGCGGCTCAGTTGGCTCTGCAGAAACGAGTGGCTTCTGACAAACTTGTTTCTCGCTGCTCTGAAAGTCTCTAAACTAACGTGGGCTTTGTGAGGTCCTCAAGGTGACAGGTGTAAAATGCACACACTTCACAGGTGCAGAATTCAGCTTTACAAATAAGAATTAGCTGCTTGTTGGGTGCCTGCACAAATATTGAATTGCAGCCCTTTGATACAGAAGAAAATATCCGGGTTGGAGGTGCTAATCCAAAGGAGGCTCCCCATGTGAGTATTCATGAGCTAACGAACAAAAATCAAATAAGGGATTGCACACTATTAAAAATGAAGTATTTATTACATTAAAAGAAAAAGGTTACCAAAAATAACAAAGTAAATGGCAACATTAGCTCAATGCGTTTCTACCATAGTGGTCTTCCTCAAGGGCGCCAAAAAAGAAAAAGGCCAAATGGCAGCCAATGCACCAGCCATTCCCATCTGTCAGATTGACCCAAGGAAAAAAGATGCATATACTGTACAAGGAACCATATCGCTGTTTAACGTATCATTGTTACAGCCCAAAAAGAATCCGCCTTTGCTTCCTCATCAATGGATGTACCTTGCACTGGCCATCATGGTGCATCAGCAGATGAAAGATACAAACTTGTGGAACTAATAGATGTCAGGATTGCCAGACCCCCATGCATATACCAGAAATGAAGTTTTATGTGATTGTACTTGTACTCCTATGGGCAGCTTTAGAGTTTTTACTGATGCCCTGCCCCATCTCTCCTGGTGATCTGAGCACATGTAAAGGTGGCCATACACGGGCCGATAAAAGCTGCCGACAGACCGAGTCGGCAGCTTATTGGCCCGTGTATGGGGGCCCCCGACGGGCTTCCCCGATCGAGATCTGGCCGAAAGTCGGCCAGATCTCGATCAGATGGGGTTAAAAATCCCGTCGGATCGCGGCCGCATCTGTTCGTTGATGCGGTCCCGCGATCCGACCGCCCGTTTGGCGAACGCTAGGATCCGATCGTTGGGCCCTAGGGCCCACGATCGGATCAGCCCGATATTGGCCCACCTCAAGGTGGGCATATCGGAGGGAGATCCGCTCGTTTGGCGACATCGCCAAACGAGCGGATCTATCCGTGTATGGCCACCTTAAGAGAGTGCTGAGCTTGATGAATCTGCCCCCAGTGGGCATTCATTCACAATTTAAACACCATTTGAGTGTGTTTTTTTTATGTAACTAATATTATCAGTGTGAAGCAGTGAAAAGCAAACTGCTGGACTTGCAACCCTCTTGTGTACCTCAAACAGCTGTAAATGGGCTATTATGACTAAGTGCCCTTGTGGGTGCGAAACCCGTAGAGCGGATGGTGATGCAAGTATACTTTTTTTTAACTTTGACCATTAAAGATATATTTTTTTTAAATAGAATATTTTGGTCCTGTGGATCTGTTTGAGTGCTGGACAGCCCTGCTTCTTTTTCAAATTTTCTGGTGCGCTGCTCCCTAAAGCTTGGGGTCTGGGGCTGGTGCACCCGGACCACATCTACTACTTGGTGAGCTATCTACAGTATATTCTGGGTAGGGATGCACCGAATCCACTATTTTGGATTCGGCCGAATCCTTTGCGAAAGATTCGGCCTAATATCAAACCGAAGTGGGAAGGGGAAAACATGTTTTACTTCCTTGTTTTGAGACAAAAAGTCACGCAATTTCCCTCCCCGCCCCTAATTTTCATATTTAAATTCGGATTTGGTTCAGCATGGCAGAAGGATTCGGCGAATCTGAATCCTGCTGAAAAATGCCAAATCCTGGATTCGGTGCATCCCTAATTCTGGGACACTTGTCTCTAGGGTTGCCACCTTTTCTGGACAAAAATACCGGCCTTCTAGTGATGTGCGGGCCGACCCGAGACCCGCGGGTTCAGGTCGACCTTGCACTGCTCTTCGCGGGCGGGTGCGGGTTGAGCTCTTCTACTGCTCTCCTCGCCTGCCACCTTCAAATGCCGACTTCCGGTTTTATAGTCTTGAGTCTGCTCTCCCCGCCCCTTTTGTGATGTCATCGACGGGACGGCGCGGGTCTATAAAAGGACCCCTGAAGCGCGGGTGCAGGGGGGTTAGGGTCGGGTGCGGGTCAGGAAAACCCTGACCCGCACATCACTACAGCCTTCCTATATTTTTATGGTTTTTCCCTATAAATAACATTGGCAACAAGCAACATTTTTACTGGCCAGGCTGGTAAAATACCGGCCAGGTGGCAACCCTACTTGTCTCTCTTTATATTGCAATAGAAGAGCCATGAATAGCTTGTACATTATATCCTTGTAATCAGTTATAATAGGAGCTTTACGGTCATTTCTGTCACATAAACTCGTTTTATAATAAATCGCTCATGGTAAAATATGAGGATGTTAGGGGCAGATTTATCAAGGGTTGAATTTCGAAGTAATGGGAATTTTTTTGAACTCCTATAACATTTAAAATTGTAATAAAAAAAGACCAATCGAAATTTATTTTAAAAATCGAAGTTTTTATCTTCGGGTGAATAGGCTGAATTTGAATCAAAGGATTTTCCCCAAAAAACTTTTTTTAAAGTCCACCAAATGACTCCAATTAGGTTCTAGCTTTTAGAGGGCAAGTGTCGAAGTTTTAAAGAGACAGTACATGATAAATTTCAATATTCGAATAATCACATTTTTTTCAAATCGAATTTTGGCCTATTCGATTGTAAAAGTACTCAAAAATAGCTCGAAATTCGTATATTTGTACTTCGAATTTTCACTTTGACCCTTGATGAATCTGCCCCTAAAAGTCATTTTGGAGTTCCACGATTTCAGTGTTTTTCCATACATCCATTTGCTGACACGTAAGAAGCGGGACATTACAATACTCTAAAGTGCGAGCTCGTTGCAATAATAGCCTCATAAAAACCGTATAACCACAGTATCCAATAGAATGGCGGCTGGATGTCATGTGCTTTGCTAAAATGAGTTCCACAACCAAAATGGCGCCTGCTCACGTGTCTACTACTCTAATAACCAAGTTACCGGGAGAGAGAGAGAGAGAAAAGTCTGGAATTCTCTCATCCCTCATTTGTTCTAGTCCAATTCGTCCCCGCTGGGAGGACTAAGATGGCGCAGGGGCAGGGAGTCGTGACGCATTTCCTGTGAAAGTCCAAAGCCGAACTCATTGCGCTGCGCGCGCAGCCAGACGCGGTGAGTCAGGCAGAGCCGGATCAGCAGCGGGAAAAATGGCGGAGAACGACAGCTGGGGTGAGACAAAACTGCATGTGGAACGACGTTACGAGCTCGCGTTCATGTTAATTGTACTAACGTTGCCTTGGCTTTATGTATCTCGGTCTCGTTTATGGACTTTTGTTCTTGTATGGGGGAGCGCACTTGTCCAGCCCTCGTGTTAATGGGCTCCTCTAACACTCGCGGTCCCTCCGCTGGCCCCTGAACACTCCTAACCTTTCCCCTACTCGCACCATGTGTTCCCCCCCTTGCCGGCCAATGGTACAGCCCTACTACTGATAGGACAGTGTCTACTCATTGTCACCAGCATGGCACCCAGATGCCTCTACACTTGGGCCGCTCCATACTCACGCTTAGTAGCCCCGCGTTACGTAGGCCACAGACAGGGCAGTACATGTTCCCTTTAGCCCTTGCTTCATGCTGGCTCTTTGGTGAAAAGACTGCCGGGAAAGGTCCATTGTCCAGCAGGCGCTGCTTGGTAGATGTGTAGCTGCTGAAAGGTGACCGCACAGGCGACAAACAGCTCCATTATACACGCTTGGGAGGTGTTCATATAAGTAGGGCTCAGTTCCCCTTTAACAGCTATCCCTGCTTCATTACAGGCTTGCCTAGTCTCATTTTCAAAACTGGCCCAGAACTAGCCAAGAGGCACTTCAAAAAAAGTAAAAAATTAATATATGTGAAAATTTGCATAAAAAACTACAGAGGGGGCCCAGGAGGTATAGGGACCCTATAAGGCCCTAATTAGGGTTGCCACCTGCCCGGTATTTTACAGGCCTGGCCGGTAAAGATGATGGTTGATCCCAATGTTATTAATAGGGATAAAAGATAAATATATAGGAAGGCCTTATTTTTTCCCAGAAAAGGTGGCAACCCTAGCCCCGATACATATACAATTTCAATAAATATCGGTAAGACAGGTCAACCTCTAGACACTGGTGGCCAGAAGATATTTGTTTTTTCCACAAAATTGAAGAAAGTCACTGGAAAATGCGAGAATGCTTGAGAGGGGTGGGAGACTGGGGTACAGAACCCTAAAATCCGGTAACTCCTGACTTCTACATAAGTCGGTCACATTGCCAAGTTTTAATGTAAGACTACAATGCCCAGCAGGCAGTCAGGAAATTGTAAAACCAAAACGACATTACCCAACATGCACTGGGAGATGTAGGCTTGGCACATTAGGGCAAGTGAAAACTTTGGCTGGTTTCCAAAGTACAAACCAATCAAAGGCCCAAATCCATACTTTGGCTAGTTTGTACTTTTAAATTAGTAGACCAATTTTGCTGGAAAACCACCAACCCTGGTTCATTAGCAAAGCGCAACTCTAACGGGGCCGGTTTAAAGGCAATTCTTCAGCCCACCGCATTGGCTTTACATTCCATTGCCTTTTTTTATGTCAGCTGGGGGCACCCTCAGAGCTAAACTTGCCCCTCCTCCTCCCTTTCCAAATGTTACTCTGTCATGCAGTTTATGCCTTTTCATTGACAAACTTTTTTTTATCATACTGGGCTTTCACACTCGCACATAAAATACAAACACAGGGTGGTATATCACAAAGAAATCTCTTTATATAGAAAACAAATATACAGTAGATCAGCTATAAATCTTATTTGCTATAGTCATATATACATCAGATACAAACCACCAAGTTGTGTATAAGAGGCAAAAAGAGGTTACAGGAAGCAGATATAATTGCCATAAAATTACAATAACCCTAACATTTCGGCACAATAGCCTTTGTCAAGGGGAATTCTCAAGGGTAAATCGCCTTTTAATCATGGGCTTCTGGTAGTGAGTACATTATATTCCCACTGTGCCTTTCCCCTTGTTGGCCTCCACTTATTCCATTACATATATTTTATCCCGTTCACTTTCAAACGAATACCTTTATCTCCTGTTCATATCAGCCACCTCCCCTGTAAGTCCAGCACCTTCTCTCTGTTCAGCGGTGTTCCAGTGTGTAATGTGAATGGCTGCAGCTGCCTCATCAGGGTTTTTCTGTGTGGCTCGCCCTATGAATAGCAGCAATCGTCCTCATTATCTTGCATGTACAAACACATTTTTAGCCGAACATGGGGCTCAATAACAATATTCCTTAAGACCGTGCTTGCCATACTTGGATATTTAATTACTCTTTCTTTTTATAACTACATAGTAGTTTGTTGTTTTTTTGGTTTTTTTTTTACATTCTTGACCTCACAATCAATCTTTAACATGTCAGCTAGGATTGCATATATTTTTTTTAAACCCCAATTTAGCATTTTTTATATAGTCTTTTTCTTGTTTTCTGCCTCCTTGCTGAGATTGCCATTACATTACCTTTTTGTTAACGGAACATCAACGGCAAAATTCGAAAGTGCTTTAAAGGAATGTCAATATTATTTACTATTTCCCTGCACGGCTAAAAATAGTGTTTGCTTCAGAAACACAACTATAGTTAATATAAACAAGCTGCCATGTAGCTATGGGGGCAGCCATTCAATTAGAGCAGTGATCCCCAACCAGTAGCTCATGAGCAACATGTTGCTTTCCGACCCCTTGGATGTTGCTCTCAGTGGCCTCAAAGCAGGTGATTTTTTTTTTTTCATTTAGAAATTTTTATTTTCTGTAAAACGTTTACAAACATATCATTAGTACACGTATGATCATATAAGTTGTGATTCTAGTTACATTATAAAGCAGGTGCTTATTTTTGAATTCCAAGCTTGCAAACAAGTTTTAATTGCATAAAACAAGTATAGTGCCAAGTAGAGCCTCTTGTAGGCTGCCAGTCCACACAAGGGACTTTTTCATGCTTGTGTTGCTCACCAACTCTTTTTACATTTGAATGTGGCTCATAGGTAAAAAAAAGGTTGGGGACCCCCGAATAAGAGGATACACAGTAAATAACAGCTAAATTCTAAAAAAAATCCCATTGTATGATACAGAGCTTATCTGTTATTTGCTGTCTACCCTGTGCCTTTCACAGCTTAGAATGGCTGCCCCCATTGCTATACAGCAGCTTGTTTATATAAACTATAGTAAAGATTCTAAAGCAAATACACCAGTTGTACCAGTGCAGGGCAACAGTACTTTATATTTTTATTACTTTAAAACACTTACATTTTTTGGTATTGCTATCCCTTTAAATACTGATAACCATTCTCGTAACTGACCATGTCATGATTATAGCGGTTGTTCAACGTTTATTCTCATGCAGAAAATGATATTCTGAGACAATCTGCAATTGATTTTCATTTTTCTTTTTGGGGTATTTTAGTTATATAGGGCGTTATTCAGCAGCTCTACAGTTTGCAGTTTCAGCAATCTGGTTGCTATGGCCTTGAATTACCCTAGCAACCAAACATCGCTTTGAATAAGGGATTGGAATATCAATAGAGGCCTGAATAGAAAGATGAGTAAAAAAAAAAAAAAAATTTGTAGCCCTACAGAGTATTTTTTTAAATGGGGTCCGGGATCCCATTTTGAAAGCTGGAAACAGTCAAAATAAATGGGAAATAATTCAAAAACTATTTAAAAAAAAAAAGTCCAATTGAAAAGTTGCTTAGAATTAGCCATTCTATAACATACTAAAAGTTAACTTTATGGAAAGCCAAATTACAGAATGACCACTTATCCGGAAAACCCCTTTAAATATTGATTGTATAGTCCACCCCTAAAGGTGGCCATAGATGCAGAGACCCGCCCGTTTGGCGATGTTGACAAACGAGCGCATCTTTCCCCGAAATGCAATTAACAGGCATGGCTATATCGGGGGTAATCTGATTGTTCGGCCGTATGGCCAAGCGATCAGATTACGATGTGCCATGGGCTCCGGCGGGATCGGTCGGGTCAAAATCAAACCTGACCGATCGACCAAACGACCGATCTCGGCCGGACAAAAGATGTCGGCACACGCCACACACGATCCGAAAATCGTACGAATCCTCGATTCGTATAATCGGATCTGTGTGTCTATGGCCACATTAAGGATAGAACGCTGCCTACATGCTGTCCCGAAATTGTTCCCAATATGTGCTTTGTTCTTTGGCCTGGATAAAAGGGGTTGTTCACCTTCAAACACTATTTTCAGACAGTTCACTAGAAATAAAGACTTTTTTCAATTACTTCCTATTTGCTGTTTGTAACAGTTTTCTAATGTTGCACTGTAAAGTTCCAAATGGATACATTGTTATCTTTGTCCCTGCTGAGCAGAATCCCTGACTTTCATTAAAGGCAGCTGTTGGAATTGATACAATAGTTACTGATATTCCACAGATGCTGCTGAGAAATGTATCAACTAATTGTAGTAAATTGTAACAGTTCAGATGCTCCTGGATCACTGAGTTGCCAGACTGAAACAACAGAGACGGGAACATTCAACTTTAACCTTAAATTTTGGGAAAACTGTAAAAGATAAAAAAAAAAAGAAAAAAGCCTTGTGTATGGAGAAGAAACTGAAAACAACTCAACTGAAAAAAATTGTTTGGAAGGTGAACAATTGGGTACTAAAAATTTCTTGTGACTGCTATAAGTTTACCTCCCCATTTTTTTCATTGTTTTATTCACTGGATACTTCGATTTCCGAAGTTAACTCACCAGTAAACTTGGGGCAGGCGTTTTTTCATTAAAGCTGGCGGAAGACACGGGGAAGCAGTTCCAGGAGATTAGTCGCCCCAAAGAAGAGGTGATTAGTTGCCGGCGACTAAATCTCCACGAATCTCCAAGTGCTCTTACCCTAGAGCTGGGCGCTATAGATCCCTGCCAGTGTTATTCATGGTACTTTTAACTTGTATTCGCTGCTGGCCTTTAACTGCACTTATTATCTGCCAGCACATGATCTCCTGTAGCACCTTCTTGTCATTCTCTGGCCTTTTCATACAGGATTTATTTTGCTTAATTATTTATCTACAGCAGGTTTCACCTTTCTCTCTGCATTTCTTCCTGTTCAGGGTTCCCCTTAATACCTTTTCAACTATTTGCATTTTTACGTCCTTGTAGGAGTATTTTCTTGCCTTCCTCTCTTCTCATTTATGGTAATAAGACCTTATGACTTTTTGTTGGTTCTTCATTTTTATGGACCCCTCTTCTTATGTCTTAAAGGGGAACTATCGCGAAAATTAAAATTTAATATTGGCTAAACAAGAAACTTTCTAAATGCAATCAATTAAAAATTTTGCATTGTTTCTGAAATAATCTTTTATCTTCACTATTCCTCTCTCGGCATCTGTATTCTCTCTTCATGCAGCAGTTGGCTGTCAGATGAATGATCCAATATATGTATATATATATCCCTAGCAAATGTATTAGAGTTCACTCAAATAACTGATTCCAGTACAAACAAAACCCAACAAAATAACTACCTTTTGCATAAATCCTGCATGTAGAGAGCCAGGATTTCTGCTGATTTTAATAGTGAGCTCTAATACATCTTCTAGGCAAATGCAGCCCCCCTTATAAGATATATTGGATCATTCATCTGACACCCAACTCCTGCATAAAGCTCCCCATAGACGCGAAGATTCTTCTTGCCGAACGACTGATTTTAGGGAAGTCCGACCAATCCTTGGAAATTATTGTGCGGTTAGTGGGATTCGAACGATCTTACATCTTACGATTTTTCGGCCGACATCTGTCAGGAAATTGACCGGCCAGGTCAAAAAATCTTTGTCGGTCCCAGTGCAATCTCTCTGTTTGCAGGGCCAAGCAGGCAGCTCCCCTTTGTTTTCCTGGCAAATTGGTCTTTTTAGTTGATGGTCAATTCGTACGATCGTTCCGAGAAAATCGTGGTCTCACGATGAGGATCTGATCTTTTAAAAATCTCAACATCTATGGCCAGCTTTAGACAGATTGAGGAGAAACAGATGCTGAGAGAGGAATAGTGAAGATAAACTTGATTATTTCAGAAAAGGTAAATGATTGTATTTAGGAAGTTTCTTGTTTCATTATGCTGAGGCCAATATTACACAATAATTTTCGTGATAGTTCCCCTTTAATTTTTTGTTGTCACACCGAGATCTATCAAAAATCTGTTGGTAGCATTTGCTGGTCTTCTGTCTAAATGTCTACATCTTATTGGTTTATATGGCTTAATGTACCTGATTTAGCTTTATTCTTTACTACATATGTTATTTGCCACTTAGACAAGTTGCCAGCAGTCAGTCCGTGCTTCTCCGTGTGTTTTATACACCCCCTTATCCACTTCTTAAAGGGCAGCATACCCCCTTATTCACACGAGTTCAATAAATAGTGTCTGTGCTGAGCATAAGTTTTATTTTTTTTATCACAAAAAATCCAAAATCTTGAGCCAAGCAGGATGAACAGGGACACTGAAGATCCTCCATATTGGGCCTTTACAAGACAGATAATTGGATTGTCATTATGCAGGGGATTAGCTGAGCACTGGGAATCTAATTCTATATTTCAAAAAGACTAAACATGGAGTAGCAATAATCTTCTTAGGAAACAAGATTTTTATTCTTGTGTGATAAAAACAATAGACAAAGTATGTTTAGCATGAGACCTGTCCATTGAACCCATGTTGGAAAAGAGGGGTATACTCCCCCCCCCCCCCCAGCAAGCCTTTGATTATTGCTGCCTCTGTCTTTATTTGTGTTTAAAGTGTAATTATGCCAATAGACTACATTTCCACTCTCCCTGTATCTACAGATGCTGATGACTTTGAGGCAGAAGATCTAAATCAAAAGGGTGCTGCGTCAGGCCCCGTGATAGTAAAGGATCGCTGGGAGGGAGAGGATGAAGAGGAAGATGTTAAGGTGAGTGCAATTTACATTTATTTTTTTTAAATGTTTACATTTTCATGTATTTGGTGATGATTTATAGGCATGCCTATTAAATGTTACCCTCTACTAAAATGTGGTTTATGTGCTTATTGTATGTCAGTATTGTACCACGTCAGTGTTAATTAAATACAGTTTCAGACTGCTCTGATGCTCTTCTGCTTAGGAAAATTGAGAGGTTTTTAATTTTTTTCCTAAGCAGAACACCAGAGCAGCCTCTTTCTCCTGACAATTTCCTTGAATACTTGCTGGTCAGAATGGGCAGAAACTGACCAGCAGGTGGTGCTGTTGTAACAAAATTCATTCATATTAACAGTACATGTATCCCTTAAAGGAGAAATCAACCTGTGGGGGAAAAAAACCCCTACCCTTTACTTACCTCTCGTCGCAGATTCTTCCAGCGATTGGCAATTTCCGTGTAATTCTGCGCATGCGCGGTTGTCGCAAACTGCTCCAACTGCGCATGCGCAGAAATACCGATCTCTCAGTCAGCTTACAGAGGAGCCGGAAGATGGACGTGTGGAACTTCGCTGGAAGAATCTGCGTTGAGGGGTAAGTATGGGGCATCTCCCCGGGGTGGTAGTTAGCCTGGGGGAGGAGGGAGGGCTACCTGGGGTGGGGAGTAGGGGTTTTTCCCCCACAGGTTGATTTCTCCTTTAATATCTTGGGGAATAAAGTTTGATAGCAAGGCTTCTGGAATTGCTTTTAGGGCAGAGACATATGCTCCGATTTGGGAGATTGTCACTCGGCAATAAATCACCTCTTCTTCAGGGCAACTAATCTCCCCGAACTGCCTCCCGCCGGCTAGAATCTAAATCACTGGCAGGATGGCACTTGGAGTGCTTTGTTTTCCAAAGTCGCCTGAAGTTAATAAGATTATTATTTCATTATCTATCTGCTTAGGATAATTGGGACGATGAAGAGGAGGCACAGGATGCAACTAAACAAGAGCCACAGAAAACAGGTGAGAAAATGTGCCCATTAGCCTCCAGTGTACAAAGCTACAGGAGAAGGGAGGACACTATTTTGGTGTAAAGCAAATATGCCTTTGACTGGGTGGAGGGTGAAGATGGGCATTTTGTTTTCTAAAGGTTGCAATACACAACCTGGTCTGACAGATTGCATCCAGAGATAAATGCATGGATATCGTGCAACGTGCTATATATTGTTTTTTTTCTCTGAGGCAGAGCAGCCCAATGATAATAAAAGAAGCAAAGAGCAGTTTTCAAAGATACAGCTTCTTTTTTTTTGTTTGTTTTTTTTTTTTTCCTTCCTTTTGCTGTCAGGGCCATAATACTCAATCCACCAGCATGACCGGAGTATCCGTCTGAGGGGCCCAACAACTGGTTCGGCAGTATGGCTGAAAATTGCTAAACTGCCCAACCAAATCGGGTATGGCCCCTTAGCTGTCTACTTACTTTTTTTCTTTTTCTTTTTTTTATTCCCTCTCCGAGTAGAGCTGAAGGTTCCAGAAAAGAAGAAATTACAAGAAAAAATAAAAGAAAAAGAGAACTTGCAGAAAAAGAGGAAGGAAGAACTGAAAAAGCAGGTAAGTGCTAGAAATCATACTGCATTAAAATATTGACGTTTGTGTTAAGGGGTTTGGGAAATGGCAGAATCTTCCTTATGTTCACCTCTGTACAGGCATTGGAGTCTTCAAACCTACCGGAGATCACTCCAGAGGAACAGTTGGCAGAAAAGCTTCGCCAACAGAAGTTACAGGAGGATTCTGACTTAGAATTAGCAAAGGAGGCTTTTGGTAAGTTGCTGGTAATTAGCCCTGTATCTGTGACAAAATAAGTGACCCTGGGCACTCAACTTTTAGCCCTGGTTGCTGCCTCCTCTTTATAAAACATGGTGGCCCAGGCTCGCTTCTTACACTGTAGCAAGGTATCCCTGGCATCACTCTAGCTGCTCTGTGTTTGGGTATGTTCCCTCTGTTAGTTTCTGTCACAAGTCTCTTTGACTCACTAGGGAAAAACTGATTGCACTATATGATAGATATAGGACCTGTTATCCAGAATGCTCAGGACCTGGTGTTTTCCAGATAATGGATCTTTCCGTAATTTGGATCTTCATACCTTCTCTACTAGAAAATCATGTAAATGTTAAATAAGCCCAATAGGCTGGCTTTGCTTCCAATAACGATTAATTATATCTTAGTTTGGATCACGTACAAGCTGCTGTTTTATTTTTACAGAGAAAAAGGAAACTGGTTTTAAAAATTTGGCTTATTTGGATAAAATTGAGTCTATTCCGTAATTCAGAACTTTCTGGATAACTGGTACCGGGAAATAGCACTTCCATACATTTACAATACCTACAACCCGGCAATAACAGGGTACGTTAAAAATAAAAAAAGTAGCTCATCTGGCCCAGCCAAATAGGATGAGTCAGGTCTTCAATGGTTTTAGGGCTAGTCCACACGGGGAGATAGCGACGCGTTTGCGGTCGCGGCGACAAAGCGCCGCGACAGTCGCCGCGACCGGCGCAGGCGACAGTTTTGTATGGGCGCCTATGTAAAAACGCCTGTGCTAACCACACGAGGCAATGCGCTTTTTAACAGTCGCCTGAAAATGCCTCGCCAGGCCTTTTCAGGCGACTGTTGAAAAGCGCATCGCCTCGTGTGGTTAGCACAGGCGTTTTTACATAGGCGCCCATACAAAACTGTCGCCTGCGCCGGTCGCGGCGACTGTCGCGGCGCTTTGTCGCCGCGACCGCAAACGCGTCGCTATCTCCCCGTGTGGAATAGCCCTTATAGTTGATTGTAAATGCTGTCAAATTCAGTATATGTGCACACCATTCTATTCTCTGTACTGCTGGTTCTTACTCTTAAAACAGTAGCATAAACCAGCTAATTACTGACCTGTGAAGAACCATGCAGGGCATTCTGGCAACGGGGGGGGGGGAGATCACTTTTAACGTAAAAAATAATGCAGATTGCTTATTCTAAGGGTTGCCCAACATACAGAGATTTTAGGGTGGCCTTTAGCACAGATAACCTTAAAGTTTTGCCTCTGTTTATCTTGTGCCAGGAGTCAATGTTCCGGTTACTGGAATAGATGCCATGAATCCGTCCACACGAGAAGACTTTACGGAATTTGGGAAGCTCCTTAAAGAAAAGATAACCCAGTATGAGAGATCGTTATATTACCCTGGCTTCCTGGAGGCCCTTGTGCGGGACGTGTGCCTCTCGTGTAAGCGATCTTCTATATTTTTCACGTTTTCACACATGACTGTGCTACACTTTTTCTGTTAGTCATTCATTTTGCCTATGTGGTGGCCTTGAATGTGTGTGTATTTGTGTATTTTAGTGGAAGTTGAAGATCTCAAAAAAATCAACAGTTCCCTAACAGTGCTGTGCTTTGAGAAACAAAAGCAAGAGAAGGTGAGTTCAAGAATTATTTTGTTGGGTAAGAGGAGTATTGGAAGAATTTCACAGTAACATTAAAAATGGAGCGTTTTAAAGTAATAAAAATATAATGTGCTGATGTGCTGCGCTGCTAGAAACACTACTATTGTTTATATAAATAAGCTGCTGTGTAGCAATGGGGCAGCCATTCAAAGGAGAAAAGGATCCGGTTACACAGCAGATAAGCTCTGTAGAACATAATGATGTTATCTATTATCCTGTGCCATATAGCCTTATTTCAATTTCCACCATTGCTACACAGCAGCTTGTTTATATGAACTATAGTAGTGTTTCTGAAGCAAACCGCTTAGTTGTACCAGTGCAGGGCAACACTATATGAAATTTTCATTACTTTAAAACACTTTAATATTTTGGTGTTACTGTTCCTTTAAAAGAGCACTAACCTGTAGCCCCACTCCACTGCCCCTCCAAGTTCCTTCCCCGCAGCATCTATTCTTCTGAAAAGTCTACTTGTATCCTGACCTGGTATAAAGCTGAAGATCCGTGTTGCTGCTCTAACAGAAAATGATCTGACACACACAGAAGGAGCTTGCAGGGGGTGCAGTGGAGGTGGGTGGGACGGTGCTTGGGTTTCATTCTCCTTTAAAGGAGAACTAATCCCTAAAAATAGAGCTAAAAATGCCATGTTTTATATACAGCACTTATATAAGCTTCAGCTTCTCAATAGCAGCAATGATCTAGGGATTCTAACTTGTCACAGGAGGTCACCATCTTGGAAAGTGTCTGTGACACTCACATGCTCAGTGGGCTCTGAGCAGCTGTTGAGAAGCTAAGCTTAGGGGTCATCACTACTTATCCAGCAGAAAATGAGGTTTGTCTGTAATATAAGGTGATGCTACAAGGCAGATTATTAAATTCTGATGCTAGTTGCACTGGTTTCTGTGTTGACATGTAGTAATTATCTATACTAATCCGCCTTATATTGTGACATTTCTATCAGATTTTCTATCATATAGCCTTTTTTCAATTTCCACCATTGCTACACAGCAGCTTGTTTATATGAACTATAGTAGTGTTTCTGAAGCAAACCGCTTAGTTGTACCAGTGCAGGGCAACACTATATGAAATTTTCATTACTTTAAAACACTTTAATATTTTGGTGTTACTGTTCCTTTAAAAGAGCACTAACCTGTAGCCCCACTCCACTGCCCCTCCAAGTTCCTTCCCCGCAGCATCTATTCTTCTGAAAAGTCTTTTATATACAGCACTTATATAAGCTTCAGCTTCTCAATAGCAGCAATGATCCAGGGATTCTAACTTGTCACAGGGGGTCACCATCTTGGAAAGTGTCTGTGACACTCACATGCTCAGTGGGCTCTGAGCAGCTGTTGAGAAGCTAAGCTTAGGGGTCGTCACTACTTATCCAGCAGAAAATGAGGTTTGTCTGTAATATAAGGTGATGCTACAAGGCAGATTATTAAATTCTGATGCTAGTTGCACTGGTTTCTGTGTTGACATGTAGTAATTATCTATACTAATCCGCCTTATATTGTGACATTTCTATTCTATGTGTACTGTATATTGTGAGTGGGTCCCTAAGCTCAGTAAGTGACAGTAGCACAGAGCATGTGCAGTGAATCAGCAGAAAAGAAGATGGGGAGCTACTGGGGCATCTTTGGAGACACAGATCTTTACTGCTAAAGGGCTGTGGTTGTCTTGGGATGGTACAGAAGCCCAAAACATAACATTTCTAGCTACTTCTTTAGTTTAACTTTCCTTTCCGCATCCTTTTGTGCAGCAAGAGACTTGGCATATTTGTTGTGCCTGCATAAAATGTATTTGTCTTTTTTGACTTTTCAGCAGCAAACTAAAACCAAAAAGAAAAAGAAGGGAGTTGTTCCAGGAGGAGGATTAAAAGGCAACATGAAGGATTATCTAGAAGATTATGGGGGCATGGATGAGGGCTATGGACGAGAGTTTGACGATTTCATGTGACATGCTGGTTCTTTGTGGCCCTCGTTAAGGAGTGCTCTCTCCTCCCTCAGGACTCTGCCAAATGCTACAGTCAAAGAAATCATCCCCCAATTCATCAGGCTGTCTATATATATTTAAAAAAAAAAAAAAAAAAAACAATTGGCCATGGTGTGTGACTGGATTCTACTTGGTGGTTGATGCCCACATCACACATTAAACAATTAACCTATGCAGCTCTTTTCAGCACCCCTTTAACTCAAGGCCTACAACCTTTCCATCTCTGCTTGTGGCTTGTACCTTCAACTCTGCCATGTTGCAAACAGTGATCCCTGCTTTCTGCCTATGAATATAGTCTCTCTTTCTCTGGGCAGAATATTAAATCTTTTTCTTCTGGCTCTTTACTTCCTGCCTCATTGACACTGCCCTCCCGGCCATCTTGGTTTTTTTTATATTGGTTTCTTAGCTTTGTGCTGGAGGAATCTCCTGCTATGAACTGTGATTCCTGGTGGACTCTGCTTGGTGCTTTTCCTTATTAAAACCATCTTAAATCACCTACAGTCTGTGGAACTGTGAAGATGCAGGAGAAGGGTAAGGAGATAGCGCTGGTGCATCAGACTATGTGCTGCCTTCTGTTTTTGAAGTGAAAACAAAACTGCCAGTTATAAAATGTGTGTCACCGATGAGATTGTGGCCAACTATCAATTCTTGATGGCTCTGCTGGAGGGGAGGGATATTTATTCAGTGATTGCGTGTCCGTGTGGCTTCACGATTGGTTAATTGCTTTTTGACTCTCGCTCCAAGGTTCAAGGTCTGGCCCTTTCTTTTTAAACTTCTGCTCACCCACTGGATGGCGCTTTGCAAGCAGGTCCCTACGGGAGAATTGTTATATTAACAATGAGACTGCAATGTTTGTTTTATAAGACAACTAATTTAATAAACTCATCCTTGTGACAAGATTGCTTGTTTTGCTCTCTCCTCCATAGACAGGGTTGCTCTCCTTAGGCAAAGTGTTACACCCGGTATTTCCTCAGTGTAAGACAGGGAAATCAAAATAGCTTTTGGAACCGCAAGCTGCATTTGTATTCGCAATTAAAATATATATATATTCTGTCAGAAATGATGCATATGTTATTTCTTTGATGCTATCCTTTGCATTAGCCTAGATTTCTAGTATTTTTTTACTTTTTCTTGTTGCTTTTCATTTTTCTATGGGTCACAATACTTCTGCATTTGCCTTATACACTACATTTCTTCTTGCTTTGTTTTCCATCGCTTCTATCGTGGTGTTAGTCTTCCTGTAGTTTAGGCTAATGCCACATGGGGCTTATTCTCAGCCTGAGGCATTAGTTTAAGGTGCCACCATACTCGGTGTCTGCTTCTAATCTTCCATCAAGCTTCCTACAGGTTAATTTTCTCCATAAACAAAGCCAGTGGGGCTGTGCAATCATGTAAAGGGCTGTTAAAGGAGTTCTCTGGGCTTACTTCCCCTTTGTCTGTACAGCTGAACCCAGAGCAATACCAGCAGATTTCATACTGTGTATCAAAGGAAAACTATACCCCTAAACAATGCAGGTCTCTAAAAATATATTGAATAAATCAGCTCATATGCTAAACCCTACTTCATTTAAAACCGTTTTCATGTTATGCTTTTTTTAGTAGTAATTTGGTAATGGCAAATAGAAAATTGTCATTTTAAAAAATAAGGGCTGCCCCCTGGGATCCTAAGATTCACAGTGCACACAAACATACCATACATGTTAGGTTGCATGAGCCAATCAACAGACAGTTCTGTCTTTTGCTTCCACTCTTCTTCCTGTTAGAGCTGCAGTATTTCTGGTCAGGTGATCTCTGAGGCAGCACACAGACCATCACGAAATAGTGGTTCCAGGCAAGAGATGTAAAAGGGCAAGATTTACTTAAATATACCAGTTTGGTAAGATTCTTTAATATTTCATTTAATTTGATATATATGATCTGTTGCTTAAATATTCATTGGGGGGGGGTATAGTTTTCCTTTAAGGAAAACCTTGCAAGAATATATTATAGTATCATGACCCTAGAAATATTAGAATAATAAAAGTATGTTAATTCTTCTGGGGGTGTTTTTGAGACCCAAGCTTTAGGGATTTTTTTTTTTTTAACTAAGTGGTATGAGGTTGAAATAACACACAGGAATTAAGCTTATCTCGTTGCTCTATACTATATGTGTAGTTTACTGGGCTCAGCTGCCAGTTAGATCTTTCCTATCCAAAGTCTCTGGCCGCTATACGCTTCGCTTTCAAGTGTGAGAGCTTTTGGTTTCCTTTAAAAGGTGATAATATCCATAACTGATGGACTCTGCAGAGTCGCTGCTGAGAGATTGAGAAGAGCGGGGCCTCTGCTGCTAGTGAGACAAAATACGAGTTACTGAAGGGTTTTTATTTTGCATACAAGGGGGTGGGGGAGTTATGATAAGCAAACTAAACCTTTATTTTCATTATGCATAAGTACTAGAAAGTCTAGTTTGGATAGGTCTGTATTTTTATTAGTGCCAGAAGCTTAAAAAATGGCAAAAAAATGTGTAATGTGTCTCAATATAAAGTGAAATATTCATCCAAATTGTGTCTTCTCTTTTTGTTTTGCTACTCCCTGTACACACTTCCTCTTACAACTCCATTTTTAAAGGGACAGTATGAAACTATGTTCAATATAACTAAATCATGGGGCTTTTGTAATCCAATCTGTTGAGATTGGGTTCCAAGCCATCTATTGTACATACCATATGCACGTGATTAGTCCTACAGCTCTCAATAGTAAAATCCAGGTCCCACTAAGACCCATTCAGTTACATTGAGTAGGAGAAACAGCCTGCCAGAAAGCAGTTCCATCCTAAAGTGCTGGCTCTTTCTGAAAGCAAATGACCTGAGATGGCGCCTACACACCAATATTACAACTAAAGAAAATACACTTGCTGGTTCAGCAATTAAATTTTATATTGAATTATTTGCGGTGTAAACAGTGTAATTTAGAAATAAAAACGACATCATAAAAATCATGACAGAATCCCTTTAACAAACCTATGTGCTAAACTGTAAGCAAGAAAAACTCACATTTTTATGATTCATTTTTATACCTACAGACCTTTCTAGCTTGTCTGGGATCTTCTGCTTTGTATAATCACAACATAAGGTGCGTGACTCCACTACTTCTGGAGTCAGAAGAGGCCACTGTGAAAGATCAGTATTACTTGTGTTTCCATGTTGTTCTAAAGATTCTTTCCATGAAGAAATCCTTTGCCACGAATGCCATAAAGTTAGATGACCCCACAGATTTTTGGGGGTGTGATAAACCCATACCTACTGACGAGAGAAGCATAATATTTCATTTTTGTGTCTAGTATTCAGCTTAGATGGGTTTGCATGACTCTAACCTTGGCTGTTCCTCAGAGGCAGTAAGATAGCTTCCTTTGTTTCCAGGTTCCAGCCCTGAGCCCAGTAGAGAAGGACTACGTGTGACTTGTTCTTAGAAGATGTCAAAACTGCTCATAAGACTTCTGGTTCCTGAGACCCAGTGAAATGCCTGCAAGTAATTGATACACCCCTTAACATGTTATTTCATGACACATGTTATTTCAAGATTACGGTCAGAGAGACACAACTAGAACACAGTACACTACTTTGTATATGCAATTATATGTGCATTACCTGTGAGGCATAGCTTTAGGAGTATCTTCTGTCCTGTTGTGTGGACTACTGTAAATCTCTTCCACATGGATCACAGTGTGAATCTCTTCTTGCTCTTTGGCTGAAAAACACCCCTCTCGCTGCAGGAGATCTACCTGAAGAGCAGCATATTTCAGGTAACAAAGAACGCCTAAAGCAAGATGGTGGTTAAGAGCAATTGAGAAATTAAAGGGATACTGTCATGGGAATTTTTTTTTTTTTTTCAATACATCAGTTAATAGTGCTGTTCCAGCAGAATTCTGCACTGAAATCCGTTTCTCCAAAAAAGCAAAACAATTTATTTATATTTAATTTTGAAATCTGACATGGGGCTAGACATATTGTCAATTTCCCAGCTGCCCCAGTCATGTGACTTGTGCTCAGATAAACTTCAGTCACTCTTTACTGCTGTACTGCAAGTTGGAGTGATATCACCCCTCTCCCCCCCAGCAGCCAAACAAAAGGACAATGGGAAGGTAACCAGATAGCGGCTCCTTAACACAAGATAACAGCTCCCTGGTAGATCTAAGAACAGCGTTCAATAAAACTAAATCATGGGGCTTTTGTAACCCAATCTGTTGAGATTGGGTTACAAGCCATCTATTGTACATACCATATGCAAGTGATTCATCCTACAGCTCTCAATAGTAAAATCCAGGTCCCACTGCGACACATTCAGTTACATTGAGTAGGAGAATCAACAGCCTGCCAGAAAGCAGTTCTACCCTAAAGTGCTGGCTCTTTCTGAAAACACATGACCAGGCAAAATTACCTGAGATGGCACCTACACACCAATATTACAACACAAAAATAATACACTCGCTGGTTCAGGAATGAAATTTTATATCGTAGAGTGAATTATTTGCAGTGTACTTTAGAAATAAAAACGACATCATAAAAATCATGACAGAATCCCTTTAAAGAAAACTACCCACCAGCAATGTCCTGACATCCCAATCTGATGTGTGCAAACAAATGTGTTTGAGCTCAGTCAAACACACAAATGTAATAAGAACGATCGTTCGTTGCCGGTGTCACACAAGCACTTGTAATTGTAAACGTCTACAGTCAAAGGATATTAATTACAGTGTTGTTTTTGGCAAGACAGAAAGTTCATCCTAGAGATTATTCAGTGATGTGACAGAGGGAAATATTTATTACAGGAGTGTATTTATAACAAAAGAGCTGTAATGTTTTATCTTTACCTATATCAGGGGCCTGGCATCTTGCTTTCCCCCCAGGGCTGCTTTATGCCTAGCACCCTACACACAGCTAGGGTTGCCACCTTTTATGAAAAAAAAATACCGGCCTTCCTATATTTTTATTAATAACATTGGGATCAGCCATCATTTTTACCGGCCAGGCCGGTAAAATACCGGCCAGGTGGCAACCCTACACACAGCAGAGTGTGGTATGCCCCACTGGGTGGGGGTGGGAGCAATTTAAGAATTTATGCTTTACCATGAAATGCAGGTTTTAATAAAAAAGAGCACCAGTGTCTCTGTTCACAAATTAAACACAGTTGTTATGTTTTGGTAGCCGAGGAGTATAACAGTGCTTTATTAGCAGGCTCATGCAGCCATTACACTTCAACTCTAATACTTTAAAACAGTCTAGAAAGTACTATGTACCAAGTATAACTCTTGTGCACAGTGACACCTACAGGCCCTTTGTATAAACACCACAACAGTAACTCAATTTTACATCCCCTGATTTTAAGTTTTGTCTCATTTTACATTGTTGTTTTGTGGACCCACTTATATATTATGCATAATACATATCCCTGATTTTACATTTTCCTGGATTTTACACCATTTTTTTCTGGTTCCTTGGGTTCTATTGTATTTCTGTTCTCAATGTAACTGGATACTGCCCAGATACCAGCACTAACAACCGTACCATATTCTGGAGAAGCTGTCAGGCTGGAATCGTGATGACCTTCAGCATGCAGGAATACCTGCGCCTCAGGAATGCGGTTTGTCAAAATGCTATCAGAGATTGTTTGCTAAAAACAGAATATGATGAATGACAGCAAAACAGAAATTAAGGGCAAAATATTTAAGGGTTTCCACAATTCACAACAAAGACAAAAATATGAGAGCAGTAGGGTAATTGATAATTGCCACCAATCATTTTGCATTATCTGGTTAATATACCTGTGCTCGTGTTTGTAGCTACTGCGCTCAACAATATTCTGGCCATGAAATGTTAATGTCTTTTTTTATTTTTGAGTCATTATTGTAACATAAAATTAAATGAAAACGATATTTAAAAAAATGGCCTCCAAATGTAAGCAAAATAAAGGAAAGATGATGCGCAATAATCTGGACAAAATAGTACTTGTTCATCCAGAGCAGTCAAGGAAATCTGTGAATGAATCTCATAATGCAATTTAATATTATATTTAAAGGGCATGTAAAGTCTAAAATAGAATAAGGCTAGAAATGCTGTATTTTGTATACTAAATATAAACATGAACTTACTGCACCACAAGCCTAATCAAACAAATAATTTATGCTTTCAAAGTTGGCTACAGGGGGTCACCATCTTGCAACTTTGTTAAAAATCTTTGCAAGGCTAAGACTGTGCACATGCTCAGTGTGGTCTGGGCTGCTTAGGGATCATCATAAACAAAGCTGCTTGAGTTTTGCATGGCTGGGAAGTAAGGTGGGGGCTCCCCCTGCTGTTCATAAGTATGATTGTTTCCCTGCTCAGCAGTTAGGGACCATCTGACAATTCCTATCCACAGCAGTAAATGAAGGGAGAATTTCACTGCATACAGTCAGGTTTCTTATAAAAACGGTACACATTTTTTAATTAAAATATATTGTCCATATGTTTCTTTTTCATTAAAGAAAGTAAAAATGTGATTTTTTTTTTTTTTTTGCCTTTACATGCCCTTTAACATACAGGTTACATCACAATAACAAAACTACTGAAGTATTTGAGTGTTCTTATGCTCTGGACCTTTTATTATTGAAAGTGGACAGGGTCTGTTTATTCTTAGCATTCATAAATTATCCTCTTATTTTCACTGAACAAGCCATAAGGCTGTCATGTAGGACTCTAACCTATCAAATAAAATGGAATCCATAACATTTGCCATTTTCCTTTGTTATATAACCCATAAGAATCTCGACAGCTTGCTGCAGTGCAGGATTTGACTCTAAATACACAACAGACTGCTATGAGCACATACATTAAAGTGATGGGCACATGTATTTTCAGCAACTTTTTGTACTTGAAATTTTATGTATAAGATGCAATAATTGATGGTTGTAATTAATTTGTAATGGTACTTTGGATTGGTCATTCTAAACATGCTTCCAATTGGTCCTTTTCCAACTACTGTCTCTTTGGATTGGCTGCCTGGTACATGTTTGTGATTTGGTCCTTTTTTATTTAAATTTGTCTACATGATCTGATGTTCGTCAGCCGCATAAGGTTTTGCTGTGATTTTTTTTTTGGTGAATAAATATTTTTTAACTACATCAAGCTAAGGAGTTCTTAAAGGGATCCTGTCATCGGAAAACATGTTTTTTTCAAAACGCATCAGTTAATAGTTCTACTCCAGCAGAATTCTGCACTGAAATCCATTTCTCAAAAGAGCAAACAGATTTTTTTATATTCAATTTTGAAATCTGACATGGGGCTAGACATTTTGTCAATTTCCCAGCTGCCCCAGGTCATGTGACTTGTGCCTGCACTTTAGGAGAGAAATGCTTTCTGGCAGGCTGCTGTTTTTCCTTCTCAATGTAACTGAATGTGTCTCAGTGAGACATGGGTTTTTACTATTGAGTGTTGTTCTTAGATCTACCAGGCAGCTGTTATCTTGTGTTAGGGAGCTGTTATCTGGTTACCTTCCCATTGTTCTTTTGTTTGTCTGCTGGGGGGGAAAAGGGAGGGGGTGATATCACTCTAACTTGCAGTACAGCAGTAAAAAGTGACTAAAGTTTATCAGAGCACAAGTCACATGACTGGGGGCAGCTGGGAAGCTGACATTATGTCTAGCCCTATGTCAGATTTCAAAATTAAATATAAAAAAATCTGTTAGCTCTTTTGAGAAATGGGTTTCTGTGCAGAACTCTGCTGGAGCAGCAGTATAAACTGATGCATTTGAAAAAAACATTTTTTTTTCCCATGACAGTATACCTTTAAAGGTTTCAACGGGGCCTTTCTGTACAGGCTATAAGCATATTTAAGTGGTAGCTTCAGCTACTGTTATGCCTGAAGCTTACCTATTATTGATCACCTTTATGCTGAAAGCATCCGAGTGATAGGCTGCTTCTGATCCTCCTGCCACCTGTGCCCGATAATGTTATGTCTTGGTTGACCTGTTACTGGCCACCATTTTACTGACATCATTCATCAGGGGTGCTTGTGGTCCTCCCGCATCCAGAGGTAGCAGACCCATTGTTATCCCCGCTGCATTTGGACCAGGAGTTTTTTGTTTTTTTAACCTGCCCGATCGAGATCTGGCTGACTTTCGGCCAGATATCGATCGGGGAAGCCCGTTGGATGGCCCCACACACGGGCCAAAAAGCTGTCGGCAGCTTTTATTGGCCCATGTATGGGGGCCTTTATATTGTTTGTCTTTACTGCCCCTTTAACATTATTCCCCATGTGTCTACCCAGTGTGTCTAGCCAACTGAAAGTAGCAGCTACTTAATCTCAGGGTGACATCAACCTAATCTCCATGTATTAGCAGTGACATCTAATGGTAAAAACATAAATGTATAAATGTGCAAAAACCTTTTCTAAATAATGGTAATGTATGACATGAAACTGTGGCGTTTCATCCCTTCCTTTCTAGTGGTGGGCTCTTCAATCTATGCCATGTAAGCAAACACATGATATAGATCCATAAATGTAGACTCTATGGTGCCAGTTCTATGATTTGTCTATGCAGATAGCAGGATGGCAAAGTGGCAGTTATTTAATGTATACATACCCCACACTGCAAAAGACTACAGAGAAGAAGAAGAGACTCACCCTCACGTAGGACAATTCACGAGAGTGCCTGGTGGAGAGGTGGAATCCCAGTCGGTCACAGATCAGGAGATCAGGAGGATTGTCAGAACTCGTCTCAAATGCAGCAGTGTATGACGCGCCATGCTGCCCCAAAGCGTAACAGATAATTCTGGGCCTTGGCACAGGATGTGCACCGACCCCACCCCTCTAGATGCACTGGCTTTTTTAGGCTGACGTGATCTCCGTGAGGAAGGCAGGGAGTGGACCCTGTTGCAATGCCGCCAGACCACTTGCCACCCACCACTGTCTCGTCTGCCGGGCTCCCTCTCTCTCTCAGGTGGGGGCACCAGCACAAAAAAAAAGTAAAAAAAATTCTGGGGGGGCTACGGACCCTGTGGCCCCCCTGGTTCCATCGCCTATGCTGCTATTGGTTCTGGGGGGTATGTATACATGGTATTGCCCCTTTGCCATCCTGTTATGGGTTCAGGGGGGGTATGTATACATGGTATTGCCCCTTTGCCATCCTGCTATGGGTTTTGTGGGGTATGTATACATGGATAATATTGCCCCTTTGCCATCCTGCTATGGGTTCTGGGGTGTATTTATATATGGAATAATTGCCCCTTTGCCATCCTGCTATGGGTTTTGTGGGGTATGTATACATGGATAATATTGCCCCTTTGCCATCCTGCTATGGGTTCTGGGGGGTATTTATTTATGGAATAAATTAGTTTTATTGTATATTGTCCTTGGCCTGCCAGTATTCTCTACTGTATATCTTACTGATTGTGGTGCCATTGTTCATTGCTCTCTATGTAGGTATTTGCTGTACCAGTGCCCTCTGCTTCTTACTATATAATGTTCTTTATATTGCTCCTGGTGCCTTCTCTATATTATGTTCTTGGGAGATCAGTAGCTAATGCTCTTTTGTATGTCTTTTGAGAACGTCACAGTCTCTGCATGCAATTTACTTTAGGTTACAGAATCCTTTTCCCCCTTTTCCCCATAATGTGCTTGTATTGCAACATTCACAGCATCACGTATGATGCTAATACCCCCTTCCTGCAGTGCAAGACGTTAAGCATATTTTGACCCCAATGCTATGTATGATTTTCCTGAAAATTCAGTGAAACCACAAGGGAAAGTGGGTGGAGTCCAAAGAGAGTGGCCAAAAGGGGCGTGACCAAACGTTTGCAGCGTATTGCGCCTGTATTCTTTATTTTTGGCCTCCCCTGACAAAACCGTCTTCTGCTGCTTACTGTATGTCAGATGCTGTATATTCTGTGTTATTTGGCTCTAAAAGAGTTGATACACTAAAGATTTGAATGCAACAGTCAGTGCATTGGACTGTTACAGATATAGCTTTCTGTTTGCAGGAGCAGCTCTTTCAGAAGCTGGCCTTACAGTGGAGTGTTGGACCCACCTTAGAAACCCACTCTCACATCAACTGGGGGCAAAGGGTATACAAGATTAGGGTAGAAATAAGAAACGCCTAAAAAGAATGTTATATTAGACTGGGCGGGGCCCAAGAGATCATTTGGAACTTTGGCAGGACAGTCTGACCCTGTATATAGACTGATAATGCCTACTGACTCACTCCTGACCAAATCGACAGTTGTGGGCAGATATCAGCCAGGCTGGCTGAAAAATCCTGTCGGGCAAGACCACATCTGGTTTTGGATCAGTTTTCTAACCTCATGTGATCTGATTGTTGGCCCAGTGATCAAGGGATTTCGACAGCCTGATTTGGCCCAACCCCTGATTAACACAATCCCCAGTGTTTGGCTTTATTTGTAGAGGTTGTGCACTTACAAACGCAATTATACTGTGATTAGCCTAACCACCTTAGGGCAGTGGTACACTGTGACAAATTGATATTACTAAACCCAGTGACCAGTACCCCTTATTATAGTGTTCCCCCCATACCGTTCTGCATTGTTTCTGCCTTGAAAATAATAACACTGCCCTGTTATACCAGGCAGAGCTTGACAGAATTCTTTGCAGCTGCCATCTTGGCTGTGTGGAGAAGTGAGGCTGCTAAAATGGTGGCCCTGAAGAAGCAGTCTCTCCCTGTGATAATCCTGATACCCTGTCATTGCTGGCGGCCCCAGGCGGTATAAGGGGCCGTGTAGGTCGCTGACTGATAAACAATTTCAATATATGTTTATGAACATTTTCATATTTGTAAATTATAAGGAGGTCCTAAAATAATGTTATTGTGAGGCCCATGGGCTTCTAGTTATTCCACTGTTTGCTGGTGCATAGATAATGATAATGATGATAAATAGCTATTGGCAGGGTCGTATTTACATCTACGGGTACCTGAGGGCCCTCGTCTAGGGTGGCAGCTTTTGGGGGTGACCCTTGTGTGACTATATAATAGAAAACAATTTTCAAAATGAAATAACCCCCCAGCCACATCATAAATCCATTGATGGAGCTGGGGGTGAGGGGTACAGGGCCCCTAGAGTGACATTTGGAAGTGACGGCTTTGTGGAAGTGATGTCACACACACTGCATGCGTGAAGTCATTCTGTATGTTGGGAGGGTGCTGTAAGATCTGGTGCTACAGGCATGGGCGTCCGCAGAAGGGGGCAGTTGCCCCCCCTGGATTTCGTTTTGCAAAATAATATTTGTAAAATCAGTTGCCAAAATTTGCCAGTTTTAGCTGCAGCCTGTAACCCCATCAGTTCGTCACTGTCACCGAGTGAGAAAGAGGGCTCAGCCGCAGCACTCGTCTCACAGCCTCGCAGGGTGCACAGGAGGAAAGGGCCAAAGACGCGTTGCGCAAACCTGCCTAGAGAGGGCCTGGCTATGGGGCCGAGTTGGGGACGCTAAATCCTCAGCCAAACAGCTGAGCCTGGTGTCGTGTCTCGTGTGGGAGGGCAGGCAGGGTGGCGGGCCTGCTGGATAACTGGGTCAACCTTCCTAGAGTTCGCTGAGAATGATGCAGCTGCGGTTTATTTGTGTGGGTTGGATGATGATCTGTCGCTCCCTAGTGTGTTGCGCCTCCTTGCTCTTAGAAAGCATATAATCACATATCAACCTCAGGCTCAGCCTGCTCAGAGAAATGGCTAGAGCTTCTAATGTCTACTACACTCTGCTTGTTAGTGTATATATGCAAAGGTGCAACGTTTAGGGGTAAACCCCTTTGTCAAGCATGTGACATGTGACACCCCTTTTGTCCAGCCCCCCCACCAGCCGGTAAAAAACATTAGAAAAGATGGCAACCCTAGTGACACCCCTTTGTGATGATTGACAAAGGGGTTTACCCTGAAACGTTGCACCTTCGCAAAATAAACTCAGCACGGGCTTGTACCTGCTTGAATGAACCTTTGGGTGCCAGTGAAATTCTTCTACGTTACGAATATTGAGGTTGCAGAGGCCTCCTTCACCATGCACCGGGTTGTCTTTTCCTGGAGAGCCAGGGTGTGCAAGCGTGGTAACTTTGTACTATTCCTCAATGTTATTAATACGCAATAAAATCTGAACAAAGGAAGTCTGGTATTTTTTTTCCGAAAAGGTGGCAACCATAGCATGAGCTCATGCTACTAACAAAGGGAATTTTAAAAGAAGGACTGCACTTCAATGCAAAGTCTGACTCTGCAATCAAAAACAGTATTACACAACAGCGCCCGGCTAGCTCAGTCGGTAGAGCATGAGACTCTTAATCTCAGGGTCGTGGGTTCGAGCCCCACGTTGGGCGCAATGTTTTCCTATTGAAAATAAAACCATATAAATTTTAAAAATTTTAAATGTTCGTACGTGGAAGAGAAAATTATTAAAATGTGTAAACGCAGCACTCATTCTGCTGTTAGGAAGACATAATACATTAATATACAGATATGCCCTGACGTACGCTTCGTCTATCTGCTAAAATATATTCTTTGATACTAATATAGATCGCATTTCTGTTTATTTTCACTGAGCTAAGTAGACACAGTCGCCCGTTTTGTTGGTCAGTGGTGGGGGTGGACGACGAGGCGGCACCATTACCACCGAACTACATTTCCCGTTCTGCCACAGGGTGGTTAGTAGCTACTGCGCGTGCGTCGTTGGCGCATTCATTTGCGATATCCTTCCGCGCATGTGTGAGGGCGCGCGGTGACGTGCGGGTCCGCGCGGTGAGTAGATGCGGCGGATCCGTTCCCGGGAGCCGCGGAGTTTATAAATGGCGCCGAAGCAAGACCCAAGGCCTAAGTTCCAAGACGGTAAGCATTAGCCATTGTACGTGGCCTGCGGCATTAGATAATAGTCTTTATTTAGCCCCTTTTGACATAAGTGAACGCAGTGAAGGCGGCATGGCGCTGCGCACACATAATGCACGTACTTATTGACAGGCGGAATGATATCTCGGCTGCGGATTTGTTCAGCTGCAGCTGGCAATGCAGACTCGCCCGAAGAACGCTTTTAATTGAACTAAAGGGGTGTTGTGTATGATAGTGGCCCGGCCTCGGCGCCGGTGTGATTAGCTGTATGGGGGAAGCTGGGAAATGTAGTTCTATGGGGGGGAAGTGGAAGTGTAGCGTCGCTGTTCCGTGTAGATTCTCGCCTTTTCCATGTGGGGGGAGGGGGCGTGGCTTTGTCTGCAGGCGCAGCAAGCGGGAAATCTTTGTTGCGCTCTCCGGCTCGTTGCGGCAGTAGCTCAGATGGGCAATCAGGTTGGTTACCCCTCCTTTGTTTTGTATTGAGCCACCGTAGCCCAGGTGCTGTTGGGAGAGTCTCCTTGAGAATGTGTCGCTGTAGGAAGTAGCTGTGCTGGGAGGATGATACTTGGCAACAGTCCTGTGACATTCACACATATTCGGTGTTTAACTTGACCTCTTTCACCTGGGGATGGAAATACTTTATATTGACCTTAACTAGGACTCTGTTCAATTGCAAAATGTGGCCTTCCAGATCCTCTCTCTCTCTCTCTCCAAGACCAGGACCCGAACTAAAGTGTGATGTTTGCTGCCTCTGACACTTCCATTACCCCCAACCAGCAAGGGCCATGGAGTTACAGGGCTGTGGTCTCTACTTCTGTATCTCTGTCACTGAGCTTCACACAGACTTCCCCTTAAATGCTCCACAGAACAACATTTCAGGAATCTGATTTCTTGATTTGTCATTAGGATAGTCCTCTTAATGCAGAATTCAACCCGTGGGGGAAAAACCTGCAAACCCACCCCAGGTAGACCCCCCCCAGAAATACTCCATACTTATCCCTCGCCACAGATTCATCCAGCGGAGTTCCACGCATCCATCTTCCGCGTCCTCTGTAAGCTGACATCAGTATTTCTGCGCATGCACAGTTGGAGCGGTTTGCCGGCATGCGACAACTGCGCATGCGACGAGTTACACGGAAATTGCCAATCTCTCGGTCAGTTTACAGAGGACGCGGAAGATGGATGCTTGCAACCCCAGCTGGAAGAATCTGCGGCGAGGGTAAAGGTCCCCATAGACGCAAAGGTTTTTCTTTGCCTAACGACCGATTTTAGTGAAGTCCGACCAATCCGTCAAATTGTCGTGAAGTTAGTGGGATTCGATCGATCGTACGTCTTACGATTTTTCGTCCGACATCGGTCAGAAAATTGATCGGCCAGGTTAAAAAATTTGTATCGGTCTCAGTGCAATCTATCTATGTTTGCAGGGCCAAGCAGGCAGCTACCCTTCAGTTTTCCTGGCAATATTGCCTGAAATGGTCTCTTAAGTTGATGGACACATCGTACATTTAAGCGATCGTTTTGTGATAATCCTGGTCTCACGATAATGAAAAGATCTTTTAAAGATCTTTACATCTAGGGCCATCTTAAAGATGGCCATACACGGTCAGATTAAAGCTGCCGATATTGGTCCTTTAGACCAATTCGGCAGCCCATGTATGGGGGCTTCTGACAGGTCTTCTTGATCGATATCTGGCCATATCGATTGGGAAGGTTTAATTTTTTATAGGCAATCGACCCATGGAGCACATTGCTCCTCGCTGTAATCCGCTAGTTTGGATCCAATATAGCCCTGCCTTTGGTGGGCATACCGGGGAAAGATCCGCTAGTTTGGCGATGTCGCCAAATGAGCAGATCTCATAGTGCATGGTCAGCTTAAAGGAGAATTCAACCTGTGGAGAAAAAACCCGTACCCCCCCCCCACCCCAGGTAGACCCCCTCCCTCCAGGTTAACTACCCCCCGGGGAAATCCCATACTATGAGGTAACCTTCCCTTTCTAATTGTCCCTTTGCCATGAATCTGCCATACAGCATCTTTGTTCTCTTCATTTTCTCCTTTATGGATCTCTCCTCATCTTTGAATTTAAGCTAAAGGCTGTCATTCAGGAATGTAGGATTTAGGAGTGTCAGGAAATTGTATCCTTTTAACAGTAGCAATAATGTCAATTTGCTCTCCTAGTTACATTTTAAAGAGTATCTGAAAGGAGAGAGAAAATCTTTTTGCACTTGGGGCTACCAAATGTTAGGCGCTCCGAAGTGATTGTATTGACTTACCTGAAACCCCGGGCCGGTGCTCCTATCAGCAGAAAACTGCACCGGCCCAGGGTTATACCAGTGAGCACCACAGAGCGATCCTCTTCCTGCTTCTAATTTCTTCAAATTTCCCGGGGCAGATACAAGCGCAGTAGAACAAAGTAGGTGACTTTTTAAGTTAAAGTTCGGCTTTCACATGCAGAAAGAGGAAGGTGGAAGAGGATCGATCCGTGGTTCCCACTGGAATAACCCCCGGGCAGGTGCAGTTTTCTGCTAATAGGAACACCGGCAGGGGTTTCTGGTAAGTAAATACATTCACTTGGGGGACCCCCCTAGTGCAAGAACACTTTCCTTCTCCTTCAAGGCCATTTAGGCTGAGAAATAGGGCCAAGCAGGCAGCTTGGGGGGGGGGGGTTGCTGACCTAGATATTCTTGGAACATTATTTTTTTTAAATGTATCTGTAATGTTATGAAGATTGGTTGGATGGCCATAGAGGGGATGGAGTCTTGAACCGTTTGCTTGATTTGGCTAAAGGTGGCCGTAGACTCAACGATAACTGTCTTCTGTGAGTATATAGCAGGAGATGAGCCACTCTTTATCGGCAGAAGACTTGGATGTCGGTTGGCTTGTTGATCAGGCTGGCTGGAAAATTTTGATTGGCGCCTTTGAAGGCACCTGAACATCGGCCACTGTTTTAGTGCTGCAATCATCAGATACAGGTAGAATTAATAATATTGTTTCTACCTGTATATCTGACAATTCAGCTCTACACGTGTGTTGAAACACACAATCTTTCTTGGAAAGATCTTTTCCAGGAAAGATTGTAATTGTTACATCTATGGCCACTTCTAGACCAGTAGTCCCCAACCTTTTTTAATCATGAGCCACATTCAAATGTAAAAAGAGTTGTTGAGCAACACAAGTATGAAAAGTCCCTGGGGGTGCAAAGTAAGGGCTTTGGATTGCTATTTGGTAACCCCTTTGTGTACTGGCAGCCTACAGAAGGCTCTACTTGGCAGTATACATAGTTTTTATGCAATTAAAACTTGCTTACCAGCCTGGAATTCAAAAATAAGCACCTGCTTTGAGGCCATTGGGAGCAACATCCAAGGGGTTGATAAGCAACATGTTGCTCGCGAGCCGCTGCTTAGCTGGCCATAGACGCAAAGATCTGATTGTTCAAATCCTCTAACGATAGGACTTCCCCCATCTCCCGACCTGCCACTAACCTTTCAGATCAAATAAAGTAGTAAAAGAACAGATCAACTGATGTTCTGCCCCTGACAGCAATCGTTCAAAAGTTATGTCTGACAAAAGCTAGTGACCGTCTCCCACTGAAAATCATCCGATCGGCAATACACGCAGAGATATCGGCAGCCGACAGAAATCTTTTAACCTGTCCGATCGACCAAACGACCGATCTCCATGGGACGAAAAATGTTGTGACTCTCCACACACGGTCTGAAAATCGTATGAATCGATTATTCGTAAGATCTGATCTTTTCGTCTATGGCCAGCTTTACTGTAATCTAGAACAGGGGCCCCCAACCTTTTTTTTTACCCACATTCAAATGTAAAAAATTTGGAGGGCAACATAAGCATACCAGAAGTTCTTGGGGTGCCAAATATGAGCTGCTATTGGTAGACCCTATGTTTACTTGCAGCCTACAGGAGGCTCTGATTGGCAGTACACCTGGCTTTTATGCAACTACAGCTTGCCTTAAAGCCAGGAATTCAAAAATAAGCACCTGCTTTGAGGCCACTGGGAGCAACATCCAAGTTGTCTGAGACCAACCTGTTGCAAACGAGCCACTGGTTGGGGACCCCTGATCTAGAGCAAGGGTCCCCAACCTTTTTACCCGTGAGCCGCATTCAAATGTAAAAAGTCGGGGAGCAACACAAGCATGAATAAAAGTCCCTGGGGATACCAAATAACGGTTGTGGTTGGCTATTTGACCAAAAGGTCATGTGCTTGGACTTACTAGCATCAATGTGTGTAACTATGTAGAAAGTTTGTCAGCTGTATTCACCGTACTACCATAAATGGTTTGTGTGTGGGTGAGTTTCAGGTTTTGGGAAATTTAGCAAATATCTGTTATCTAGGCATTTAAGGCAGTGGTTTGTGAAGTCAGTGGGCGTATGTGCCCGAGCTGAGTTTGTTTTTTGGCATTGTTTTTTTTTGTTTTTTTTTTAATAAAGGCCATGGTGTTATTTGACAGCCCCTCTTACTTGGACATGTTTACATGATTTGGTTGGATGTTTTTTTTGTGACCTATATGACCAGTTTATGTATCTTATTCTACCAACTTTAATTCCTTTCATTTCTAATGTAACGTTTGATTTCTTTTCCAGTTGAACTTGTTATTAAAATAGACCGCTGGGGAATGAGTGTGGCAGCAAAATTAATTTTTCCAGTGTTGTTGTAGGGATTATTGAACCCTTAAAGGTGGGAATTCATTAGGGACCACTAAGGTGCCAAGTCCTGAAAATAGTGCTTGGAATTTTTCTATTCAGGCTTTCAATTAGTCTTCAGGATACATTAAAAGCATTGCCTGGTGCATTGGAAGCAATTTGCACCCTAGTAACCAGATACTTGATGAAACTGAAGACCTAAGCAAAAAAAGATACAGGATTGTCCCATAATGGTTATCAACACCCCTGAAACACTGAATCCAGAAATCATTTATTACAGTACTTAACCAGCGCAGATTTCTTCACCATATACACTGACCCTGAGCATGCAACCGCCATCTTTTTTTTATTTGTCACAAGTAATAAGGGCTTGGGGATTCAAATATGTGCGTGCGTCATCACGGAGATCTGGATCGTCATTCACGAGAAGTAAAGTGCACAATTTTTAATAATGTTGCCAATAATATGGATAGTCGTGTGTATAGCATACAAGGAGGAGGTTAACAAGCAGTGTGATGGAAGTACTTCTATGCTAACTGGCCAGTATTTTAAACTGCATTCATTGAGTTTCGCCGTCCTTTAAGAAAAATCACAATCTTCGTTGTGTTATACCTGTTGCAGGGCTGTCCCTTGCTTCTGTAAAGTCGTATCTAACAGAATGTCTTCACCTTTTATGATTCAGTCTTAAGCTTGACTGGTGTATTTAAAGGGGAACTATAGAAAAAATTAAAATGTAATATTAGCTTCTGCATACTGACATCATAATCTTTCTAAATACAATCAATTTAAAATTCTATACAGTTTCTGAAATAATCAAGTTTATATTCACTATTACAGCATCTGTTTCTCTTCATTCAGGAGTTGGGTGTCCGATGAATGATCTTATAGGGGGGCTCCTTTTGCCTAGAAGATGTATTCGTGCTCACTCTATTAAAATCACCATAAATCCTGTCTCTCTACCCTGTCTCTCTACATGCAGGATTTGTGCAAAATATACAAGCTCTAAAACATCTGCTAGGAAAGGAGCCCCCCCCCTTTAAGACACATTGGATCTAAATGTCAATGAATATCTGACACCCAACTGCTGCATGAAGACAGAATGAAGAGAAACAGATGCTGAGAGAGGAATAGTGAATATAAACTAGATTATTTCAGAAACAATGCAGAATTTTTAATTGATTGTATTTAGAATTACATTTATAATTTCAGTATGAGGAAGCTCATATAAAATTTTTATTTTTACGATAGCTCCCCTTTAATGTACCCAGTCTGTCTTTCCTTGACTGATGCTCTGAACAATAAGAAAAATAGGCTGCTGGGCTGTGTATGGCCCCTAATCCATCTGTTCAACCCATGGGGCCCATCTTTTGCATGTCTACAAGCATTGGACAGTATATGACCGCTTTTAGAAAGAGATTTCTAGTGAATGTGCATTTGCATAATCCTGTGATCACAGGCTGCAGTTAAATTTTACTGGTATTTTATGCAAATACTTGTTTCCTTTCCTGGCCATTCTTGGAGTATTTAGTTAATATTATATAATATTATTATCATATTATAATATAATATTTAGTTAACCTTGGTACAAGACAGTGGTTGTCTGGTTCACATTTTGAACATTAAAGGAGAATTAAACCCCCCTCAATAATAAAAACCCCTACCCACTACCCTACATAGTCCCCCCCCCACATAGGTGGGTATCCCTTAACGTGTCTCTAATTAATTTAGGGATGCACCGAATCCACTATTTTGGATTCGGCTGAACCCCCGAATCCTTCACAAAAGATTTGGCAGAATACCGAACCAAATCCTAATTTGCATATGCAAATTAGGGGTGGGAAGGGGAAAAAATTTTCACTTCCTTGTTTTGTGACACAGTCACACGATTTTCCTCCCCACCCCTAATTTGCATATGCAAATTAGGATTCGGTTCGGGCAGGAAGAAGGATTCCGCCGAATCCTGCTGAAAAAGGCTGAATCCCGAACCGAATCCTGGATTCAGTGCATCCCTAAATTCATTACTCGCGTATAGATGCAGAGTAAGCACAGTGGAGCTCATGGGTGCCATCCTCCGACTCTTAAGTCTTTTTCGGATCTTCTTCCTTCCATGTGGCAATATCCGGCACTTATGGTGAACATGCAGTTGCTAGGGATTGGGAGACTGAACCACCTGCACATGCGCCAATATGGCGTTCACTTTCCAAAGAATACAGAAGAGCCAGAAAAGGGCGCCCATGAGCTCCGCTGCACTTGCAACCATTCTTGAGTAATGAATTAGGGTAGGGGGGCTATGTAGGGTAGTAGGTAGGGGTTTTTATTATTGGGGGGTTAGTTCTCCTTTAAAGGGGTCCGAACTGAAAGATTGTGAAAACTTCTGCTCTGTTTACGTTGATTACATTGAGCTGCAAACATGGTGGTTCTTCGGTGTGATATATACTCAGAGGAAAAACACTTCTGGTTTGTTGCATTCCGGATCAATATCAAACGGTCACAGAGCAGTACCCAATGACCCAACATAAGTGTAACAGGCAGAAATGCAAAAGGAGCAGGGAGTTGGGGTGGAATATTTTCTCTTCCTACCTTTGTTTTGAACAGTTATAGAAATTGTATTGTCTATTATGTAATGAATTGGACTGTATTCCAGTGGTATAGGTTTAACATTTGGCAGGTTTTACAATAATCTTTCATATGTGGAGAAACTGGAATATTTGTATAATTGGTGTATACTCCTGTTTATTTTTCCTGTGAGTGGTTATAGAATAAACAACCATTTTGATCACGTAAAATGGGTTTAAGCTTGAAAACACTGGTAGTAGTTACTGACACATTTTAAGGTAAACGGTCACTCCCTAACGAATATTCTGACTTGCCAGAACTAAAAGCAGATCAAGCATTTTGCATGAGGCCAGGGCTGCACTTCATGAAAGGGTATCATGGCCCTGTTCTGAGGAAGGTCTCTACATAGAAACGTTGCCAAAGTACATTAGCAGGAGCCAACCTGTTACCCTACATGCAGTTGTTTTGGGGCCCCAGGGCAAATTGCTTGGTCTGCCTCTGAGTGAAGCAAAGCATTTATTTGCTTCTTTCTGTTCAGGGATGATTGTATTCCTAGAGGCTTCATCAGAAGAGACAAGCAGGTAGCGCTATGAATTAAACTGTATGACTTATTTCCTACTTCTCAACTCCTGCAGTTTCTCTGTGAGACTCAATATTGCTGATTTCTTTTGTTTCCTCGCAGGTTAGGCTCTTCCCCCTGCTTTTGATGGACATTTACGTCATTGCAAGGTTTTTTTAGTAAGGAGACTCCAGAGTTTGCACTGCTTGGGTTGAGAAGTATGTGGATTTATTTATTAAGCTCGTTTTTAGTTGATGTAAGATGGGGCAATATGGGAGGGGTTGGGGTTTAGAATGCCAGTCAGCTACAGTTATATATTTTAAACTATATAGACTAACAAACTGCCTGTAATTGTACATATGCGACCATTATTATATAGTGAATAAAGTACCCCCTCTTGTAAAATATAAGGATATTATAAGTTACCGAGGAGTTTCATGACCATATAAAAACACGAGGCCGAAGGCCGAGTGTTTTTATACAGGTCATGGAACTCCGAGGTAACTTCTAATATCCTCATATTTTACAACTGGGGGTACTTTATTTATTATAATACACAAGTTACGGTGAGTCATGTGACATATGACATCAGAACTCGTTTATAACTGATGACATCAGAACTCACCGTTTATAAGGATATAATTTACAGGATATTCATGGCATTTGTGTATTATAAACATATTACCCTTTTCTGATATCCCAGCATCTTGGCTTCTCAGCTGAGTTTAGTCTGCTTCCCTTAAGTTTTATTTTTATGTACCCCTTTTGCCTTATAAGTAGTGATGAGCGAATTTTTTCGCCGCAAAAATGAGAGCCATAGACTCCAATGGGTCGAATCCGCAAAAAATTTTTTATTACATCCTTAGATTTCAATGCATTTTGGTGAATTTTTGACAAAGGAAAACGACTGATTTGCTCATCACTACTTATAAGTACAATTTAGTTTTTTTTTTCATATACTTGATACAATTATTGTCTCTTTCCCCTTCTGTGTTTATTTTTCTTTTCTAAAATAGTTTTTTCCTATGATGTAATTCTCCCATTTGTGTTCTATCCCTCGTTATGGCTGGAGGAAAGCTCTGCCAATAAGCAGTCAGTAGAGATTTATACAGGTATGGGATCGGTTATCTGGAAACCCATTATCCAGAATGCTCTAATTACGGAATGGCTTTCTCCCATAGACTCCATTATAATCAAACAATACAAATTTTTTTGAAATGGTTTCCTTTTTCCGTGTAATAATAAAACATTACCTTGTACTTAATCCAAACTAAGATATAATTAATCCTTATTAGAAGCAAAACCAGCCTATTGGGCTTATTTAATGTTCCCATTACTTTTTAGTAGATTTAAGACCTGAAGATCCAAGTTACGGAAAGCCCCAGGCCCCCCGAGCATTCTGGATAACCGATCCCATACCTGTACTGGGATACTTTGCACTCTGTATTAGATTCCATAGTTTTCTTGCACATGGCACTTAGAAAAAGCGGAGATCCGTGCGCGGCACTTTTCTGTGGTTTGCACTTTCTCAACACCACTTGATACACAGCTGCTTTAAATGCTCTGTTCAAAGGGGAAAGTAATGTGAATCTAAGCATTCCAGTTGACCTTTACTGTAAGGACTTATCACATTTGGCTTCAAATTCCGACTCCCCTGCAATGTGCCCTCTAAGGTGGCCACTCGTGCGCAAGCAAATTTTGAGGTCAGTGCACACAACAATTTAGTGTGTACAGATATTTGTGTGAAAACACAATTTTGTATGAATTCTGACCTGAGCACACAAATTTAAAATATGAGTTCAAAAGAACTTTTTTTTGTGCACATAGCACAAGAAAGATTTAGAGGGAACAATGCTCCCCTGGACCTGAAATCTACTGTATATGTACAGTGTATGTACAGATGTAATTTGTCAATGACTCATTGTAAATTGCAGGCTGTGCAAGGGAGCCAGCGGCAGTCAGCTTACTGCATTGTAGGAGAGGAGCCAATCACCAGCTAGCAGGACCTGATAGGGAACTGAAACCAGTCTTTGCTTGTGTGACTGCAGGGCTGTCATTGGCTGTTCCCCTCCTACTGTGCTTCTGGTAGGGACCATTAGGACACGCCCACCCCTCATTTGAAATGGGGACCAGTGAACATCTATAGGAAGCTCCAATAAAGGGGCTATTTTTAAAGATATACATTTTTAGCACCATGTAAAAGCAACACCACTACATTACTTGTAATTGCCTATAAAATTGTTTTTTTTCATTTATCCTATGTCTCCTTTAAGTCAGAGCTCCATGACCTGTATAAACCCACTTTGACTTTGGCCTCATGCCTTTATATGGCCTCAATTAATTTGAATACATTTTTTACAGTAGAGTACATTTTCCAATCAAATTGTGTCTCTTGAGCACAGGTTCTGTTTGTGGTACTGTTACCAGTTAAAGTAGAATCAGGATTGCATATCTAACCTATTTAAGTTATTTTTTTTTATTAATCATTCTGTGCTAACCATTCATGTATTTAGAAGGCAATATACATTTTAAATACTTTTTCCCCCCCCCCACATAAGAGCAATACAAACGTATACCTTGCTTGGGAGCCCCTTTATTTAGCTTTTAGCTGTAGAAAGAAAGTAGGCAGTTTGCCAGTAGAGGTCACTGCATCATCAGTGGGTGTGGAGAGGCTACCTTGTTAGAGAAACAATGCCTGCTTCTGCTCTTATATAGGAACACCCATTATCCGATAAATAAGTCTATGAAAAGTATAATACATGCCATTGCTAAGTTTAAAGGAACCGTAACAAAAAATAAAAGTAAGTAATGAAAATATAATGTAGTGTTGTGCTTCACTGGTAAAAGTGGTGTGTTTGCTTCAGAAAAACATCTATAGTTTATATAAACAAGCTTCTATGCAGCCATTCAAAGCTGAAAAACAAAAGGCTCAGGATACTCGGCAGATAACAGATAAGCTCTTTACCATACATTGGATTCTTCAGAAATTATTGGTTATCTACTATGTGTCCTATGCTTGAATGGCTACATGGCAGCTTGCTTATATAAATTATAGTTGATTTCTGAAGCTCACATCTCAAGCCCAATTTTGCCAGTGCAGGGCAACACTACTTTATATTGTCTTTCCTTTAAAGGACATGTAAAGCCTACATTTTCCTACCATGTATATTGGTTGGGCATATCTTCCCACCCAAGCCACATAATTTGTACTGCATATGCCCCTCCATTTTCCAGCACCAACACCTTTTCCTAAAACAAATAACAGCTTTCACCCGGCCGCTATCCTCTGTAACATTGAGACGTGTCTGCTGTAAAGTTCATGCAATGCATAATGCAGGTTTACGCAGGCACAGCATACTTTGATAAACAATTCTCCTGGGGTTGAGCACTGTGATGGTTAAGCTGAGCTCAGGAGAGAAGGTTCGGAGAAAAAAATAGGATCAGACAGCTAGTTTCTATGGGAACCAGCAATGCTATCTTTTCATTGGCTGTTAGAATGGAGGGTGTGTTTAGTAATCTGAGTTGAGAAGAACTGAGCATGCTCATAAGTCAACAGCCAAAGTAAACTCCTGAGGGAGGGGGCTGAGTGTATTAGATGAGGAGAAGGATTTCTAAGTGATTAAGGGGGATGCAGCAGCCTTACTGTTAACCTTTAACAACAAGAGTGGCAGGTATGTAAAGATTTCAAAGAGGCTTTTCAATGATTAAGTTTTTGTGGAGAGGGTTTACATGTCCTTTAAAAGACAAATTATTTTTGGTGTTACTATTCCTTTAAGGATATGGTCATGCTGGGCTGTTTCTCAATGTCTAAACACAGGCTAATACATTGGCAGACTCTGCAGAGAAGATCAGCTCTTTTTTGGCCTGTGTAAAAATGTAGACCAACAAACAGCCTTGTATGACCGTAGTCTTAAAGGGATCTCGTTCACCTTTATTACAGTTTCAAAAAAAAAAAAAATCTACTCATTGACAAGATCTTTGCAGTTATAATTAGTAAAAAAATTGATTTCAAAATATTTACCTGCAAAGGTAGTGCTGCAGAGATCATTAGGTCTTTCCCCTCTACCCAAGCCAGTGGGATAGGCAACACCCGGGCTGACTAAGGTCCTGTCTACATCATTCTGATGTTCCTAGCAGCCTCGCAGCAGCCTCGAGGAAGTGCAGGTGTTGATGTTTTAGGAAAATTAGGTTAATTGTTCTCTACACTATAAACAAAGTGTATTTTTAAATTAATTTGTTTTAAAGGACAATTAAAGAGATACTGTCACGGGAGAAATTTATTTTCCAAAACACATTCTTTAATAGTGCTGCTCCAGCAGAATTCTGCACTGAAATACATTTCTCAAAAAATCTGACACGGGGCCAGACATATTGTCCGCTTCCCGGCTGCCCCCAGTCATGTGACTTGTGCTCTGATAAACTTCAGTCACTCTTTACTGCTGAACTGCAAGTTGGAGTGATAACTAAGAGCTGCAATCACACCTGTACTCACCAGGGATCCCTTGCACCTAGTATGCAGTATAGTACTAAACTAATACTAAGTTGAGGTGGGCACTAGGTAAATACAAGTAAGATATGTACTAAAACCATGAAGTTCTGAACAGCTTATCTGTGTTCTTGTAGGCCCTGCATGGTATCCACCTGATCAACTACAAATGACAAGAAAATGTGTTTGGATATGTTTTTGTTTCTTCTGAGCATTATAGCTATAAGCATACACAACAAACAAAAAATGCTGCTGATTAAGCAATATCACACATGGTGCTGTTGTCTAAATCGTGGGAGGCAAGCGCTTGATGCATGGCTTTGTTATGAGGTAGATACAATTACATTAGTTGGCCTTTAAAATCTTTAGAGTGCAGTTTGAGTGTGGCTTTCCCCTCGTGTCTTGCAAAATAGCACATGTACTTTTCTTGGCATTCACATTTATTTGTCTTTTCTCATAGGTGAGCGTGTCTTGTGTTTTCATGGTCCTCTGCTTTATGAAGCTAAGGTATGTGTGTGCTGTGTTTTAACTGACTGAATTTTTTTTTTTATGTTTAACTTTTATGAATGTTTAGGGAGGTAAATAGAAAATTAATGATACATGGGGGCTATTTTGAGCACTTAATGCCTGAACACACTGTGCCAATTTGTCATTCCAGCTGAATAAAAGGCAGAGGTTACATCGCTGATAACAGGCTCCGTAAAATACTATTGAATTCTAAGGGTAAGGTCACACTGGGAGATTTAGTCGCCCGGCGACTAATCAACTCTTCTTTGGGGCGACTAATCTCCCCAAACTGCTTCCGCCTGCTAGAATGAGAAATCACCTACGGCATGGCACTCACGGCTGTTCGTTTTCCGAAGTAGCCGCACAAAGAATCTTCGGGCGACTTCGGAAAACGAAGTGCTGTGAGTGCCATGCCGTAGGTGATTTCTCATTCTAGCAGGCGGAAGCAGTTCGGGGTGATTAGTCGCCCCAAAGAAGATGCGATTAGTCTCCTGAATCTCCCAGTGTGACCTTACCCTAAAGAGCTTATTCATTATTTGACCTCTGCCAATTAGCCTTATTTCAATTTGAATCGTTACCCCCATAGCTACACAGCAGCTTTATTTTTCTATGCATTTTAGTAATTTTAACGTTTTTGAAGCAAAACCACAACTTTTACAGATAAAAAGGAAACAGTACACATTACTTTGATACACTTTAATTTTTTATGTTACTGCTTAAGAGCGGGGTAAGTTCATTTCAATATAAGGGTTGTGATCTTGTACTGCAGTGTTCTGACACAAAAACTGTACATTGTTACCATTTTCACCAGCCTTCTTGATGAAATATTTAAAGCCTGTACTTGATCAATTAGTCTAACATACACCAATTATTAGGACTATAATTCTGCTATACTCAATCCCTTTGACAAGAAGTGGGTGGTCTGAGGCAAGTGGGCTCAGTAGAGAAGTCACAGCAGGTTCAGGAATGGCTGCTCAAGTTTGCTGCTGAGTTCAAAGGCTTGGCATCTACATTGCATTGGCTGGATTCTGGAGCCTGTGCACGAATATCCATCCACAGGGTTTAAAGGAGAACTAAACCCTAAAAAATAATATGGTTAGAAATGCCATATTTTATATGCTGAACTCATTGCACCAGCCTAAAGTTTCAGCTTGTCAATAGCAGCAATGATCCAGGACTTCAAACTTGTCACAAGGGGTCACCATCTTGGAAAGTGTCTGTGACACTCACATGCTCAGTGGGCTCTGAGCAGCTGTTGGGAAGCTAAGCTTAGGGGTCGTCACAAATTATCAAGCAGAAAATGAGGTTGGCCTGTAATATAAGATGATGTTACAGGGCTGATTATTAAAGTCTGGTGCTAGTTGTACTGGTTTCTGTGCTGCCATTTAGTAATTATCTGTATTAATTACTTATCAGCCTTATATTGTGACATTTCTATTCTATATGTACTGTATATTGTGAGTGGGTCCCTAAGCTCAGTAAGTGACAGCAGCACAGACCATGGGAAGTGATTCAGCATAAAATAAGATGGTGAGCTACTGGGGCAACTTTGGAGACACAGATCTTCCCTGCTAAAGGGCTGTGGTTGTCTAGGGCTGGTACAGAAGCTCAAAACATAATGTACAACATTTCTAGCTACTTCTTTAGCTAAGCTTTAGTTCTCCTTTAAGAAGTATGTACTGGGGTTCCTATTTTAAAACATGGAAAGCAGGTTATAGAAATGTCTAGATACTTAAATGGGAAGACTGTATCTGTTGATTTACTATGATTGGATGAGGTTTTCAGCCTAAAGGCACATAAACAAAGCAAAATACCCATCAGACCACCCAAAAATAACAGAGCAGAATACTTATGTAATCTAATTTAAATTAATATCGATATACTAGATAATACTATGCAACAGTTTATTAGCGAATATTAACAAAGCAAAACATTTGATAAGGATTATTTGTTTAAATAACAAATTACTGTCCTGAGGAGCCCATTATATGTTATTCACAGGCAAAGTTTGTACAGTGTGTTTGCATTTCCTCACCCCATTTGTAAAATTAAGAGTTAGGGCAGAGGTTCCCAAAGGTTGGGGCATCCCCCCCCCGGGAGGATTTGAAGCCGTGGTTTATCCTGAAGGCATGCCCATTTGCTCTTCTAGATACATTTGAAAGAACTGACCAAATGTTGGACCACCACATGGGGCTTTATCCAACCACTAAACGTAGCCATACACGGAGAGATCCGCTCGTTTGGCAATGTCGGCAAACGAGTGGATCTCCCCCCGATATGCCCACCTTGAGGCAATATCGGGCTGATCCGATCGTATCCTAACGATGCCTAACGGGCGGTCGGATTGTAGTACCGCATCAACGAACAGATGCGGCCGCGATCCGACGGGATTTTTTGTCCCATCTGATTGAGATATCTCGATCGGGGAAGCCCGTCGGGGGGCCCCATACACGGGCCAATAAGCTGCTGACTCGGTCTGTCGGCAGCTTTTATCGGCCCATGTATGGCCACCTTAAGTTAGGGGTATGGTATAAACTAGAGTGCACATACTATACTCCTTTTTTTTTTTTTTTTTTTTCCAAAGAGATTTTCTGTTTTACTCAAATGTTGAATTTTTGGGTACTAGATTAAACTGGTCTCTTTTTTTTCTTCTGTATTAGTGTGTGAAAGTTTCTATTAAGGACAAGCAAGTGAAGTACTTCATTCATTACAGTGGATGGAATAAGAAGTAAGTTGTATAGAAATACAAATCAAAACAATTCTTGTATAATTATGGCTTTTATATAGCTAGAATAATCCCTGATGGATATGTATAAGTCTCTCTGTTATAAAACTAATATAATTTTTAGATTTGGTTGATGGAAATGGACATTTTAAGCTTTGCATGAAAGTGGATATGGTTTGCAGATGAAAAGTCAATAAACTGGTATAATTAGCCTTCTTGTCTTATTCTGGTCTCAGCAACCCTTGCTTCCATCCAAAGCAGTATATGGTTTGCAGATGTTTCTTTTCTCAAGGAGTAGAGAGTGGTGTATTTGTGTTTTAATGTCAATAAATGATCAGTAATTTTTGTTAATTTTGTTGTAGCTGGGATGAGTGGGTACCAGAAAGCAGAGTACTCAAATACGTGGACACCAACCTACAGAAGCAGAAAGAACTTCAGAAGGCCAATCAGTAAGTGGGGACAACATTCGGAACTGGATTTTTCCTGATAAGGGATCATTCCATAATTTGAATAAATATACCTTAAGTTTGCTAAAAGTCATTTAATCATGGATTGTTTTGCCACCAATATGGATTAATGCAGCTTAGTTAGAATGAAGTGCAAGAACATAGTTTAAAACATTAATTGTTTGTTTAATGCGAGATTGTCTTCCTGAGATTTCTGGATACCGGATTTGTATAGCCACACAAACATAATGTTATGATACTATACTACCTGTCTAGTATATTAGTTTTGATATATACATAGCATTAGAATATGTGTTTAAAGGAACAGTTCAGTGTAAACTGGGTAAATAGGCTGTGAAAAATAATAAAAAAATTGTTTCTAACAGTTAGCCAAAAATGTAATGTATAAAGGCTGGAGTGGTCTGGATGTAGAGCAGAACGGTACTTCCTGCTTTTCAGATCGCTAACTCAGATCCTCCGCATTCAGCTAACTGTTGTGACCCATGTGGCCCCCCTCAAGTCACTGATTGTTTACTGCCTGGTAACCAATCAGTGGAAACCAAGAGAACTGCAAAGGCAGGAAGTAGTGTTCTGTTATGTTAGACATCCAGCCTTTATAGATTAGATTTTTGGCTTAGTAACTAAAGTCGAAACATATTTTATTTTGCACAGCCTATCTATTTACCCAGTTTTTAATTTTTTACTGAACTGTTCCTTTAGGTGATTATTTCCCCTGCTTTGCCATTACAGTAAGATAAAAAGATGTTATAAAGGCACAAGATCACAACTGGGGATACATTATTTCTTGTATATTTTTACGGACATGGTAGAATATAAAAAACATAATGACTTTTTAAATTTGTTTTGCGAGTCTTCACTTATCAATGTGACCATACACAATCTATGCCCAATATATTGGTCTGATATAGCTTGACCTGTATATTAAATTATTTGTAGTTATTTTTTGGTGCTAATGAAAGAAATTAAGATTTTGAATTGTACTTTTTCTTCCCCACCCACCCAGGGATCATTATGTAGAGGGAAAGATGAGAGCAGCACCGCCAGGAAAGAAGACTGCTGCCCTTCAACAGAAGAATGTAGAAGTGTAAGCAGTGCTGTTTTCTTGATGTAATCTTTATGAAGTGTCTACCTTTATTGGTACTTATCACCTGTATGGACTTACTCATTTTGTAACCCATACATTTGCTTTAATAGAATTGCTACAGTTTTTTGAAGTATCAAGATACTTGTTTAAGCTGCATTGCTTTCTGATAATTTTCTTTAAATCATTTTATGTTGACACTTAACTGTACAGTACGTCATACTGTTTTAAAAGTCAAGACAAGGCTATACATTTTACATTATGGGAATTGTTACATTAATAAAATTGCATTCAAGTGCATAATGGGTGTGATTGGCTACCTGCATTGTATTTTTTCACTTTGAATTGGCAGGAAAAGGACAACGTTGCATGAACTATGAAATTAATGTTTTGGATATTAACATTGATATTTTGTTGAGTATAAGTAAGGTGAAAATGCAGTAAATCAGTGGAGTTTGCTTTTGTGTAGTAGATGTAAGCTCTTTAGTAGTGAATCCTGTTAGTCTTTTTTTTTTTTTTGTCTGTCCTTGACACGATTTATTGAACTTTATCATTGTGAAGAGCTGAATTAAGTTGAAGTTTAGTAACATTAAAATTTCATCTAAATGCAACGTCTATAAATTGGCACTTGTTTTCTGGTTAAGGCGAGAAGTGAAGTTGTTCTGTATGACTTTTTTTTATTTTGTAAATATTCTGTTCTTGTAGATACAAAGCATTAGGCAGACAGGTTTCAATTCTCCTTATGTTTTTTTTTTTTTATCCTTCAGTAAAACAAAGAAGAATAAGCAGAAAGGTGAGTGACTCCTCCAATCAACCTACTCTTCCCAAAAGAATGTTATTTGCATGAGTTAATCTGTATGTGTTCTGAGCACACGTTTTCGGTTATTTTTCTGCAGGCCCTGGGGAGGGCAGTAGTACCAGCGAGATTCCTCAGCCACCACGGAAAAAACGGGCAAGGACTGACCCTACTGTGGAAAGTGTAAGTATATAGTTCACTAATGCCATGTGCCAACCATACATTTCAACAACTATACTTTCAATACATACACTCTAAATGTGGAGTATATGCCTTCTGCAAGTGAGTACTGCACAATAGGTCCACCAGAATATAGCAAATAATATAGAACCTACATGCAACCTCACATCAGCCTCTCTCTTCTGATGAGGCCTCCTCTCCATGTCAGCATGGAGCGACTGATGTGAGGTATGCAGAGGCAGAATACTGCCTTGTGGTATATTATGACGCATTGTTTTTATATTGTGAATCACAATATAAAAGTGATTTACTCTGCATGTTCTATATTGATTATTTTCAATAACTATCCCCTTGACAGCATGTTCTGAAGGTGCAGGTTCAGGCAGAATGGAAGGTGTGGGGTGGATGTGGGTCCTTATCAGGGGGGGTTTACTGATGTCACTGGCTCAGTGATTTTATAGCACTACTTCTGTGGGCTAAAGAAAATAGACTTCTGTAATTTTGCTTCGTTAAATTGGGTATTCTGAGACCAGTATAAGTATGGGCATAAAAAAACGAGGTAACTATTTCTGAAGATATTTTATACCCCCCCCCCCAGGAGGAGACTTTTATGAACAGAGTTGAAGTGAAGGTAAAGATTCCAGAAGAACTAAAACCTTGGCTTGTGGATGACTGGGATTTAATCACACGACAAAAACAGGTATGACGTCTGGAATTTAATTTGCACAACTTGAGCAGCATACACATGCAGAACAAAGTGTGGTATCACTAACTTGATGTACAGTTTGTATATGTATTAGAAAGGGCCTGTGAAATATCTCATTTCTGGGAGATTTTTTTAAGTATACCTTCAAAAAATGTATACTTAAAACAGGTATACTGTCCTTGTTTTCCTGCTTTATAATGATATTTTATAGTTAAAAAAAATCACGTGCTTTATTTGTTCATTTCATCGTCCAGTAGATTTATAGCAAACCTATTGATTTTTCAAGAGAATAGAGAAATAAGAGCAAGACAGGGTAATACAGCATAGTATAGTGTGTGAAACAGGGCAATTGCAAATACCTCACTAATGTAAATGTCAGTAACTCTCTGGAATTTGTAAGTTACGCTTATTCTGCTTAGGGAAAGGCTGAAGTGAGAGCTGCCTGGGGTGCAATTCTCATGGGGAGAATGAGGGTGTTGGCAAAGGAGCATCTGGCAAGGGCTTTGTGCAACAGAAGCGAGAGAACATAGTGGCAGATGATAGTGGGCTGGGGCTCAGGGCCAAGTAGTGTATTGCCTTGGATGAAAATCCTGTTTGGCCTGGCTCTGATTCCTGCAAAAGCAGTTTGCACCCATATAGTTGCCGAGTCCTGACATTATTAGATGAGGTGGGGGCAGAGAGTGTTACTTAAAACAATTCAGGGGTGGAGTTGGGCCATTTTTAAGGAGAAATACATGAAATCATTTTGGTTACCACTGTTATATGTCAATGTAAAGCTTCCTATGAGACTCCCGTGTAATCTCTCTACACAGCTGTTTAATCTTCCGGCAAAGAAGAGTGTGGAAACTGTTTTGGAGGAGTATGCAACATATAAAAAATCTAGGGGAAATACGGACAACAAGTAAGCCCTGTATTTACGTAGTTTACATTTTTTACAGGATCAGTATAAAGGAGTTTTTGATTTAACATCTTGTGTTTGCCCCATTAGGGAATATGCTGTCAATGAAGTTGTGGCAGGGATCAAGGAATACTTTAATGTAATGCTTGGTACACAACTTCTGTACAAATTTGAACGTCCCCAATATGCAGACATTCTAGCAGACCACCCAGATTCCCCCATGTCTCAAGTGTATGGAGCGCCACACCTTCTGCGGCTCTTTGGTAAGGTGCTTTATTGTGGATCTTAGAAATTGAAACTCCTGTACTTTCAACAGGTCCAGTGTATAATTCAGATTTGTCTGAAACGCTAGTAATTTGTCCTTGCCTTGTGTTTGCTCTGCCAGCTCCATTGTCTTACTGGATAAGTCTATGATTCGGTGTGTGCTTTATTTTCAATTAATTATAAATTGACAAGAATACATGGTGCCTGGTACATTTTATGTGCAGCCTGTGTAAAACAAATCAAAAGAAAACATTTGTAAGTGTTCTGATTTTAAACATTTTTCTTTTTAAGTCCGAATTGGATCCATGTTGTCTTACACTCCCCTTGATGAAAAGAGTCTGGCACTGCTGCTGAACTATCTACATGATTTCTTAAAGTGAGTAGCCCTTCTGACAAGTTATGCCATGAAATATTTGTATTCATTTCATTTATAGCCTAAAGAAGTTTGATTTGGCACGCTAGATATCCTGACTTTTATCAGCTTCCTCTCATGTGACATGGCAACATAATAGTTGACTTAAAGGTATACTGTCATGGGAATTTTTTTTTTCCAAAATGCTTCAGCACAATTCTGCACTGAATCTGTTTCTCAAAAAAATGAAAATCAGACATAGGGCAAGACATATTGTCAGTTTCCCAGCTGCCCCCATTCATGTGACCTGTGCTCTTATAAACATTAGTCACTCTTTACTGCTGTATCGCAAGCCCATCAGCCTAACAGTGGGAAGGTAACCAGATAGCAGCTCCCTGAAACAAGATAACAGTTCCCTGGTAGATATAACAGCACTCAATAGTAAAATCCAGGTCCCACTGTGACACATTCAGTTGCATAGGAGAAACAGCCTGCCAAAAAGCAGTTCCATCCTAAAGTGCTGGCTCTTTCTGAAAGCAAATGACCTGAGATGGCTGCCTACACACACCAATATTACAACTAAAAAAATTACACTTGCTGATTCAGGAATGAAATTTTACATAGTAGAGTAGATTATTTGCAGAGTAAACAGTGTAATTTAGAAATAAAAACTACATCTTAAAAATCATGACCGAATCCCTTTAAAAATGACAAGCATCAAGCCTGTCATTTGCTTAACTTTATTCAGAAACTCTATGCAATTGGGGTGATGCATGAGCAGCCTCAATAAAATATTTACTAATTAACTATAAACCCCTTTAAAGAATGATATTGAAAATCTGTTGTGTTTTAAGTAGTCTGTGTATGTGCTCACTTTGTTGTTGGATGTTTTTATTTCCTCTTCAGGTATTTAGTGAAAAATTCTTCCACGCTCTTTAGTGCCAGTGACTATGAAGTGGCCCCCCCAGAATACCACAGGAAAGCAGTATAGTTTGATTACAGAACACCACAGAGCGCTGGGCTTTTGAGCATTGTACTGGCTGCTCTTATGACTTTTAAACCTCCCCAATTAAAAAAGAAAACTTGGGACAGGTTTCATTGTACACATTGCAGCTTTCCTCCGCCATGCTGGTTATGGGGAAAAGGCTGAGAGAGAAGACTCTTGTAAACATAAAGAGACTGACCACTGCCTTCAGTCACTGATTCGCAACCTCATTGGGGGTAACTTTAAAAAGTATCAGAACACCGCTATGGCATCTAATATATCAACTGTTCATGACCAAAGATATTTCACTTGGAAGCCTCAACCTGTGGACCTCCTGAGCATCTAAAATATGTTTGGTCTGTTGGTCACATACTCAAATCCTGGACCTCTCTGACCTCCTGTTTTCTAGTTATCACGGTTGATTTCATAAATGAAAGCTGGATCTCTACTCTTCTTACTGGGATATGGAAGCAGCTGATTTTTTTTTTTTATGGATTTCTGAACATAAAGTTCGACACTGCATCTCCTATATGACTGGCCTGGTGCAAAAACAGTGTTGTCCCTGTGCACTGACCTTTGATATTCTTCAGAAAGGGACCATTTTGGGCATTCTGTGAACCAACAAGAGACCAGAAATGTCCGCTTCAGTTTCATCCCTGCTAAGCAGCACATTTCAAACAAACTAATGGACAGAGTAAATAGCATGGAACTGTTTGAGTTGCTGTAATGATTCCCGGGTGGAGTTTCTGTACAATGCAACCGTGTCCCAGCTTGTTCTCAACTTGTAGGATCATTGTTCAAGATGTGTATTGCTTGAGTCATATCTTGCTTTCTCTGCAACGTTTCACACCTACATATAGGGTGTTGTCATTCCATTTCTTTAACTCACTCTGGAGGTAATATCTTTGCTCGTAATAGTTCCACTGCCATTTTATTTGATGTGCTGTATATTGAGCCCTCATGTTGAAAAGAGGGAGGTTGCACGGTTATGTTATGTCATAAAAGATAATTTGCAAATGTAGTTTTGCAATCTTGAGACAGGCATTTCTTCCCTATCTGTTTAATTGTAATATAGGCGAGTTTGACATGATGGCAAATTTCTTGAATGTCAGTGTTTGGGTAACAATATTTACACGTTTCATTTGAATCTAAAAGATTGGATCTCCTGTGATTTTCACATATGGTCAGAGCACTTTTTATAGCAGTGTCGTGTATATCTGTAAGCAGAAGGCATTTTTTTTATGCATGGCGTTTATTAATTCCATGTGTACGAAAGTGGTTCTATAAAATAAAGGTGCTGTGTTTCACCATGATGCATTTCATTCACTCTGGACTTTGATATTTGTTGTGCATTTCCCATTTAAATTAAATGCTCTGTTTTTTTTTTTTTTACGTTCACATAATGCATTGCTTATCCACTATAGCACAGTTTTAGATTCTATATGTGGTCACTGGAGCCCTACTACCATCCTGAAAGCTACATGTGAACAGTTCTGGTCTTAAGAAAATACAAGTGTTTTCTCTCATAAGTATCATTCAATAATGTAGTATTGTAGTTATAATAATTATAGTATCATTCAATAATGTAGTAAATGTGATTTTGACAGATCAGAGCTGTTTCACTTGCGATATCTTTGAATGGTGAGACCATATACTGTATTGTACATAAAGGTGGCCAGACATGGGCTAACAATGCACGGAATCCAACTGAACTGATGGAGAAGCATGAGCATCCAAAGTTGTGTGTGCTTCAACCACATTTTAAGAACTTGTGAAGTGGGTAAAAAGCAGACCAGGAAAAAAAAATACCGCTGCAGCACCTCGTAGTTGCAAAAGTAAAAAATTCAATTTATCTGGTCTGACAACCATCCTGGTTGTTTGACCCAATAAATTAAAGTTTTCACTTTTTGCAACTACGAGGTGCTGAAGCGGTATTTTTTCCCCCTAGATCAGGGATCCCCAACCTTTAGAGCCCGTGAGCAACATTCAGAAGTAAAAGGAGTTGGGGAGCAACACTAGCATGAAAAATGTTCGTGGGGTGCCAAATAAGGGCTGTGATTGGCCATTTGGTAGCCCCTATGTGGATTGTCAATCTACATTGAGGCTTGGTTTGGCAGTGCACCTGGTTTTTATCCAACCAAAACTTGCCTCCAAGTCTGGAATTCAAAAATAAGCTCCTGCTTTGAGGCCACTGGGAGCAACATCCAAGGGGTTGGAGCGCAACATGTTGCTCACGAGCTACTGGTTGGGGATCACTGCCCTAGATAATGCACAAGGGACCATACACATTTCCTCTGTATTGTTATGTGGTTTTAGTGATGCACCGAATCACCTCTTTTTCAGATTCTGCTTAATACTTCACAAACGAGCTGACTGCATCCTGTCCTGAACAGAATCTGAGCTCTAATTTCCACATGCAAATCTGCTAAATTGTCACATGATCTAAAGCAGTGATCCCCAACCAGTAGTTCGTGAGCAACATGTTGCTCTCCAACCCCTTGGATGTTGCTCTGTGGCCTGAAAGCAGGTGCTTATTTTTGAATTCCAGGCTTGGAGGCAAGTTCTGCTTGCATAAAAACCAGGTGTACTGTCAAACAGTCTTAATGTAGGTTGACAATACACATAGGGGCTACCAAATGGCCAATCACAGCACTTATTTGGCACCCCAAGAACATTTTTTATGCTTGCGTTGCTCCCCAACTTCTTTTACTTCTGATTGGTGCTCATGGGTTCAAAAGGTTGGGGATCCCTGATCTAAAGTAACATGATTTTTATGGGTTTGGATTTGATTTAGCCGATTTTAGAGGGGAAATACTCCAATTTGCCAAATCTTGAAGCAGTTCTGGCATTTAGTGCATTCCTAGTTCGTTTGGGACAATTGTAACTGCAGGAACATCGGCACCACTGCAAGCAACACATTTTTCATTAGGACTGATAATCTTTCATTCCCTAGGATTGCAGGATTATTGTTCTGAACAGCCCCACCCACTGGCCATACATGCCCATATTTTTAGTCAGTACGGTTGAAATAGGCCATATGCATAGTGACATTCCGTTTAGCTGATTTTGACTATGAACACCCTAAAATGCTAAATTAACGTGAGGTGCTCACTGTGATGGGTGTTTAGCAAACCCCAGGACATTTCTCTGCATCTATGGCACAAAGCTATTTATTAAGTTTTGTACTACAGGTGGGTCTCTATTGGGGTTTATTAGGGATGCACCGATTCCACTATTTTGTATTCAGCCGAACCCCGAATCCTTTGCGAAAGATTCGGCCGAATACCGAACCGAATTCTTATTTGCATATGCAATTTAGGGGTGGGAAGGGGAAAACAGTTTTTACTTCCTTGTTTTGTGAGTCACGTGATTTCCTGCCCCGCCCCTAATTTGCATATGCAAATTCGGTTCGGCCTGGCAGAAGGATTCGGCCGAATCCTGCTGAAAAAGGCTGAATCCCAAACCGAATCCTGGATTTGGTGCATCCCTAGGGTTTATAGCAATAAGTAGCACTATGTTAGTAAAGATTCTCATTCATCCAGGTCCTGGTATATCTGTAGAAATATTCAACTGGCTTTCTCAATTTCTCTACAAGTTATTCTGAATAGAGAAAGCCAGTTGGATGACTGGTGAATCGTCTTCAAGGAAAAAACATGTCAAGTCCAATTGATTTGACTTATTTCTACAGAAATAAGTAGCACATCAAACCCACCTTCAGTACCCACCTTCAAAACTGATGGATGTTTCACATCTGTTTCGGACAAGAATGCAGGAACATTGCAATGCCCCCATGGGCCTGTATCATCTTCTTTACCTCAAGGTATTTTTGAGGTGTAGTCTAGGAGGTCTATGTCCAGTATTCATTAGTTGTTGACATTGGGATCAGCCCATACCTGCTTTGTTTTATCGGTACGCCATTAGAATCTGCAGTTTTTCAATTCAATTTTGTCTTCCTTTCAGCTTCTTTGCAAGGATGAGGGGGTAAGTAACTCTAGAAGCTAAGGCATTAGTGGAGCACTTTGTCAAGCAGTTGTGTGTGTGTGTGTGCTCCTCTGTCTACACTTCCGACAGGTTTACAGCATGTATATGAAATCTTTGCCCAGCTTTGGAGAAAAAAAAAAAAGCCTTAGAGGCTTCCTATGAGCACTAGGAAGCACTTTGGCGGATGATACCACACAGAATTGCCTATGCCCCCAATACTGTATAAATCAAGAGAAAACTGAGATTTAGGCCTCCTTTAACATAAGACTAGAAAAATCCAATCTGTGATTACACCCCAATATACATGATACCCTTGGCCAGTGCTCCTGTAAGTAGAGAACTGCACCCGTGTGGGTATTTCTGCACAAGAATCTTCTGGTATCTTTTTTTTCTTTTCACCAGACACAGGCGGTGCATGCAATCTAGAGTGAAAAGGCTGGCTTTTTTGTTTCCAAGTTTGGCTTTCATGCTACTGCCCATGTGCCTGCCCAAAACTGGATGAAAAGAAAACAGGAGATGGCAAATAAGATCTACTGAAATACCCTGAGCCAGTGCAATTTCTAGTGAACACCAGCCCAGGATATCAGATACGTGACTATGGGGGTGCCTAGCATTTAACTTTAGTTCTCCTTTAAATACATTTCTCTTTATTTACGTAGTTTGCCATTTCTATCCTCTGCTACTTAATTCTTGTAGGGAGGGGGCCTTCACTTACTTCCGTTGAATCTAAGCTGGTCTCTTCAGACCTGAGGAGATAATGAATGTGGGGATGAAACCCATAGCAGGAAAAGCTTCTTCTGTGGTGCCTGTGTCCCCCAATGTCTAATATTTTATCTAACGTGAAGTAGAAAAATCCTGTTTTTGCCCATATAGTACTGGCGCACAGCTTTTATTTATTAACGGAAAACTTTGCAAAGGCAAGTTGTGATTTGATACCAGCTAAAGCCTCCTGTGCCAGGAAAATGGCATCATGTTTCAGGATGTGGATTAGGCCAGATCTAAAGGTATGAACTGATTGCAGAGCTGTGTATATTGCAGGTGCCATCTGTTCCTGGCATTTCCTGAGCATGTGACAGTGTTGAGCTGCTGCGGGAATGCTGTATCGTGTATTCTCTACGGTATTTTTTTTTTTTACACCAGTGGAATCCTGCTTACTACTTTAATTACAAATAGCTGACAGATATCATGCTGCTAGTTCATTCAGTAAATACATACATTACTCACATTTTTTCCAACTGTTACAGATACAGATGTGTAGATAGAGATAGATATAAAGACAGGTGCACACCAGGGTTTGATATAGGTCTTAGAGACAGACCCAAATGTTGGCTTTTTTTTTAATGTATTTAATAAATATTAAGTTTTAATTCAAAAACCCTGGTGTGCACCTGTCTTTTCGGATTATTTATATATATATATATCCCTACTGTCCAACGCCTGCTCCCCCTGTAGTGTAAGGATGGTTGCTGGGTGCCAGAATGGGGGTTCCTTCAGTTCGTATGGAGGGCTCTACAAGTCACAGTGTGCCCCGATGTTCCAGTCCAACCCTGCCTTTACTTAAATTTCTTAGTGCAAACAAATGCACAAGAACAATGTTCTTGACTTCTGCAAAGATCCCAAAGGCTTCCAGTAGATAGCTTGAGGTCTACTGCCAGATGGGGCTGATTATTGGCCTGCGATCAACCAATATTCTGCCTTTAGTTCTCTCCTGTGTCTGTACCAATAGGCACTGGGTTGGCATGGGTGCAGACCCATGGAACAGATTTTGGTGTGAATATGAATTTGCAGAGTTTTAAAGAAACAGTTCAGTGTAAAAATAAAAACTGGTCATTCCATCACGTCAATCTTGTTGGTCTGAAACTAAGATGTTGCTCATTTATTGGTGTGTTTGGGGTTGTTTTATTGTTGAAACTCCTATTTCAGGGGCATTTACTCTTCGACATAAGGCAACATGACCTCTTCAAGTATTCTGATGTATTGAAACTGATCCATGATCCCTGGTATGTGATAAATAGGCCGAACACCACAGTATGAGAAACATCCCCATATCATGATGCTTGTGCCACCATGTTTCACTGTCTTCACAATGTACTGTGGCTTGAATTCAGTGTTTGGGGGTTGTCTGATAAACTATCTGCAGCCCCTCGACCCAAAAAGAACAATCTTGCTTTCATCAGTCCACAAAATGCTGTGCCATTTCTCTTTAGGCCAATCAATGTGTTCTTTGGCAAATTGTAAGCTCTTCAGCACATTTTTTTGTCAACTTTACGGGGGCTTCCTGCCGATAGTTTCACACAAAATTGGAGTGCTCACCTCAGACACTTTTCCTTTCGGATCAGGTGCTTCTAGCAGTATTCGATCACGCCTGCCACGGATCCAAACTGATTATAGAAATCCAATATACTGCAGCACACTGTAATTTGTGTAAATATAAAGATGTGCTTTATTGGCTCAAATACAAGCAGACATGTGGCAACGTTTCGGGCCTCGCAGGACCCTTTCTCAAGCCTTGAGAAAGGGTCCTGCGAGGCCCGAAACGTTGCCACATGTCTGCTTGTATTTGAGCCAATAAAGCACATCTTTATATTTACACAAATTACAGTGTGCTGCAGTATATTGGATTCCTGCCGATAGTTTGGCTTCACATGGGCTTTTTTTAATTGTAACAGTATCACAGGTAACTTTAGACCTTCTTTGATCTTCCTGGAGCTGATCACTGGCTGAATCTTTGCCATTTTGGCTATTCTTCTATCCATTCCAATGGTAGTTTTCCATTTTCTTCCACATATTTCAAATTTTGGTTGACATTTTAAAGCATTTGAGATCATTTTAGCCGAGCTATCATTTTCTGCACTTGTATGTTTTCCCCTCTCCAATTAACTTTTTAATCAAAGCACACAGTTCTTCTGAATAATACCCTACTTATTTTAATTGACACCTGTTTTTTTTACAGAACTAATTACCTCATTAATTGAACACTGCTATTATTTGGAACAAGCTATTATTTTGAACAAGCTCTATTAATGGTTCAATTACACAGAATCAGTGACATGCATATCATGACTGTTGGTTTTCTATGACTCTACTAAACCTAGTAATAAATTATTTCCCATGTAGAAATATAATTTCTACCGGGTGATTGATCAGGTTAGTGATACTGGACCGCTATTATTCTGAATACAAATACATGTGCACTGTCGCTGTCATACATGCCTCTGTTATTTGTTTTGTTGTATTCTAATTTTTACAACTGCGGGATATTTCAAAATATTACAGTAGGAGGTCGGAACTTTCAAGAGATATAGAGGGTTATTTATTAAACTCCAAAAATGTCTCACTAATTGGTGTGGAGTTTTTAACTCTATTTATCAATACATTTTTACGGAAAAATTTGGTGCAGGAAAAAGATTTGATAAAATCATTAAAAAAAAAATCAAATCGCATGATTTTTTTTTTTAGATTTGATGCCTGAAAACTGACTTTTTCAGATTATCACCCAAAAACCACAAACTAAACAGATTATTGTACAAACCCAGCAGTATCTTCCAATTTTAAAATGGGACATCTGGTATTGACTTCTACATGACCTCAGCAGGCTTGAGATGGAGAATTTTTTTTTCTCTCTGAAAATAATTGTTTTGCCCTTTAAAAGTCTGAACAGAAAAAAAAAAATCAGACTTTAGTAAACAACCCCCTTAATGTAGAAAATAAATGGCTGGGGTATCAGCTGCTGTGGAAGCCCATTTGCATGTTACAACAATGATATGGATATACACACTTATTTTTCTATACAGATTACAGGCCCTAGCCTGCATTACCCTGTTTTATACATTCAAGGGCTCCTGGAGTGGGCAATAAACAACCATGTGGTGACCCTATACTAAATGCAATGAGTGTCACTGTTATTCAGACAATTATTTTACTTAAAACAACAGTGAATAAAGTTTATAAATGCAATTACATTTAGGTGCATTTACCACAAGGTTATTTAAACACATGAAAAATGTCTCTAATTAGGTGGCACCCCATGATAAGAGCAGTAGCGGACCAGGGCCCGCACCCCCTCAGGGACCCCCCGGCAGCCCGCTCGCCAGTGAAATACGTCGTGTATGGGGGGGCGGGGCCCGGCTGCGTGTCACGCACCAGGGCCCGCCCCCCTCTAGTTACGGCACTGGATAAGAGTCACACATTATTGGAGCAGCAGATATGACAGGCTGAGCATATCCATACCATGGGACCCATGATCCATATTTTTCAGTTCAAACATTTACAATACTCCGTGTATCTTGATAGGGTCACCATGATTAATTACAGAGCCCAATACTACCCACCCCAGTTATAAAGACAATGTCTGCATGGGCTCAATGGATGGTGCGGGCAGCTAACTTAATAAAAGCCCAATAATGCCCAATAAAGAAATATATTAATAAATTGCACCCGGCACCAAATGGAGCCAACCTTTCGCCTATTACTCCAGAATACATCCATGTTTTGTCCAACTACTTCCGTGCAAGTATCTCCTCTTATGGCCCACAAATTTTTTTTTTTTTTTTCTAATTTTTTTTAAAAGCAAAGTGTTACTATATGTTGCTAATTTCCGTCTTTCTGTATAAATCCCAGTAGCTACTTTAGTAGGTCATAAAGTCACTGACTTTAAAGGGCTTCCAAAACTTTTTTCGGTTCTCCTGTTTTCAGATAGTTCATCAGAAATAAAAACTTTTTTTTACCAACTACTTTCTATTTAACCTTTTTTCTAATACGGAAGTCTTTTTAAAGCAGCTCTGGAAGGGGAGGTCGACTCTGTAAACTGTTTTTAATTAATATATTAGTGGATGTGTTTCTTATCTTTGGCCCTGCTGAGTAGAATCCCAGAGTTTCATTAAAGGGCACTTGTTGGGCTACAATAACCCCAACCAAATTCGTGTTTGGGGTAACAGTAGTTTTCTTTTTAAAAATTGCCCCCTGCCAGCAGCCATGTTGTACACATCACAAAATTTGGGTCTGATGTCACGTGCCTATGCATAATGAGCAAATTGTGGCATACGCACACGCGTGTACCCCAACATGGCCGATCGTACTGTGAGCTCCCTCCCGGTGTGGGTGGCCTCATGCTGGCAGGGGGCAATTTTTTTTAAAAAACCCCAACTGTTATCTCCAACCGGAGTGTGGGCTCTATTAGCCTGCACTAGTGATGTGCGGGCCCACCCGATACCCGTGGGTATCGGGCGGGTTCTGGTCGACCTCGCACTACTCCTCACGGCCGGGTGCGGGTTGAGCGCTTCTCCTGCTCTCCCCGCCTGCCACCTTCAAATGCCGGCTTACGACTTCCGGTTTTATAGTCTCGCGTCTGCTCACCCCGCCCCTTTTGTGACGTCATTGTCAGCGCGGATCTATAAAAGGACCCCGGAAGCCCGGGCTGGAGCAGGGCGGGTTAGGGTCAGGAAAACCCTGACCTGCACTTCACTAGCCTGCACCTTTGGTTGGGGATACTATGTTTGCCCAAAAGGTGCCCTTTAAAGGCAGCTGTTATAATTGATACAATAGTAACTAATATTTCTGCTGCTGAGAAATGTATCAACTAAATGTAGCAAATTGTAACAGTTCAGAATCTGCACCTGGATCACTGAGTTGCCAGACTCAAACACCAGAGGGAAGAAATTGTACTTTATACTTCCAGTTTGGAAACATTTTGATAAATAATAAAAAAAATGGAAAGGAAAAAAAAAAGTCTATTTCTGGTGATGAACAATATGAAAAGAGCTGAACTGGAAAAACTGTTTGGAAAGTGAACAACCCCCTTTTAAGTCTTTTGTCACTGTAGGTTCTAGTGAAATAAAAAGCAGAAGGATGGATGTGATAAAAAGAAACATCATATTCGTGATATGGTTGAGTATCTCAGTTACAGCTATGTTTGACCAATCACAGCACCCCACTACAGGTTAAAGTAACATGGCCCAATATATAATATTTTAACTAGCCGATCCGCTTCATGCCTTTGTCTAGCCCGCTCCATTTCTCACCTGCCTCTGTAGCCCCGCGCTCCCGCCGAAAGGTGTGTCCCAAATCTAGGGAAAAAGTTCCCAAAGGAAGTCCCGCCTCGAAACTTTTCCACGGCCGAGATTGGGTTACAGCTCGTCAATCAAGAATAGCAGCGTGCTCCGATTGGTTGGGCAAAGTACCTCGGTGCATAGCCACGGGGAAAACAGCGAGAAAGTGAGGAACAGACGGTATTTCCTACAGAATCCCAGCGGGAAAAGAGTAATGTGTGAAGGGGCAGCAGTCACAAGGGAATCATGAAGAGTTTAAAGTCGCGGCTGAAGAAACACGAAGTGACTATCACAGTGAGTGGGGCGGACTCCTCAAACATAACCATGAGCTGGGGCTGCAATGGACTGGGGCAGGGTGAGGGCTGACTGACCACAGAGCAAACTGGCGCAGCTGGGGGACAGTGGACTCATTGGCGGGAGACAGAAGGGCGTGAAGAATTGTGGGAGTCTGGGAAAGAGCTGGGACAGAAAGTACTTGTGAAGGGGAATATACAGTCTATTATGTGCGACAAGTGAATTCCTCACAGGGTTGATGCTGCTCAGTTGTTGACAGGTGATGATAGTAGCGCTGTGACTGCACCGTGTGTGACTGACTGGGGGGTGATTATTCTGCTACAGGGGGTTTCATAGGTCACATGATGCTGCTGCTGCTGCTGACGGACAGGACATTGCGGAGAGGATAGGAGCTGATAAGAGGCCTGAATGGGAGGGGCTTGGGGGAGCCAGTCAACTTTTCCACATCAGGTTTCCTTTGGAGGTCCAACCATAGGTCATGACTAGCCTATAGGCATAGGAATACATTCTGCTGTCAGACAGTCATTCAAGAATATTCCGGGCAGCAACTAAGGGGCACATTTACAAAGCTCGAGTGAAGGATTCGAATTAAAAAAACTTCGAATTTCGAAGTGTTTTTTGGGCTACTTCGACCATCGAATGGGCTACTTCGACCTTCGACTTCGAATCGAACGATTCGAACGAAAAATCGTTCGACTATTCGACCATTCGATAATCGAAGTACTGTCTCTTTAAGAAAAACTTCGACCCCCCTAGTTCGGCAGCTAAAAGCTACCGAACTCAATGTTAGCCTATGGGGAAGGTCACCATAGGTTTGCCTGAGTTTTTTTGATCGAAGGATATTCCTTCGATCGTTGGATTAAAATCCTTCGAATCGTTCGATTCAAAGGATTTAATCGTTCGATCGAACGAATAATCCTTCGATCGAACGATCGTAGGATTTGCGCAAAATCGTTCGACTTCGATATTCGAAGTCGAACGATTTTAGTTCCTAGTCGAATATCGAGGGTTAATTAACCCTCGATATTCGACCCTTCATACATCTGCCCCAAAATGTTCACCCCAAAACCTCACTCTAAGTCACTTTCAATCTGGCCTTTCTTTATAGATAGAGATAAACTATATAGAGGAGCACAAAGGCTTGTTACTAATCTCCCCCTTAGCCTCTCAAAGGGGGGTGGGGGAGCTGTGCCCTTTAATTTGGAAAGCACTGCTGTAGGGCAGGCAACCTGATAACTGTGATGTGTATCAGTGAAATATCTTGTGTTATTTAATGACACAAGCCTGTCGCACTGCTGGACTGGGTGGGTGGCAGCCATTCCTATGCACTTTGAATAAAGCTGGCCACAGGCGCAAAGATCCGATCGTATGAATCAACGTACGATCGGACTTCCCCATCTCCTGACCTGCCACTATCCATTCCGATCAAATAAAGTACAAAAGAACAGATCGGCCGATGTTCTGCCCCTGACAGCAATCATATGAAAGTTATGTCCGACAAAAGCTAGTGTCTCCCTCTGAAAATCGTACGATCGGCAATACATGCAGCGATATTACCCACAGCCGACAGAAATCTTTTAACCTGTCCGATCGATCAAACAACCGATCTCCGCCGGACGAAAAATGTCGGGACTCTCCACACTCATTCATTCATACGATCAGATCTTTGCGTCTATGGCCAGCTTAAGGGATAGTTTTAAGTGTTTTGTTCTCCACCTCCATCTGACCTTTAAAACACTTTTCTGGCTTTACCCTTAAGAAGAATAAGTTGGAAAAGGAGAATACTGGTAAGAGGGTAAACACGTGAGGAGAAAGCTAGGTAGGCAGCAAGTTATCAAGTTATCAACCTGATAACTGTGATGTGTTTCAGTGAAATAGCTTGTATTATTAAATGACACAAGCCTATCACACTGCTGGACTAGGTAGTTGCCAGTCATTCCTATGCACTTTGGATAAGGGATAGTTTTCAGTGTTTTGTTCTCCACCTCCTCCCGAGCTTCAAAACATTTTCCTGACTTTTACCCTTAAGAAGAATACGTTGGAAAAGGAGAATACTGGTAAGAGGGGAAACACGTGAGGAGGAAGCTAGGTAGGCAGCAAGTCTAGGCATGAGGTGGGCAGATAGCATTCTTGGGATAGGGAAATAAAAATGAGTTATGGAAACAGCATGCTTGCCAAAAGGAATTGTGGAATATGCCTTAGCCTTAGAATGGATAAAGTGGGGAGACAGTTGTGTGATTGTAACGGTCAGTTTGAGTGTATAGGCTATCTGTAGAGAGGTTAGCATGCAGATTCGGCTCCCTTTGGTAAGGAACCAGAGAATACACATTATAAGGGTTGCTCTGGGGAGATAATATGCTTGTGAAAGGGAATTAGATGTAAAAGAAGGAAAGAAGATTATGGGATATCATTATCATAGTGAACTAATGCATTAAAGGAGAAGAAAAGCTACAGAGGCATTTTATTGCCAACAGATTAGCTGCAATAGTGCAAGCTATAAGAATATATTTATTTTGTAGAATGCTTTACCATACCAGAGTTAAAAGCTCTAGAAGCTCTCTGTTTAGGATAGCAGCTGCAGTATTAGCTTGGTGTGACATCACTTCCTGCCTGAGTCTCTCCCTGCTCACTCATAGCTCTGGCTCAGATTACAGCAGAGAAGGGGGGGGGAAGAGGAGCAAACGGAGCATGCTCATGCCCGGGGCAAGGAGGTTTAAGATGAAAACAGGAAGTCTGATATAGAAGCCCATGTGTACACAATAGAAGGAAAGAAATTTAGTGTTTTCTTTTGACTGAGGACTCGGAGCAGCATTACTTTGAGGGTTTACTGGTATATTTAGGTGAACCTTTCTGATAAGGCTTACTTAGTTTTAACCTTTCCTTCTCCTTTAATACCTTTAAGTCTACTAGAAAATCATGTTAATATTAAATAAACCTAATAGGCTGGTTTTGCTTCCAATAAGAATTAATTATATCTGCGTTTGGATCAAGTACAAGATACTGTTTTATTATTACAGAGAATAAGGAAATCATTTTTTATAATTAAACTGTTTTGAATAAGACTAGAAAACTCTGGTCCCATAGAGTAAAATCCTGATTTTAAGGGACCACAAAAAAATAAAACCAGAATACACAGGAAAATGTAAAATAGGGCAAGAAATAAAACCAATGCTTGAATGACTTAAAATGCACAAAAATGTAACATTCACTGGGACTAAGGGGTGTCATAAAAGAAACTAGGACAAAATTATGGTTTTAGAATTAGAGGCCTGAAAAAAAGGGCATTAAATACAGGAATGTACATTTGGCGTTTGATGATATGACATGAGTAGACTGGTAGATGCTTTATGTATGGGATCTATTATTTGGAGTGCTTTGGATCTTGTTTTAAGAATAAGGGTTTTTTTGTATAGAAAGAAATACATGAAAAAAATAGGATAGTTTTGCTACCAACATGGATTTACGCTTAGTTAACGTCAAGTACAAGGTACTGACTGTCATGTTTTTGCAGTGAAAAAGCAAATCAGAAGAAGAGAATAATTGTGTATAATTTATCCACAGCACCGTGGGAAATGGCTGTTTTATTTCTGATCTTTCTGATTAAAGGGTTTCGAGATGTAAGATTCCACATTTGTTCTAGCAGCTGCCTAGCAATAAATACTGCCATAAGAAAAAATGAAATCAATGTGTATCAGATAGATGTTGCAGTGTATCACGTGCTGCATTATTCAACTACTTTTCCCATTGCATGATGCGGAGCTCACACCCAAGACTCTGGGCTTTCATTCTTATGCACAGTTAAATCTTTGAACCATAACATATTTGTAGAGGTTGCTTTTCATAATTTGTAGCATCTTTTACCAAGTCTATTTTAAACTTTGCAATGTAACAAATGAACAAATATACAGCTATATGAAGAATGACACAAATTTTACTGAATATATTTAAGAAATGCGTGTAAACTTTCCTGAACTACTGTTGCATGGGAAAGAGACTGTGTCAAAAAGGAGCACCGGAATGCTGGGGTAGTTGAGTATGATTTATAGTATAAACAAATATCTGAGTGATACTTTCATGTGGTTACAGAAGAAAAATTAAAGTGCCTTCTGTTTTTAGAACTGCAGAAAGCATTTACTTTTTAATCTATGCGTAAAGTGAAAATATGCCCCATTTTTTGGCACAAGCTCATTCGGTTGGGCTTATGTAAAAAGGAGCATAGACCCTATACAAACTTTAAAAAAATATATGCGCATACATACCAGATTCCACAGGAAACCGTGATACTTGCAGGAACTCTTTCCTAACCATCAGAAAGGGACCACGGTGTGATGAAATCTCTCCCTTATTTTGTTACATTGTGAAATGATGGATTATGAAGTCCCTCTGCTTTCCATTGAATCTGTACACCACCCAATATAGAAAGCAGAGTGATGTTTGTTTCAGAATTCATCACTTCAAGGTGAGGTAGGGGCTGCATTACAGTGTGTCTCTAAATATATATATTTATATATAATATATTTATATAATATATTTTTTTTTTGTGACTAAAATGAACTATATTAACTTTTTTTTAATATGTATGGGACATGGGATTGGGTGATTTTGGATTTTTCTCTGCTTAGTTAAAATATTCTGGTGGAAAACCACCCTATGTGCCATTCGCCTAAAGCTGCCCATGTTGCCTTGCTAAATATTTGATCATATGGACAGCTGGCCTGCCCAATTGATTGGGTGAATTGATACTATGAAATCCATGGGCAGTTTCGGGTTGATCAATGACCTCCTAAAGTGGCAGTTGCATAAGTCCAAGTAAATGGGCCATTAGCTGGCAACTGACTTTGGTTTGGAAATTGCTGAAACGTACGCAACACTTGGCCTGTGCAAGGCCAGCTTTACACCCTTTTCAACCACACTGTGTTACTAAACCTCTGATGGTTTTTTTTTTTTGCAAACTAATTCAAAAGGGTAAGTAGAACCATACATTATAATAGTTTATAATACTAGTTACTTCTGAATTGACGTGCACATGCAATAGCAAAGATATTTTAGAAACAAGCTCAGCAATGTTTACCTGTCAGATATTTTGGTGTATTCTCTCTTAATTTTTGTTTCGTTGTAACGTTTGATCCTTGTTTGCTATTGCCTTAATGATTGGTCTATATGCAGTACAGCATCGACCTGGTTATAAAACCTGTTTTTCAGTACTTTTCATCTGCAGTAATTGAAACTTGAAAGAAACATAATTGTAACACAATTAGCTGAAAGGGATATGACGTATATGTATTGAGAGAAACTGCATGCCCTTTAAAAACCCATTTTCTTCTTTGCTACACCAAGTAAATACTTTTTTTTTTCAAAAAAATTCTTTCTAGGGTACAGGTAAAGGATCATTTATTTGGAATGTGTGAGAAATTTTACAAAGAAGGGATCTTCTTGATCTTCTTGTAATTTGGAGCACTATGCCTTAAGGCTGTTTAAAAACAAGCACTGAAAACCCATTAGAATTCTTTTTCCACCAACAAGGATTTTTGCAGCTTAGTTACAACGAAATATACAGGGACATGTATTATTAAAAGGAAAAAAACAAATACAGTTAATAATCTGAGCTCTTTTCCAGAACTCTCTTGGAAATGGCATTGCTGTATGTCAGAGCTCTATGGATAGTGGGTCTCTGGATTATAGATCCCATATTTGTATTTAAAAGGAAAGGTAAAATCTCTGGGTCTGGTTGCCAATTTGTTATTTAAATATCTAGACCAGTATGCCTTTAATTCATGACTACTTCATTTCATGATTGGTTAAGCCTTCTTTATCTAAAAATATAGTTGTAACAGGGTGCTATGGTGCCTAGAATATCCAGCACAGTATATATTGTAAATAAAGTACCCTGTCTTGTAGAATATAAGGATATTATAAGTTACAGAGGCGTTTCATGACCATATAAAGCATGAGGCCGAAGGCCAAGTGTTTTTATACAGGTCATGGAACTCCGAGGTGACTTCTAATATCCTCATATTTTCCAACAAGGGGTACTTTATTTATTATAAGATACAACTTTTAGTGAGTCATGTGACCAAAATGACATCACTATTTACCGTTATCTGATGACATCGCTAGTCACCCTTTATAAGGATATAATTTACAAGATATTTATGGCTTTTGTGTATTAAAAGTATATAATACACAAAAGCCATGAATATCCTGTAAATTATATCCTTATAAACCGTGAGTTCTGATGTCATCAGTTATAAACGGTGAGTTCATGACTCACATGACTCACTGAAATTTGTGTATTATAATAAATAAAGTACCCCCAGTTGCAAAATATGAGGATATTATAAGTTACCTCGGAGTTCCATGAGGCCTTCAGCCTCGTGTTTTTATATGGTCATGAAACTCCTCGGTAACTTATAATATCCTTATATTTTACAAGAGGGGGTACTTTATTCACTATATATCTTTACTCTCTCTAATGAGCTTGTTTCCTATCCACAATTTTGTTCTCTTTCATCCCTTTTCAAGTTTGCCAGCCCATATTCTACTACCCCAGTTTGTAGAGATGGGTAACGCTCTTTATATTTACAGGGAGCACCACACCCAAAATCTGGGCTAAATTTTGTGCTTATACAACTGAGGAGATGAGGTTTCAGATTGCTAATATTTTAGCTGGTCCGCAGGGCCTTCATAATACAAAGACCACCAAAACAGATGTATTTTCTCGTCAGCATGGATGTATGAATTAGTTTAGGCGCCATTTATACAGTTCACTTGCATGTGCTCTCTTTTGAATGTATCATGGGATCTTGCACTTCTTGTGGTCCATGAGGAATAGCATTGGGCACATCTTAAAAGCAGGTTGCTCACACTATTTTGTCTGGATTCCATACATTATTTAACCTTGTTTGGGAGATTGAGACTTCAATTAAATTGTAGTAAATGGGTGTTAATCTTTTCAGTGTGGAAGAGGTATTGAGGAGAGATCATCTTTATGCCCTGACACCTGAATCTGCACCCCTTCCCGGTAGTGGTGGGATGTTAGTCCCTGTTCCCAGGCTGGCAAGATGAGCTACACCATTTCTGACAAAAGCTGATGGTCACCCATTGAGCTTATGCTAGCTTTATTCAGCACCAACACATTTTAGATCTTTAGATTGTTCTACAGTCCCTGCCCCACTGAAGTTTACAGTGTAAGTTTACTACTGCATTCACACAACCTACTAGGGTGACTTATCAAGAGCCAATTAATCTTCAAATGTTAGAGGAAACCCATGCATTCATTGCAGATCGTTTCTTGGTCCGAACTGAACCAAACACAGTATTTCATAGCTACAAGGCAGCACTGCACACATCGTGCAAGCTGAATAGAAAGTTGTACCCTGAGCAATTCTGAGCAGTAAAATGTGTGACATGTAAGCAGCAGCAGGGTTTATGCAAATAACATTCAGGTAAGTGGAGGGGCACTTGCACACCTCCCAATTGTCCCGTTTTTCATGGGACAGTCCTGATTTTGACAGCTCAACCTGCAGTCCCAGATTATTATTGAAAAATCCCGACTTTCTCTTTGATCTCCTACACTGACCAGCCAGAAAAAGATACAATGTTTCTAACTTAATTGTCTTTTTTGTCAGAGAGTCCAGAATATGTGGCAGGTGCACTTGGATACTTTTATAATCATTTAAGGTAAACAAAGAAACAATTGTAACAATTTAAGATAAGCAAGTCTATTGGGGAAGCTATGACTTGCAGCTTAAAGGCCAAATCACCTTCATTAGCAAAACTAATAACACATAAAAAACACATAAATGTGTTCACACTTTCAAATTTGTAAAATGAACATGGTAATTAGGGGGAGTGCCCACAAAAATGGGCATGGTCAAAAAATGTTTTACAATTCTAAGGCTTGCATGACAGGAATGAATGAGATTCAACTGTTGATGGATTTCGAACAGAAAATGCAAACAAAAGCGTTAATAGCATTTTCAAAGTAAACAATACTTGGGAAGTGAGCACATGTTTCTTAAATTGTGTATATTCATTGCAGAACAGAGAGGAGTAATATCCTTGATCTGTCTGTGAGTTTGGATGCGCCTTGCAAAAATCTGTATCTTCTTATCGACCTGTCAGGATCTTGGTGAATGAATTAGACACATTCTTAAGGCTTCTAGCATTTAAAAACAAGATTTTCAATGTCTGGATCTCATTTAACTCTTGGTGCCTGCTGACTCCACAACCCCCCCAACCTTTTTTCCCCCCAAAGGTATGTAGGTTGAAGCTACTTGCATAACTTGAATTCCAACTACTGGGTGTGTTGCAGCTTTTATTCTTTCTGTGGAATTAGCTTCTTTGCGCAGTTTATTTCTGAAGTGTTCTGGAGCAGAGCCTTATAAATTAATATCAAGCAGTATGAGCGTAACACATGGCTGAAGGGATTACATTTTCACTATCCACAATTAAGGGTTTTACTATACAGATAGAAAAGGAAAGAAGGTGACGAAGCACCTGACAATATCTGCCCCCTTCACATTAATTGGAATTTCTGCATATAAAACATGCAGAAGGAGAGAGAAGATTTCCCATTGGGTAACTAAGTGCCCTAGGGAGTTGAGAAGAGGAAAGAAGAACAAAGTTAGGGTAGAGAAGCTCTGTCCATTTTCATTTTTCATGAAATTGCTGTTCCTGTGTGTTATTCCTTTGGAAAGTGTTTGTGCTGTGTATAGAGAACTCTACCTTGTTCCTTCTGGGATTGTTGGCATTCTTTGATGTGACTAAGCATCTTAAAATAAGTTAATTTGCCAAACTTTAGTTGTTGATATCTAAGGCCCCTGACACATGGGCATTTCATAGTCTGGGCAAAAAATATCTCCTGTAGGTGATGAAACACCTGACAATATCTGCCCCTTTATATTCATTGGAATTGCCACATATAAAACATGCAGAAGCAGAGAGATTTCCCATTGGGCAATAAAGTGCCCTACCAGTGGGAAGTTACTCTCTTTTTAGGTTTTTGGGGGGGTCAAAAAAAGGAAAGAAGAACAAAGTTAGTGTAGAGAAGCTCTGTCCTTTTTTAAATTAAATTAAATTTTTAATTTAATTGCTGTTCCTGTGTGTTATTCCTTTGAAAAGTGTAAGTGTTGTGTATAGAGAACTCTGTTCCTTCTGGGGTTGTTGGCATTCTTTGATGTGCCTGACATTGGTAACCGGACATTTTGCATCCAGCCTGAGAGAACCTGATCTGTAGGATTAGGAGCTGACATGCAGTCTGTACGAGAGAGACATTTACAAGCACATGAATATGTAGCCTGTATTTAGTGTCTGTGTTAGTTAAGGGTTTAAATTAAGCAGTTACATACTTTATGTATGTGCAATTTATCTGAATTGTAGTCCCTGTTATATTTGTGGTGGACAAAAAAATGCATGTGCTACCTCTGTGCATAATCGAAAGGTGACCATGATTTGTAGAGCCAGCTTTATAGTATGGGGCGTATTTATTAACACTGGGGATAAACATCACCGGTTATTTTGCCCATAGCAATCCGCAATTAGATCTGAAAAGTCACCTGCAAGTTAGAATACAAAAGCAAAGATCTGATTGGGGACAAAATGCTCAAACACTCCTGTGTGAAATGCAGTAGCCTCCTTATGCACATGAAGTCAAGTGAGAGGTGCCTATGGCTTGAAACTCCTGCTACATTTTCAATCGATAAACCTATACCACACAACTGCAGTGGTCTGTTGTAGGCGATTCTCATTCAAAGTGATTGAAATACAGTAGCTCTGTATGCAGTTAATTCTAATGTCAGGAGACTGTGCTATGTGCGTTTTAAAGGTTTGTGTATATTGCAGTTGCATTCTTATTTCCACCCCTAGATATGTCTTTCAGTCTGTAGATGGTAAGCTGTTTCAGTTACTACTTTGTACTTGACAGGTTTAATCCTTTCTGTGACAGTGCAAAGACCTTGCCTAACATATGCCAGAGGCAGCAGTTATGTGAAAATAAATATAATGAATATTACAATGTGTTATTTAATGTTATAGGAATTGCTATGTATTTGTAGTAGTAACCTATTTTTAGTCTTACACTAAATGTGGGCATACACAGGTCCACCCCCTACAGTATTTTGACCAATCGCCCCTCTGACCAGTCTGACAAATTATGGCTACATTTTTATTGTTCAGTGACCCAAATGATCAGAATGTCACAGTTCCTCTGGGTTTGCAGGATTTTCTATCTAAAGGACCCCTGACTTCATACATGGCAAGTAGGCCTAAATAAACACAACCACAGCGTTTTTTGCTATTGAGAAGTGCTCTCCTCATTCGTTAATTCATTACCAGATATTGGGATAGCGGTATACCCAAGAGAGGATTTGATGCATTTTTGACAAACTAAAAATGCAGTGCGGAGAACTACATGGGAATAACATAGATAGCCAGTAGATGGTAGTGTGGGAGAAAATACAGTAATGTTTAGTAATGTTCTGATCACTTGTGGAATTCTTTACCGTTATTATTGTCGTTGGATTGAGAAGCAGCAGGGAAGATAAATATTGAACACATCAACATTTTTCTCAGTAAAAAGATTTCTAATGGGGCTATTAGCATGAAATTGAAACTAGATGTCGGTAACAACCAAAGTAATCCACATACAAAGAACTCAAAACAAATAAGTCCATAAATTAATTATGTGAAATGACATATGGAATAAGTATTGAATAAATGAAGAAAAGGGGGTGCAAAAAAGTATGGAAAGCCAAGAAACCTGCTGAAATCGGCCAGTATTTAGAAAGCAATCCTGCCTCATATCAGTGGAAGTGAATATCAGCTGGTTTAGTTCTAATTGGCGGCCTATGAAAAGGTTTCTCGTTACCAAGGTATCACAAGAAGATTTGCCCAAGAGCCAAGGATCACTCGCAGAGAGCATTCAGAAAGACATTGAGTGAGTAGGTACAGTTGTTTCAAAGAAAACAATAAGTAATGCACTCAACAAACATGGCCTCTATGCCTGCTCACTGTGCAAACTCCACTGCTGAGGAAAAAACATGTTGAAGCTCATTTAAAGAGAGAATATGGTCTGGTCCGATGAGACCAAAACTGAACTCTTTGGATGTCATTGCACACACCATGTTTGGAGGAAAAATGGCACTGCATATCACCACAAAAACACCATACCAACAATGTTTGGAGGTGGAAACATCATGGTTTGGGGCAGTTTTTCAGCATATTGTACTGGCAGACTTCATATAATTGATGAATAGGGAAATGTACAGGGTCATTCTTGATAAGAATCTGCTGCCATCTACCAGGATGCTGAAGATGAAACAAGGGAGTTCATTTCAGCAATAAAGCGGCTAGAATGGCCTAATCAATCATCCGACTTAAATAAAAATTGAAAATCTATGGAAAAAACTGAAGATTGGAGTTCATAGAAGAAGCCCCCAGAACATTCAAGATTTGAAGACCGTTTTTGTGTGAAAGAATGGTCCAAAAGCACACCTGAGCAATGCATGTGACTAGTTTCTCCATACAGGAGGCATCTTGAAGTTGTCATCAGTAGCGATCCTAGAGGGGGGCAGGCCCTGGTGCGTGACGCACAGCCGGGCCCCGCCCCCTCCGCACGGCTTACATTGTCAATGGAGCACGGGCTGCCGAGGGGCCCTGAGGGGGTGCGGGCCCTGGCCCGCTCGCAACCCCTGCTCCCCCGGTAGTTCCGCCACTGGCTGTCATTACCAACAAAGGTTTTCTACTACGTATTAAATAGATTTTAGTAAGCTTGTTGAATATTTATTGCCTGTGTCATTAGACATAACTTAATTTGTGGACTTATTTGTTTTGAGTTTTTTTGTATGTATTGATTACTTGAGTTGTTACTGACGTCTGGTGTAAATTTCATGTCAATAGACCCATTAGAAATATATTTACTGAGAAAAACATTCATATGTTCAATACGTATCTTCCCTGCTGTATACAGCTTTAATCATCCCTGCTAAATGTCAAAGAGCATAGTTCTTTATCATTTTTCTGTTCTTGCAGAGCGTCGTTTTTATTAACCCCCTTTACTCCTCACAAGTTATAAAACCTTTTCACCCGCCCCCAAAAATCTAGATCTAATTTTTCGTTTCAGCACCTAGGCTCCAAACCAGCATTTCTTAATGGGATACCTACACTACCGATCATATGGGACATTTTGCCACCTGCTTAAAAATTGCCTCCAATGTGGGTGACAAAACATCGGAAGTCACCTTTATATTGGTATTGCGGGACATCTCTGTGTCTAAACCAATTGTATTGTGTGAATATGTGGAAAGAAGCATCTGCAGGTCCTCAGTCATGACTCGGCAAGTGCTTGCCCCAGGAAGGCAATCCCTGCAGTTTGGGTACCACTGCTGTAGTGTATGGTTTCCTAATCATTCAATCTTTCATAGAATTTTCATTTTTTCATTATTTTTATCAAATTTGACAGAAATTCAAATGTATTGATTCATACAATTCGTCTAAATTGATCTGTTCAGTTTAAACACACACACAAAAAGTGAGTTTCACTCTAAATCTTACTCTTTCCTCAGATAATAGTTATGGGATCCCAAGAGTTCTGGCATATACATAAAGGCATTCGCCACCCCTTCCCCTGCATTCCCATCACTTACAGTTTTTCAGATTTTGCCACAATTTGCAGTCGGGATTTGCAGCCTTGGGTACTGAGAATAGAAAAGACACATGTAAAGGAGCTGTCAGGGGATAAAGAAACCCTTAGGTCAGATTCCTGGTACATTCTTTCTGTGTGTTCCTAGTGCTACTATGTCATTTGTCACTGTTGCAACCTTAAAATATAATGTTACTTATTTCACCTTCTATTCTATTGATGTTTTCAGGACTGTGACAGGGGGAGAGGCTCTTTTCAGGTGCAAAATATTTTAGGTGTTTTTGTTTTTCCTCTTTTGCCCAGACAGAATTCTTATTGAAGTGGGTTGGGAGTCTAACTTAGTATGCTGGATGTTTGAGCACGTACCAAAAGAATATAAACGCTCAATAATACTGTACAGTATACTTTTTATTTTATTTTTTACAAGGGACTCTAGCCTACTAAATATTACAGAGGAAGTAACTGCCAGTAGCAGGAGTTCCATCTGTCCACCAGTTACTTCCTAAATGGATCGTGTTCTTTGTAGTCTATTGTGCAGTAGTTTGTTACATTTGTTAACTTTTTTTGCTTTTGAAATAGCTTGTCAGTTATACAGCAGAGACACTAAATGTCATCTCTTAAAGGGATACTGTCATGGGAAAAAAAATGTTTTCAAAATGAATCAGTTAATAGAGCTGCTCCAGTAGAATTCTGCACTGAAATCCATTTCTCAAAAGAGCAAACAGATTTTTTAATATTCAATTTTGAAATCTGAGATGGGGCTAGACATATTGTCAATTTCCCAGCTGCCACAAGTCATGTGACTTGTCCTCTGATAAACTTCAATCACTCTTTACTGCTGTACTGCAAGTTGGAGTGATATCACCCCCTCCCTTTTCCCCCCCAGCAGCCAAACAAAAGAACAATGGGAAGGTAACCAGATAACGGCTCCTTAACACAAGATGACAGTTGCCTGGTAGATTTAAGAACAACACTCAATAGTAAAAACCCATGTCCCACTGAGACACATTCAGTTACATTTAGGGTAAGGACACACGAGGAGATTCAGGGAGATTTTGTCGCCTGGCTACTAATCTCCTTGTCTTTTGAGCAACTCTCTCCCTGAACTGCCTGAGCGTTTTTCCCCATAGGCTACAATGAAAAGTTGCCTGTGCTAATGCACACAGGGCGATGCGTTTTCAATAGTTGCCTGAAATTGCCTCACTGAGGCACTTAAGAGATTTTGTATTTTAAGTGCACCTGCCATGTATTCTGAGCTCTCTGCCAAAAGCCAATTAAGTTTTATATAGTGAATAAAGTACCCCCTGTTGTAAAATATAAGGATATTATAAGTCACTGAGGAATTCAGTGAGTCACGTGGCAGAAATTACTTTACTAAGCACCTGTTATAACTGATGACATCACTAAGCACTGTTTACAAGAATATAATTTACAGACAATGTTCCCTCTAATTCCTTTTCTGCTGTGTGTGCAAAAATGTGTGCGCTCATTTTAAACTCGTTTGAACAGTTTTTTTTAAAAAAAAGTGTGCTCATGTCAGAATACTAAAGTTTGTATTTTCACACAAAATTTTTTGTGTGCCCCACAATTTGTTGTGTGCACTTGTCTCAAAATTTTGAATTTTGCATAGAGTCTTATGGCAGATTTGCACTGGGCTATTGTTGTTAGACTCAAATTGTAGTAAAGAACCAGCTGCACGGTGGGTTCAAAGTGTTTTTCAGAGGTGTGCCAACTAAGAGCTAAATATTCCATATATTATACTTAGTTACATTTGTAAAGTGTCAGATTTTATGTTTCATGCAAATGGTTAGTCCTGTTCCCCCCAATAAAACAATCTGGTAACATTCATCTTCAGTGTCGGACTGGGCCGGCGGGAAACAGGGAAAAGACCCAGACAAGATCAATAGACATAGGATAGCCAGCGCTCCTCCCCTCCCCCTGCCCGATCGTGTAAGAAAGGCTGGGCGCATGATTTTCTGATTTCTACTAGGGACAAGATGGTTCAGTATCGGATTATGCATAGGACCTATATCACCCCACTGAGACTTAGAATGATGGGCAGGAACCCCAATGCCACATGCCCCAAATGTCAGGCCCCAGATGCTGGTTTCTTCCACCTATTGTGGACCTGTCCGCTAGTCCACGAGTTCTGGACTGCAGTGGTAAAATATCTCTCCGATCAGCTGCTCCTCCCCGGGGTACTAGCCCCGGAGGTGTGCCTGCTAGGGCTTGTTGATGAGCTGGCCCCCCTAAACAAAACTAGGATACTGCTAAAGTCTGTGTATTTCTATGCAAAGAAACTTGTTGCAATGAAGTGGATGAGCCCTCAAGCACCTACAACCAAACAATGGGTCCAATTGGTAAATAGTAAGCTTCCTGTCATTAAGCTCACATACCTAGCCAGACGCTGTCCCCACAAATTTGAAAAGGTCTGGGACCCCTGGCTAGATGTCAATTCAGCAGCAGCCCCCTAGCTCTGCGCTTCCTTAACAGTCTCACGTCCTTGGACCGAGGTGCCCCGTCCCCTCCCCTTGCCCATTCACGGATGTATGCTATATGCTCATACTAATTGTTGACTTATTTTTGATGTATAACTGATTTGGATTGTCGTAGCCTCGCTGTACTTGTTACTGTGTGTGTTGTTTGTTGTGAAAACAAAAATAAAAACCTTTAAAAAAAAAAAAAGAAAGGCTGGGCGCGATACTTGAAGCAGGTATGCGCCGTTGGGGAGGGAGCCTGGCGGGGGCCCCTGCCACTGGGATGGGGGAGTGGAGGGGCCCTGATGTGTCAGCCCTGGTGGGCTTCTCTGACCCCCCGCAGTCCGACCCTGGGCCCAGCTCTGCTAGCCAGCGCTCTGTCCTGACCTCCCTTGCCCAATCGCGTAAGGAAGGGGGAGTCCGGAGACTGGGGCAGAGAGGGGCCTTGCCACTGGGGAGATGCGTCAGGGGACCCTGCCACGGGGGAATGACGGGGGTCCCTGCTACTGGGGGCAGGGCCCTCATGTGTCAGCCCCGGTGGGCCCAGACCCCTCCCCCCCAGTCCGACCCTGTTCATCTAACAAATGCCATCTCTTTCTCTATTTGTGACAGTCTTCTCTTTGTCTCCCTTTAAGTTTTTAACTGCTTGTCTCCACTTGTGGAAAAAAAAAATAATAATATGCATTTGGCTGTATATTTAGAGACATGCCTGTCTGTGAATGTCGAGCAATACTTTCTAGCTAAATTTGTAAGGGCAGAAAATACCTGCTCTCTGCTTTCTGGCTCATAATGTTTGTTATGCTCAGCACTGGGCTTATTGTTTTACTACTCAATATTCTATTGTCGCCACATGGAAAAAAATAGCATCTATAACAACATTAACTCTGCTAATTCCCAGCCTTTGTTTCCTGTTCTCTAGGGTTCATACCCAGACATGGATTAATTTGTTCCCTCATGCCTTATCCTTCTTCTTTGTAATCTTCTGTAGATGCCACAAAGTTGCATGGTTCATCCAATAGTTGTGTCACAGAGAGAAGTCTGTCGTGGGGAATGTAATAAAAGTCGTAAAGAGCAAAACAATTCGTACCAATAAGAATAAAAATCCACATCTCGCATTGTAATATTGTTCCTTAAACTGTTATTGCGCACTCTTAAGAAGTGCTTGAAGGTGTCGTTATCCTAACGACTTTTTCAGTAAGAAGTTTAATTACATTTACTGCGCATTGGCGCAAACTATAAAGTTCGCAAACAGTCTTCAAATGCTGGAAGTGGTCGTAAAAACAGTTTCCGGGTGCGCAAAAGCTCAATAAAATTTGCCCAAAGCAAAATTTGTTTGCGCAAAGGCATGACTTTTCGTATTGAAATTAGTTTTTCAGTAACCAACTTTTATTACATTCCCCCGTTTGTGTTTTGGCCCATTAAAAAATCCCAGGGAGGGGACGGGCAGTTTAGAAATGATATGATACCGCTATACTGGATATATTTCAGCCTGGGTATAATAATAGAGTACAGGTATGGGATCTCTTATTCTAATTCAAATCTTTTATATTGTTTCCTTGTACAGGTATGAGATCCGTTATTCAGAAACCCATTATCCAGAATGCTCCAAATTACAGAAAGGCTGTCTGCCATAGACTCCATTTTATCCAAATAATCAATTTTTTAAAAATTATTTCCTTTTACTCTATAAATGTAAGACTGTGTCTTGTACTTGGTCCAAACTAAGATATAATTAATCCTTATTGGAAGCAGAACCAGCCTATTGGGTTTATTTTATATTTACATGGTTTTCTAGTAGACTTAAGGTATAAAGATCCGTTAACCCGGAAAGCTCCAGGTCCCGAGCATTCTAGATAACAGGTCCCATACCTGCACTTTGTAATAATAAAAAAAGTACCCTTACACTTGATGGACACTTTGTTCCATCTGAGAGCGACAAAATGATCTAATTGTTTTATTCAGTGTGTAAATGTTTTTTAGTAGACTTGTGTCTACTAAATTGCTATAGTCTAGTAAAAGTGGCCAAACCTGCTCCAGTATGGTTGGGTAATTTTTCTTTAAGCTTTTAGCCTTACTATAGCACCGTCAGCTTAATTATAGGTCAAAAACTGTTGCACAGATCATCTCATAATTCAGTCATATTAAGGTCAGTTAAAATAGCAGATCCAGTCTCCCAACTCCCCTATGCTTTACAAGTATGAGGCATTTGTATATCTGGAAATGAAAGGACATCTATTCAGATCCACTTACTAGAATTCCCCAAAGTGGGTCTTGCGGGGTCAGTCTGCATACAGGTTCTTACTCTGTGGCCATTACCCTGTTGCTAAATAAGTAATATGAATTTAGGACTCCCTAGTCCCAAAGGTTGACCCTGTGAGTGAGATCATGTCCAAGACCATGAAGGACCATGATGAAATAGAAGATTTGCAACTTGCCCGATAGTCCTTGATTTTTAGCATGCGTTAAAGGGGCAATTTGCTTATGTCTGCCTTGTAAAGGGATTTATATAGGCTAGAGAAATTTAAGAGAAACCTGTAAAATAGGGTTTAGATTTTCAGGGGCCTGGCAGTAGGCTTGTTGGATGGTGAGTGTTTTTTGCTATCGGTTGCATCTGACACCTATTGAACTTGGACCAAACTGAAACTGCCAGGCTGGTCCAAGCTCCTAATGAGTGATGTGGAATTTTTCCTTTCACTGGTTTAAATGTTCTGTTCAAACTAACTTTAGACTGACCAGAATATTTTGAGGGGGAGGTTTTTAATAGACAACATGGCTTCTATAGGCAGAAAAACTTTTATAGATGCAAGGTAAAAACAATATAACAATGTTTTGGGGCTTTTCTACATGCTTCTTTAAAAGGAGCTTGTGTATATACTTATTTTACAGTGCGTATATATTTCTTTTTTCTTTTCATCCATTGGCATTCCTACTGCAATCAGTCACTCATTGCTCAGACAAAAGATCCCCTCACCCAGTCCCCTAGAATAATGGCACAGAATAAAGGCTTAGCAAGGCTCGGCCTACTAGCGCTCAGCACTTTTCCCAGGCAAGGTTTTAAAGGACCTCGGTTTCAGATCAGCATTCCATAGTAGACGTGTCTATTATTCTGTGAATTTTTTTTTCTGGTACTTGGGCACATGCGTCTGGGAGAGTGTTTTATATAATGCAGAGAGAGACCTTCATTTGGGATTATATTCGCTAGTGTTGACTGATGTCCATGCTATGATATATGTTCTTGAATGTGAGTGCAGCAGCACAAGAGGAATGATGAGCCCAGTGTAATTAACACTAAGGGGCAGATTTATTAAGGGTCGAATTGAAAATTTGAATTTTTAAGTTTTTTTTTTTATGGTCAACTTTTTTTTCAAAAAATTTTAATTAGATTTTCGAGATTTATCATACTCCCTTTAAGAACTAAAATTTGACTATTCATCTCCTAAAACCTGCCGAATTGCTGTTTAAGTCAATGGGAGATGTCCAGGGATCAATTTGGAGGTGTTTGCAGCCTTCCTGACATTTGAGTTTTTTAAATTCGAATCGCATTTGATTCAAGTTTTCTGGTCGATTTTAATTCACCCGAGTTTAAAAAATTTGATTTTTATAATAAATTTTGATTCACATTCCGAGTTCATTGGAGTTTATGGGAGTTTTAAAAAAAAAAAAACTGTGATATAGTATAAAGTTACCAGCTTGCACACCCTGGCTCTCCGTATCGTGAATGCCCTGGCAAAGAAGGCTTCAGGATCCTCCAAAAATCGCGAATTGAGAAGGTGCAACGTTTCGGGCTTAACTTGTCATGCTTGACAAGGGGGTTTACCCCGAAACGTTGCACCTTTGCAAATAAACATAGCAAGGGTTGTCACTGCTTGGACTTTGAGTGCCGGTTGAATTTATTATACTTCAAAAAACTCACATTAATTTCGAAATTCGACCTTTGATAAGTGGGCCTCAAATTGTTACTATAATATTCACGTCCTGATGGCTCGGTGCAAGGGAATGTGGGCATGTGTGAACAGATCCTCTTTACTGTATCCGCTGTCAGACTCTTCCAAGGCAAAAAATAGAGCAGCCCTGCCCCCAGAAGAGGGGACAGACTTTTTGTTTATGCGGGGAGTGATTTGGCTTTGGTTGCTATTGGTTTGAGAAGCAAAAGAGGCAGAGTTTGGGACGTGGAAAGCGAGAATTGTGTGAGTGAGGGAAGTGGAGGGCAGAGTGATCCTGAGGAACATTCAGCAAAGCAATTGAGTATTCGTGGAGGCATCTGCAGAATGACCAGCAGGGTGGCCCTGTTTTAAGGTCAGGTGCTGTCGTGATCTACGCACAAGCCAACTGACACTTGTCATCATGGCAGAAATTTGTGAATGGGGATGATCATTGCTGGACCGCAGTGTGGGCTGCTGTGATTCATCGGAAGACTAGTAGTGGCCAGGATGACTAGCTGGTTTGCCTGTTCCTCCAAGCACAAAGTAAGTATTTTTTGCCATACAAGTATGGGATCCGTTATCTGGAAACCTTATTATCCAGAAAGATCCGAATTACAGAAAAGTCATCTCTCAAAGACTCCATTATAATCAAATAATCCAAATATTTAAAAATGATTACCCTCTGTAATAATAAAACAGTAGCTTGTACTTGATCCCAACTGAGATATAACTAATCCTTATTGGAAGCAAAAGCAGCCTATTGGGTTTATTTAATGTTTACAGGATTTTCTAGTAGACTTGAGGTATGAAGATCCAAATTACAGAAAGATCTATTATCCGGAAGGTCCCGAACATTCTGGACAACAGGTCCCATGTACTTTAATGCCTGTTACAGGTCACATTTTTATTTCTACTCTGCTTGTAGGAACACTCACATCAAAGCAAATACATGTTTTAAAGCACACCATGTAGACAATATACTGTTGCCCTTCACTGCACAAAGAAAGCTTCTGTGTGCCTTCAAAGAATTGCAGGAATTCCCATGATATGGGGGAGCGGAAATTTAATGATGTTTTCTTAACAGTCGTTCATGTTCAGTCTGTGAGAAGGTTGTAGGGAAGGGGAAGATGTTTGTGTTGACCATTGTGCTCGCAGTTAAGTTATATGTTGTCTGACCTTACCCCCTCCCCACCACCACCTTTTTCTAGGGCTTCTGAAGTGTATTTTTTATATATTGTGGTGTATTTTATGTTTTAAGGTTGTGTTCTAAATTCTGGGTTATAATACAGGCATTCTTCTTTGACGCTTCTTGGCAGACCCTCATTACGTCTTTATCACAAGGACCCCTGTCTGTTCCGTTCACTTTACAGAAACTGTATAGATTTGTTATGAATGTGTACTTAAAGGAGAAACAAACCATTAATAAAAAAAAAACCCTACCCTACCTAGACCCCCCTCCCTCCTCCCCTCAGCCTAGCTTCCCCGGGCAAATGCCCCTAACTCTTTACTCACTCTTTATTCACGGGCTGCATCTTCAGCCAATTCGGTAATATTCGGAATGAGACAGGTGCTTCGACAATTATCGTCGCTAGCAGTCTCTTTCCTAAGATTACCGAAGAGATGAAGATGGAGCACATGAACTCCGCTGGACAGAATCTACACGGGGGTTATGAAAAGAGTTAGGGGCATTTACCCGGGGTAGCAGCTAGACTGGGGGAAGGAGGGAGGGGGTCTATGTAGGGTAGGGTTTTTTTTATTAAGGGGTTGTTTCACCTTTAAGGCAACCATACACAGCCAAAGTACATCATATGGTATATGAGCCATTTACCCCTGGCCAGTACCAGACGAATGGCTACACAAAATATGGTTGCCAATCTATTTTTCTGTTTGTACGGGCTGTTGATTTAATGGCAAAGACTGGAGTAGCTGTTGCTCCCCTTTACTTCCAGTTCTGTTGATGCACCATACACTGGCAGTTATGGGAATACGATTACATTTTTAAACCTGTAAATCAATGGAATTGGATATAAGTAAGTGTATGGGAGCTTGACAGTCCTGACTGAATTTTTGGGCTCCCATACCAGTGCTGAAAACTGTCTGTTTTGTACAATTGTATCAACCGAAGGAGAGAAAGCAGATTGTGGGTTTAATGCGTTATTCCATTAAGGTCAGGGGTCCCCAACCTTTTTAACTCGTGAGCCACATTTAAATGTAAAAAAAGAAAATTGGAGAGCAACACAAACATAAAAAAGTCCATGGGGATGTTATTTGGCTGTTTGGTAGCCCCTATATGGACTGGTAGCCTACAGGAGACTCTGTTTGGCAGTGCAACTGTTTTTTATGCAACTAAAACTTGCCTCCAAGCCTGGAATACAAAAATAAGCACCTGCTTTGAGGCTGAAGGGAGCAACATCCAAGGGGTTGGGGAGCAACATGTTGCCACAAGCTACTGGTTGGGGATCACTGATTAAGGTGGTCAGCAAATCGGCCCAAATTATTTTGGTTGATTGTGCAAAAAACTAATTTGGGTTCGTGTTGATCTCAGAACTTGTGTGTGAGAACAGAAGTGTGTGTCTTAATTCACAAACTTAGGAACTGACTCTACAGGGAATGAATTCTAGATACTCCTAAAAGCCCCACTTAAAGGTAAATAAGAGTGACATTTGGGGGTGAACCTTTTCTAGATACTCTTGGAACTATGGCTGAATGACTGATGGGTTAGTGTTTTCCAATATCTGTAACCTTGTGAGCTGGTAGGGTGACCTCAAAGGGGAGCCATTTATTTTGGGGCTGTTTGGTGAGATAATGTTAAAGTCTGCCTACTGTATGTCCCCAGAACTGAGAATGGGCTACGGAGAGTGCCTGTTCAGTTGTATGGATTGCCATGAGGGTGTTCTTTAAGGCAGAATAAGTGCAGTGCTTTTGGGTTAACTCTTAATACTGTAGTTTTATACCTACATTTTTTTTCGTCCCTGTACAGCAAACGGCTGACTGGAATAAATATGATGAGCGTTTGATGAGAGCAGCAGAGAGGGGAGATGCAGAGAAGGTCTCATCCACACTTGCCAAGAAGGGGGTTAATCCCAGCAAACTTGATTTGGAGGGACATTCAGCGTAAGTAGCAATTGTAGGGAAATGTGCACGCAAGGAAGTAGTAGAGTACATGGAATCTCTGAACAGTACTGAGGCTATGTATGTATGCATTAAATCTTCTGTATTTATTACAGCTCAACACTAGCACCCAGGCAGCAAAAAGCTGTGACTAGAGCTGTAATAAATACTGCAAATCTAATTACATTTTTAATTTTTACATAATTAAAGACCTGTCACCCAGACATAAAAAGTCCTTTTCATATTAAACATGAAATCAAAATTCTTTTATTTTATTTTATATATATATAAAAAATTATAATTAAAGCATTCATAGTTAAAAATCACAGCTCTCAATCAAATATTGCCAGTCCCTCCTCTATGCTTTAGGGCAGGCAATTAGAGGTGGGGCAGGCAATTACTTTCACTTTCCATTCAGCACCTACTAGATATCACTGCTCTACCCACATTCCCCCAGTTCTCTTCACCATTTAATTGTGTAGCCAGGGCATGGGGATGGACTTCGGGTCCCCCATTCTGATGCACAAACAAGATTCTGAGATGATACAAGGCTTGTCTTAATAACAGTGTCCACAAAATGGTGCCTGCCTGCTTGCTATAATTATGAATTCCTAGAGCGAAGGAAACTAGATTCAAATAATTTATATAGTGTAATTAAAGTTTATTTCGCTTGACTAATGTGATTTGTAATAATATTTTCGGATGACAGGTCCCCTTTAATTGATGCACATCATCACAGTGGAATGCTGATGCCTTCACTCCTGTGTGCACTGTACCTTTGATAGGAGTTAAAAAACTGATCTCTTCCGAACTTCACCTTTATTAATAGGCTTTAAAGAATGTAACAATCTTAACACGGTACTATGGTCTGAAAATGGCAGTCAGTTTAAATTGGTAGGAAAATAGTTTGTGTCTAGAATGGTGCAGTAAGGCAAATGGAACACAATTTGCCCAAGGTATTATAAAAGTTCAGAATCCATATGGTTTGCCTAGCTTTTTTCATTTTTTAGGTACTTCTGGTATGTAGTAAAGGCACCAGTGTAATAAAAACACATATTAAAGTATTGGTCGAGACTGTATTTTTACTAAAATAATTTTTACTGGTTCCAACATTGCTGTGGTGAAAAATATGTGAACACATTAAGGTCATCATTCCCCTTCCTAAGAACTCTTGTACAAGTTACTTATTCTTAGATCTAAGTGCATATGTATCCTAAAGGACAGCACCTAAACAAACTGTCATAATGTAAAAGGGGCTGCAACTAATAATTAGAGCAGTGATCCAAAATTGGAGTGGAGTTCAATCGTTCTCTTTAAAGGGGATGTTCACCTTAGGCCATATTTCACATTTGAACAGCCCCTGTGAGAAAAAAACATTTTTGCGAACCATCTTTATTATTTTAAATGTTCCTTTTTGAAGCTACAGACCTGATGAGCCACAGATCAACCCTGCTAAAGTCCTCTCAGCTCTCTGTAGGGGGATTTCCCAGCCCGGGACTTGGGCAGGCAGCCAAACAAAACATTCTCCTGTTTCATTTGCATTTTCATTTGCTGCCAAGATTTAGCCAATAGGTTTAGTGAAATACAAATGAAAGCAGGAGAGGGGAGGCATTATAGTTATGGGCTGTCGAGCTGCAACCGACCCTAGTCTGCGCACCCTCCATCCACGCTCCACTGCACCTGATTGCCGCCTTCCTTTTATAGACCCGCCCCACCGATGATGTCACAAAAGGGAAGGGGCGGAGAGTAGCAGGCCTATAAAACCAGAAGCCGACAGTGTAAGGTTGCAGGCGGGAAAAGCAGGCAGAAGAGTCCAACCCGAACCCGCCTGCAACCCGCAAATGGGGGAGCGAGGTCGGCCCGAACTCACCCGATCCGCACATCACTAAGGCATGTGCAGTAACTAGATCAGTGACTGCTTCCTGTATGGACAGACTGGAAAGCTGTGTCGTCAATCCCTAGCTGAGAGGCAGCAGAAAGCAGAGGAGAGAGGCTTTTAGCAGCAGCATCCACAGTTTTATATGGTCTGTAGCTTCAAAACTATCCATTTCATATAATTAAGATAAATTCCAAAACTGTTTCTTCTGACTGGGGCCATTCAAATTTAGACTATGTTCTGGTGAACCACCCCTTTAATGATGTAAAAGGAATTTGAATGGTTTGCGATATATTTGCATTGCACTGCCCTTGTGAAAGGTTGGAAATGTATAGCAGTTTGATGTAGCGGGTAAAGTACCCAACGTAGACTAATGTTTCAGTTGTTCTTTATATGATAATATATGCTTTGGCTTTTCTGTTTGTCTCCTACTAATATCTGTCTCATTATCTCTCCTCAGATTTCATGTTGTAGCTTCAAAGGGTCACCTGGAATGTCTGAATCTTATCCTGGTACATGGGGTAGATCTCGTAGCTCCAGATGCAGCAGGTATGTAATACCCCAAGTATTAAGCAGTTGAACTTAGCGACACACTTTGATTCTTTTAATGTCTGCAAATGTTTAAATGAAAGAGCTGCTTCTTAGAACTACTCAACGTATTATTCAACTTTTGTTAATTTTAGTATGTACTTTTTCTTCAGGTAGAAACGCTCTGCATTTATCAGCAAAGTATGGCCACTCCTTGTGTCTGCAGAAATTGCTGCAGGTAGGTGATCCTTTAGTTGTGAGATTTCTAAAGGTTCTCCAGTTATTCGATACTGAGGCAATCAGATGGCTCTTTTGTTGTTGCTTATTTGCAGTTCAATTGCCCAACAGAAAATGTGGATCTGCAAGGCCGCACTGCTTTACATGATGCAGGTAAGAGGTAGTTGAATATTGTTGCAAAAGAAGTTCTTGTAGGTTGAGTAAAAACATTTTGTGTTCATGAGACCATAATTGTATTAAGTGTTAATGCAGGTTTCACTAAACAAACAAGGGCAAGGAAAGGTAAGAAGCATCAACAGCTCAGAAGCAAGGGCATTGTGAATAGGGTATTACTCACTGGGGCTCGTTTATTAACACTGGGCAAATTTGCTCATGGGCTGTTACCTATAGCAACCAATCAGTGATTAGCTTTTTAAAGCCAGCTGCAAGAAGAACAATGAATGCAACAATCTGATTGGTTGCCATGGGTTATTGCCCATAAGCAAATTTGCCCAGTGTTGATAAATGAAGCCCGCTGTGCTGCTACATGGTACTTTCATAGTTCACAATCTCTTCTCGTAGCTGCCCAACACTGAACTTTATTTTTGTGTCCCATTCCCCATGTGCATGCAAACCATATCAAGCCCTACACCTTCCTGATCCTCCCTAATTAGTCAGGGCTAAGCTATGATGTGCAGGTGACATGTTCAGCCCACGTGTCGTCACTTGCAAAAACCCCCTGACTCCTGTGCTCTGACATAGGCAGGAGTTAAAGTAGAACTAAACCCTAAAAATGAATGCCTAGAAACGCTATTTATTTACTAATCTTCATGTACCAGCCTAAAGCTTCAGCATCTCTATAACAGTAATGATCCAGGCCTTCAAGGTTGGCACAGGAGTCTTCCATCTTGGATTTTGTGTCCATGACACACATGCTCAGTGTGCTTTGAGCCACTGTTGATAAGATAAGCTTATGGGTTGTCACGAATCATTAAGCAGAAAATGAGGTTTGTCTGTCATAGCAGCTGAAGTTACCGGGCTGATTATTACATTTTGATGCTATTTGTGCTGGTTTCAGATCTGCCCTGTATTAAGAATCTGAATTATTAATCGGCCTTGTATTGTGAGCATGTTTGTGTGTAACTTAGTGATTAATTTTTTTCCTTTCGAACAGCCATGTCTGATTGCTGTTCCAGTGTGCAGCTTCTCTGTGATCATGGAGCATCTGTTAATGCAAAAGATGGGGTAAGAATAAGTTTCTATTATTATTTTTACTTTTTGCACTTACTGTGTGGGTGATCCAATATACTCATGTCACCATCTTCTCTCATTATCTCTTTGCTTTAATTATCCATTATAATGTTCTCAGGATGGAAGGTCTCCCCTGGCGCTCTCGACTCAGATGTGTCGTCCTGCCATATGTCAAGTTTTAATAGAAAAAGGAGCAGACATAAATTCCAGAGACAAGCAGAATAAGTATGTGGCAGGTTGTTTACTTGAGCGCACAAATATAAACCATATTTTTTTCTGTTGTGTGCTTTAGGACATCACAGGCTTAACATTCTGATTTGCATGTGAACCTAGTTTATAGGAACTGGCTATTGGCATCTCAAGATACAGCCAGCTCTGTCTGTCTTATAGGACATAATCCTTAAAGGGGCACTACTTCTAAGTTAACTTTTAGTAGGAGAGTTGTATTCTGAGACAATTTGCATTTGGTTTCATTTTTATAATTTGTTGTTTTAAGGTTTTTAGTGGTTTATTCAGCAACTCTCCAGTTTTACATTTTGGCTATCTGGTTGCTAGGGCCCACACTGCCCTTGCAACCATGCACTGATTTGAATAGGAGAGGGCCTGAATACAAAGATAAGTAATGAAAAGTAACAAAAACAATACATTTGTAGCCTTACATAGCATTTGTTTTTGTTTTTTTTAGATCGGGGTCAGTGACCCACATTTGAAAGCCTGAAAAAGTCAGAAGAAGCAAATAATTAAAACACTATAAAGAAAAAAGAGAAAAAATTAAAAACCATTGAAAATTTGCTTAGAATTAGCCATTCTATAGCATACTGGGGCTCATTTACACTGCCCAAATTTGCATCTGGGCAATAACCAATAGCAACCAATCAGTGTTAAGATTATTCCAGCGAGCTGCAAGGAACACAATGAAAACAATCATCTGATTGATGTGCTTTGGTTAACTGCCTGTGTGCAAATTTGCCCAGTGTTTATTAATGAGCCCCACTGAAAGTTAACATAAAGGTGAACCAGCCCTTTCAATTCAAAGAGATTAATGTTTTGATTTACTGGATTCTTTCATGTATTTGTGTCTCGTAGGCATTACAAATACATTTACACAGTTGCTTCCTCGCTGCACAGCCAGCCGACAGTTGCATATCAGTTTTGGCAGTTCACAATATAACGTGAGAATTTTTTTTTTAATTCTCAGAACCCCCTTGATGCTGGGCTGTGAGTATGGCTGCAAAGAGGCAGTGGATGTCTTATTAAGAGCTGGAGCTGATGTTAACTTGGTTGACTCCTTTGGTCATGACTGTGCATATTACAGCAGAATTGGAGATAACCTGGAGATCCTGACTATGATCAAAACAGCCATGGAGAATTCACCTCAAGGCATGTTTGTCCATATGATTTATGTTATATATAACAGATGCATGTAGAATACATGTTTGTGTAATGTTTTGTACATTAGATAATGAATTTACAATGAACTGATTAAACAGGGGCTTTTTCCTCACCACAGGGCTAGATCCTGTTCGAAGGATTGTCTCTCTGCGCACGGTGAGTTTGTGTTTGTTGTGTTGTTGTGATGACAGTTCACCAGGCCAATTATTTTTTACTATTCGACTTGTGGCACATTCTGGAATTTTTTGTCTTGTCTTCATGTGAGCCGAGACTTGGTACAGTACCATTCAGCACCTTCATTAATTCTGCATTTTTATGCATTCCAACTTGTTAGATTTTTAGTGGGAGGGGGGGGGGGGGATACCTGAGTTTCCCTCTTCCTCACACACACAAGGGCATTTTGCTGCCTGTTCAATGAGCAGGTGGCAAAACTCCATATTGTCTCTTCTTCACTTGAATGACAATAGCTTGAACTTGTAGGGTGCTCCCAACAGTCGGATGATTATCATTTGGAAACATGGCAGTGTGATTTTACCGATGATGATTGTCTGACCTGTAGGTTTACTACATGGGGCAAGATAATTGCTATTCAACTGACTCATTGAGAAATTGCATAGACATCAAAATGCACTGAATGTCCTTTTGCGCCACTGCCCTTAAAATAAATGCAATCGTTTTTCAGGAATCCATATAAATTCAAAATCCAATTAATTTCTAAGTTACATATAATTTCCTAGACGATGTTATGTTTCTTTTTTAGAACTTTCATTTACTCCTCTGTTGTGTTCAAAATTTAAAGTACATTATTGTTTTGTATATCTTTTCAGAGAAGAACAAAGCAGAACTCAGTGGAAGAGGGTAGTGTTGTGTCTAAAGATAAGTCACTGGTAAGTTTGTCCATATGACTGCAGAGTAGTTTTGACAATACATTCAATGGGCAAAAATATCCGGAAATTGGACCTCCCTTTGCTACTGCTGCAGCCTTAAAGGACAAGGAAAGTTAAACTAAAGAAGTAGCTAGAAATGTTGAACATTATGTTTTGGGCTTCTGTACCAGCACCAGGCAACCACAGCCCTGTAGCAGGGAAGATCTGTTTCTCCAAAGATGCCCCAGTAGCTCCTCCTCTTCTTTTCACCGCACATGCTCCATGCTGCTGTCAGTTACTGAGCTTAGGGACCAACTCGATATACACCGTACACATAGAATAGAAAAGTCACATTAGAAGGCTGATTATTAATGAATACAGATAATTACTGCATGGCAGCACAGAAACCAGTGCATCTAGCATCAGAATTTAATCAGCCCTGCAGCATCAGCTTATATTAGAAACAAACCTCCTTTTCTGCTTGTTAATTTGTGACGACCCCTAAGCTTAGCTTCTCAACAGCTGCTCAGAGCCCACTGAGCATGTGAGTGTCACAGACACTTTCCAAGATGGTGACCCCCTGTGACAAGTTTGAAGTCCTGGATCATTGCTGCTATTGAGAAGCTGAAACTGTAGGCTGGTGCAATAAGTTCAGTTCATAAAACATGGTATTTTTAATCCTATTCATTTTTAGGGTTTAGTTCTCCTTTAAAGAAGAAGGAAAGCTACAGAGCCAGATTATTGGCAATAGAATGGTATATTTATTCTTTAAAAGTCTTTATCATACCAAAGTAAACCACTTTAGAATCACTACCTGCTTGTTTAGGATAGTAGCTGCCATATTTGCTTGGCTTGACATCAATTACTGCCTGAGAATCTCCCTGCTCACTCATAGCTCTGGGCTCTGATTACAGTAGGGAGGGGGGAAAGGGAGAGAAGAGCAAACTGAGCATGCTCAAGCCCAAGCCCTGGAGGTTTAAGCTGAAAACAAGAAGTCTGAAACAGAAGCTCATGTATACACAATAGGAAAGAAATGGGTTTTTTTGACAGAGGACTCAAAGCAGCATTGCCTTTTTGATGAAGGGAGGGTTGGTCCCCCCCCCCCGAAACATTGATATTTCTGGTGGCACAATAAAAGGGGTTAACTCCCCGACTACATAATCTCTTTGCTTTCTTTCTTTTGTACAGGATCTGGAAGTTGAGAATGAAAACTTACGAGAGAGGCTTCTGAAAATACAACATGAGCATAGAACTCTCTTTGAGAAAGTGGAGGGGCTACAACATCAGCTCAGCCAGGTAATGGGACATCAGCAGAAAAATGCTAGTGCATGCATACATGCCTTCTGTAAGGTCAGTGGAAGGATTGTAGCATTGTAGTACAATATATTGGAGTCTGTTAGGAGACATTCAGCAAGCTGTTGCAGCGTATCCCTTAGTATAAAGTCTGACTGATTTGTAGTTTTATAATTGTTTAAGGCTTGAACTTTGTATAAGGTTTGAGCAGTGGCTTTATTAAAAAATCTGAATAGTTTAGAATGTAAATATATATATACTGGTATTGCCACATGTGGGCTTTTCATGGTGCAGCTTTTTGCTGGAAACTATCTGCTACAAAAGACTGAAATTACCAAAGATATGTTGCTCTATAAATAATAGCTAATGTTAAATTCTTTTTGGCAGGAGCAAATGATGACTGATGACCTAGAGAATGAGGTGAGAGACTAAAGGCCTAATTCTTCGAATGCAGGAATATTGTAATATGTAACGTTTGTGTTTGTCTCACTGAATTTTTTTCACTCCATTTATATACCAAATCTACTTAAAGAAGGAGCATCTGAATTCTATTCTAGAAGGAAAAGAAAAAGAACTGGAAGAATGTCTGAGAAACATGGAAATTTTGAGTGGAAAAGTGAGATTTTATGAGGTGAGAAATTATTTTAAGAGATGAAGAGGATGGTATCTTTTATTCAGAATAACATTTTATTTTTGTGGGAAGGGGGGTTCTGCTCAGTGTTCTCAGAGATGAGGATGTTATTGGGAACATCTTTATACTTCACATTTATATTTATTGTTGTAAGGTGGCCATACACAGAAAGATACTCCTTTCTGCCCTCCCCTTTTGCAATCTGTACCCCTCCCCCCTTCCGTTAATCAATGAAAACTGGGACATGTCAAAAACATGTTCTCGACTCAAATGGAACTTCTCTAGTTTGGCCCTGGTTGTTCATTATTTCGCATAGAGGCCAAATGCAGGCCCATTGGAAGATAACTGAATCTTATGCTCCAACTTTTCTAATTGATATCTTTCCATGCCCAAGTTAAATATTGGTCAGAAAAGCTGCTGCTGGTCATTGAGCAGCTGCCATCAGTCCATTTGTGACTTTAGTTTGTTACTTACCCAGTAGCTTATTTATCCTCATATTTTGACTGTTCACATAAGATCAGCTCTAGATCTCATCTGTGTAAAAGTAGCATATTGTTCCGAACTGATCAGTATTTTGTCTTCTCATGTTCCTCAATATGTTTTACAGCAGAAGAATTACTTGCTACAGAACAGCCCATTCAATAATGGTGAGTTAAAACATACTCTCTAGGCCTCTATAAGTAGAAAAGTCACACTCTTCTAATACTCTCTCTTTGCTTCTAGGAAAAGATGAAGTTGTGATGAAACAGAATTCTATACTGGGTGTGGACCCACAGGTATGTAGAGGGTTAGATATTTTTTCTATTGTAATATCTCTTTCAATATATGCCCAGACATATGTAGCATGCAGTATTTAAATATTTACATGTACTTTGTAAAAATTTGGAGTCTTAAAAGTTAGACGACACTCTTGGGGAAAAAGTAATAAAATGTGCAAAATCTGCTACCATTGGTAATCACCAATAACAACCAATCAGCAGAAGTATCTACTGGTCACCTTTTAAAAAGCAAACCCCGTATTGGTTGCTATGGGTGCAGCCTTTTTTTTTTGGATGGGGGGGTCTGTTTTTTGGAAACTGTTCTTTGGTCACATAGAATTTTTGAAGCATTCCTGTTTTTTCCCACATCTGAAACTTTTATTCTATAAATGTGGGCATATTGGAAAACCCCATACTTGAGCACAGAAAAAACATACAATCACAGGTCTAGTTGTTATGATAAATCCACCTGCTATAAAGAAAAATCCCTTAAAATCTGTTATGACCTATATATTTTACCCTTGTTATTTCTGATTAGCTTGCAGCTCACCTGCCTGCCAGGTCGCCGCTGCGGCCTTTGGAGCTCCCAGGAGAGAATACAGATCAGCAGCACCATGAATTGGAAACTATGCGTAGATACTATGAAGCTGCAAGAGATGAAACAATAAAGTTGCAACAGGAGTTATCGAGGAGGTCTTCTGAATGTATGGCGCTTGTCTCAGAGAGAGATCGGTGCAAGACAGAGTCCGACCAGCAAATTCAGCAACTAGAAGATGCATTGCGAGATGTACAGAAAAGAATGTTGGACTCTGAGGGGAAGGTCAAGCAAATGCAAACTCATTTCTTAGCCCTAAAAGATCACCTGACTCAGGAAGCTCTGAGTGGTAGTTCCCGTGCTGAGGACATGCAGGAGCAGTTGAGAGAAGTAAAAGGAAAATACGAGGGAGCATCGGCCGAGGTTGGCCAACTACGAAATCAGCTGCGCCACAATGAACTACTGGTACAAGAGCTACGTAGAGAGGATGCCCGATTGCATAAGGAATATCGCAGGCTGCAAGATGAGATGGCTGTTTGTGAAGAAGACAGGGAGCATGCAAAACGTATAACACAGGAGGCTAGAGAGCAGCTTGCCCTTTCTGTCACTACAGACAAGTTTGAGAACATGCGCAGTCTGCTTATCAATGAAGTAAATGAGAAGTCCCGGGCATTAGAAATGGCTGAAGGGGAATTGGAACAAGTGCAACAAGAGCTTGAAACTGCACAAAGAGAAAAGAAAAGAACAGAAATCAAGTTAGATACATTGAGGAAAGAAGTTGAAGAAATGAACGGTAAGAACCAAAGCCTGAGACGAGAGGGTGAAAAACTGCAAGCAGAAAAGGTTCTGCTATTGCGGCAAATTGAGGATCTTGCCACACAAATTAAGAGCCAACATGTCCCAGCTGAGTTTCACGTGGAGACCAAAAGAGCTTTAGAAGAAACCATTTCTCAGCTTAACCAGAGACTAGCCGATTATGAAAAGAATCACAGAAAGTCTGAAATGGATATGGAAAAACTGCAGAAAGAGAAAAAAGTGTTAACTGAGAATATATCACTGCTTCACACCTCAAGTACCTCCAAAGAGAAATATGAAAAAGAGCTTAAATACATGAACACTAGGGTTATAGAGCTGGAAAGACAGCTGGCTGAGGCACAGAGGAAATTTGACGAGGAGACTGCAAGAGCAAGTAGTCTTCAGTTGGAGAATGCTAGTTTTAGGGAGGATTATCTGCCACTGACCACCCACCAGAAGGTCACTTCCATGCTGACTAGTGAGCGTGACAGGACTAAAGAAGAGCTGGTAACTCTAAAGAAGCAAGTTGAAAAAGAATATGGAGAGAAGGCTATACTAGAGTCACAGCTTCAGAGTCAGTGTTCAAAACACACAGCACTGCAAGCACAGGCAGATCATGAATCTCTCAAGCGGGAAGATATGCAAGCAGAGATGGAAAGCATTGTTCGAGAACGAGAAGAACTGCAAGCACAGCTGAAAACCAGAGCGGAAGAGCTATCCGATTTGCATGCTTTAATGAGCCAGCTGAAAATTCAGGTAGATAATGAATATGTGAAGCTTAAAGTACATGAAGAGAAAATGGTGGAACTGCAAAGGCAAAAAGAGCAAATTTTGCAAGAGTTATCTCAAGCCCATGCCAAGAACCAGCAATCTCAAGAGGAAGTGCTGAGACTTCAGACTGCCATCCAGGAGCAGAAAAAGGAGCTTGATACACTGCATCACTGCATTTCAGAGAAATACGCTCCACTTGCCAGTATAGAAGAAAGAGAGCAAAGCTTTCAGAAATCGCTTAGTGCACTAGAGAATGAACTGCAGGAGGAACGCGGCAAAAGCAGAGAGACTCTGCACATGTTGGAGCAACATAAGCAGAAGGCACAAGCCCTCCAGAAAGAACTGGAGTGTGCAAAATTAGCGTTACAACAGGAACGCGCTGCTCAGGAGAAAGAGAAGCTTATGCTGCGAAGTCAACTAGCAGAAATGCAAGCACTACTTCTTGAACTGCAGAAGTCCGAGACTGAGATGAAGCAGAAACAGCAAGAACTACGAGAACATAACTTAAAGGCTCAAAACAGAATCTGTGAGATGAAAAATCAACTGAGCAACCAGTACATTCCCATTCAGCAGCACGAGGAACTAAAAACTATTTTAAGCAACACCAAGTTATCTCTAGAGGTAAAGGTGAAAGAACAAATTTGTCTGTATGAAAGGGAACAGGAGAAAGTAATGAGTCTGGAAAAAGAACTTGAGAAACAGAAAGATGGTTCTCTTTCCCTAGTGCAACATGCCCAAGAGATAAAGGCCTGGGAAAAAAGACAAACAGAAACACAGAAAAGGCTGCAGGAAAAGGAGGAAGAAGCACAGGCAGCGATGCGAGAGATTAAACACCTCACCGATGAAGCACACACACTTCATCTCAACTTGCAGGAGGCAGAGCGAGAGAAAGAAAATTGTGCTGCTACAAGGATAAAACTAGAGCAGAAAGTAGCTCAGATTGAACAAACCAGCAACAAGGACAACGAAGAAGCCAGGCAAATGGCCCAAGAGTTGCAAAAATCACAAGAGGAGAATGTAAATTTAAAAGAGAAGAACAGTGTCATTGAACATGAAATTTCACAGCTCAAAGGAAGGTACAATGAATCTGTGACCACGATAGAAGAGCTAAAGAGCCGAATCCTGTTGTCAGCCAAAGACCTTAAAGACAAGGACAAAGAGGTAAGATAATCACAATCCCAGGATCTATTTTGTGGCCCACTAAATTGTAAAATGTACCCCTAGACTTCGTACTAGCAATGACCAGCTCCATGCGTGAAACCTAAATGTTGTTAGGAAATGTCTTGTGCCCATTGGAATAGAGTTTCCCCTGCAAGAGTAGCGGACTATTCTGTTTTGTAAGCAATGGCCAAGACCACCAGGGCTGGTGGCCATAGATGCAAAGATCCACTCGTTTGGCAACATCGCCAAACAAGCGGATCTTTCCCCGATATGCCATTTACGAGCATGGCTATATTGGGGGTAATGTGATTGTTCGGCCATGGGCTCCGGCGGGATCGGACGGGTCAAAATCAAACCTGACCGATCGACCAAACGACCGATCTCCACCGGACGAAAGATGTCAGCACACGCCACACACGATCCGAAAATCGTACGAATCCTCGATTCGTACGATAGGATCTGTGTGTCTATGGCCACCTTTAGATCCAATATATCTTATAGGAGGGGCTTCCTTTCCTAGCAGATGTATTAGAGCTCACTCAAATAACTGATTCCAGTACAAACAAAATCTATAAAAATAACTGCCTTTTGCACAAATTCTGCATGAAGAGAGACACGTCTGGTCATTTTAATAGAGTGAGCTCTAATACATCTTCTAAGCAAATGGAGTCCCCATGTAAGATATTTTGGATCTGTCAATGAATATCTGACACCCATTTCCTGCATGAAGACAGAATAAAGATAAACAGATGCTGAGAGAGGAATAGTAAAGATAAACTTGATTATTTCAGAAATGGTACAGAATTTTTAATTGATTGTATTTCAAAAACTTTTTATTTCAGTATGGTGAAGGTTATATTAAATTTTCATTTTTGCGATAGTTCCCCTTTAAGTTGAGTCTTATGAGATATTTGCCCTGATCCAAAAGATTCTAGAAGTACATACTGCTGTAAAGCAAGTGATATTTTTAGCCAGATTAGAAATAGAAAGGATCCCATTATTACAACAGATTGGCAGTTTACCTTAGCACAACTTGTTTACAAGAATTATTTTTGCAATTGCATTCTATCTTTTATTAAACATTAGTTTAAAAATATAAATTTGTGAAACAAAGTCCCCAATATGCTTCTCTGTAGCATCCCAGGATACGTTTCTTGATTATAAAGTCTTAAGAACTTAGTCTAAAGAACTGTCTCAGGGAAACATTTCAGTGGGGTAAGGGTAAATAAAACAAATTAATTTTAAAACTCATTATTTGTGATATAATATTTAGAAACCATAAAGTTTTCTGAAGTTAAAAGGTTTCCTCCTGACAAAATACCTGTTTTTACATTGTTTAAAGCTTTAAGATACTTCTTTTTTTTAACTTTGGCAGCATTAAAATTAGTTTGTTGAAATATCTGTTTATGTTTACTTTAATGTGCAATATTTTCAGACTAAATTTCTCTTTAAAGATCTCTGTTCTCGTTGATGATGTGGAGCGGTTGAAAATGGCTAAAATCCAGATGACGGAAGTTGCTGGGAAGAAACTGTCAAGTGAGATCTTGCAGTCTCAGGTGCTATCTCTACAGCGCCAATTGGAGGTAAGTTCTGAAGAATCCCATTGTATACTACAGAGCTTATCTGTTATAGGCTGCATATCCTGTGCCTTTTCTCCTTTTTCAGCTTTTAAAAGCTGCATTGTATATAAACTATAGTAGCGTTTCTGAAGCAAACGCACCAATTGCCTTCACATATCTTCTCAGGTTTTCCCTTATATAGCTACCATAAAGAACATTTGAATGAATGTATAATCTTTTTACCAAGACAAAAAAAAGAGATATTGCCTTCACCCAGGTCAAGTCAAGCAGCATTAGTATTACTTGGTCTCTCAACCTGGGTGGAGACAACACCATTTGTGAAATATTGGCAACTAATACTCTAACCTCCCTTCTGTGATCTCTGTGCCACCCCCCAATATTAAATGAACAGGCACTTATTGCTGTTTCTCTGTATTACAGGAAGCTCAACAGAAACATCAGGACATCATTTCCATCTACCGCTCACACTTGCTTAGTGCTGTCCAGGTAGGAACAATTGACTTGCCCTTTATGAAAGTCTGGTCCAGTGGTTCTGCCAGGGAGTCTCTGGTGCATTGACTAGTGGCACCATATGAACATGGAGTAGCAGCATGTGACAAGTGATCTTAGCAATGAGATATTAAAACAAATTCCACAAACAAGTTAAAGGGGACCCGTCACCCAAAAAAATTATTCAAAATCCTATTTTATCACATTGGTCAAGCAAAATGAACTTTAATTACATTGTATAAATTATTTGAATTTTTATTTCCTTCAGTCTGGGAATTCATAATTATAGCAAGCAGGTAGCAGCTATTTTGTGGACTCTGGGGGGAATGTGTGGAGAGCAGTGACATCTAGAAAGTGCTGAATGGAAAGTGAAAGTAATTTGTAATATGCCTAAGACATAGAGGAGGGGCAGGCAATATTTGATTGACATCTGAGATTTTTAAATGAACTTACAACAGCTATGAATCCTTTAATTAAAAAAAACATTGAATTTCATGTTTAATTTGAAAAGGACGTTTATTATACAGATTTTTGTGTCTGGTTGACAGGTCCACTTTTAAAAAAAATAAATATATATATATATATATATATATATATATATATATATATATATATATATATATATAATATATATATATATTATATATATATATATATATATATATATATATATATATATATAAAGAAATAGTCTTTTAAGGGTGTGTGTTAAAATTTAAATAGGGTTTCATAAACTGCTAGGGCCATACCATTCCATTGTTATATCTGTTAAAGCAAAATTATTGGAATTACAAGAAGTGGAAAAGACCAACTGCTCTAAATCACATTTTTTATCCTCCGATGCAACTACTGATGTGGGGCACCAGCATAGGAAATTTTCAAGCAGGATCTGTGATTGGATAGGATCATTGAGTGCTCTTTTAAAACTGACTCCTACCTGTCATACATGCAAAGATAGTTCCATATTATGGTCTGAATTGTCCAATCTGCCGGACCAAATCTGGTTTGTATGTTCTGGGGGAACATGGGAACTGGATTCTATAATCTGGTCAGTTTGCTATGTCACTCCATTAGAAAACTGGGTATCTATTGTGCCATTTACATTACAGCATTTCCACTTTTCTTCTGTACTTTTACCAAGTGAAACCCATCAACCCTTGGGCCAGTCTGTTGAACTGGTGTGTGTGTGTGTGGCCAGACTTTATTACATGTAACACATTGCTTTATGGTCCTGTAAATTTAGTCTGCGTGTTCCTTACTGTAGCTACACATATTGCATCATGTTCCTATAGTTACACGAGGGCCATCAGATTTTTCTGTTTTTCATTTCTTCTGTGATCAGAGTTTGTGACTGGTAAATTGTGCTGAAATCCACATCTTGAAATGTTTCTTTTTCTCTCAGGGTCACATGGATGCTGATGTTCAAGACGCCTTGTTACAAATTATCCACATGCGACAAGAGCTTGTTTGCTGAAATCATCTCTCCTTCTGTTATGTGAATAGCGGCCAGGGGCTCACTGTACGTTAAACTAGTATGATTCAATATATGCAATTATGGGAGACTAAAATACTAAATAAATGTGTTTAGGAAGGGCGTTAGTAACGGTACACACATAAGGACACAAAGAAGAGAGGTAAATAGGAATGCACCGAATCCACTATTTTGGATTTGGCAGAATACCGAACCAAACCCTAATTTTCATATGCAAATTAGTGGTGGGAAGGTGAAAACATTTTTTACTTCCTTGCTTGGTGACAAAAAGTCACGCAATTTCCCTCCCCGCCCCTAATTTACATATGCAAATTAGGATTTGGGTTTCGGCCGGAAAAGGCCGAATCCCGAACTGAATCCTGGATTCGGTGCATCATGTAGAAGAGAAGGTGATGGAAGGTACTTAATGATAATGGTAAGAGTAATGTGACGTACTGGGGGCCTTAAAGTTGGTTGTTGGATTGTCTATGAGAGAGGAAAATGAATACAGACACAAAGAATGCAACAAGAGATGGAGGTGAGAGAGGAAGAAAATGCCCTGCAATGGGACATGTGATCTGAGTGAGATGGACATTAGAGAGAGAATATGTAAGTGTAATAAAGGGCTGGGTATGAGAATAGAGAAGGCAACATACAATGGGAGGTAAGATTTGACCTGTATCTTATAAAAGGGGAATATAACTTGAGGGGGATAATTTTCTTAGGAGCACAATGTACAATACTTATTTGTGTACATTAGTATTCACTATTTGCTCAGCCAAGTTCTTTATTTTCACCCTTGCCTGAAAAAACAGATCTTGGTTGTTATACTAAGCTCTAAAATGCCTTAAAGGGCACCAATAATTTACAAAGTAAATACACTATGTGAAAGTTCAAGAAATCTGATTTTTAAAACAGTTAGAATTGTTTGTTTAATGTAAATCATCAGCTTACTATACCTTCTGCAGGATCTCCCCTATCTCTACTGCAGTTCTAGCTGAGGCAGGCATCTTGGATTTCACTGGCTCCTCCTACCTATATCTTCGCAACCAACTGCAGCTCTGAAATCTCGCACATGCTCAGTTGAAATTCCTTGGTTGCCTAGAAACACTTCTTGGCTATTTTCAAAGCAGCCAAACTTCTGTGTTAACTGCTGTTCAGTAGTCCTGCCACCTTCTGGAAGTTAGTGTGTGCCCTTCATTTGCACAATGACATCACCAGCAGGGGACAAGAGAGGGAAATCTTGTGATATTTCTAGTGGAGGAGTTTACTAAAGCTAGGCATTCTGGGTAGAATACTCTGGACACTGCTACAAACTGAGCATGCTCCTGAAATTTGCATATTATAGTCACAGTATGGATTCCCTCAGTGAAAGAACCCATTTGACAAAGTAAAGGATTTTTTAAAAGCTGCTGGTTTTTTTTTTCTTTCTAAAAACTGTATATGTAGTTTGATTAAATGTGTCTAGGTTGTACTGGTCAGATTGTTAATATGCCTTTGATTTTGGCTGTGATAGGTGCCCTTTAAATGTATTCAGTATATAATGGTCATTAATAGAACTGAGACTTACAGGAAAAACACCAGGCTCCACATTACCAGTTTACACTCCCAGTACATAGACGTAGAATTCTGTATTTATTTTGTACATTATATATATTTTGTATGGATGAATTTGATCACTTCATGGAATGAACAGCTGGTCTGACAGATATTCCATGGGGACTAGTGTATAGGGGGCAGGTCTATATCCAGTATACATTCATGTGCCAGACATTTGCCTTTTCTTTCCTTTTATTATGTCTTTTAGACCTGTTTACAGCAGTGTTTGCTTACAGTACCCGTTACTATTTTTGCTCATGCTGGACAATAGTGAGCCTGGCTTCTTTTATACCTTTTCACTTAGAGGCAAAAATATGTGTTTGTTCTCAGTCCTATTTCTTGGCTGCATTTGTGTAAAGTACAATAAATAAATCATGTAAAACCTGTTTCTTTGCTCTTAGAATATAGGAAAGTATAAGGCTGATCAAGCTGTAGCCATTTCTGCATGTACACTATGGATACTGGATGCAGCCTGGTTATATAGCGGATATTATATAGGAAATAATAAGTGGGTAAGTAACATAATAAATCCAGTTTGAAGGGTTATTTTAAAGCTGTTTAATAATTGCTATAAAAGTGTTTGCTACTTTGCTAAATAAGACTGACTGACTGATTTTTCTTTGGTTCAAGCCCCCCCCCCAATGATCCAACATTATTGTAACCTACCATTTGCATTTTCATGCCAAAATCCGCTTTGTGTAGCTCCATATGGGCCAACACTGTAATACACAAAGGACTAGATGAGAGTAGATCCACTTTCTTTTGCATATAGCAGTATTACGTGCTAAATTTACAGTGTCAAACTGGACTAGTGGGACACCCTGGATAAAAAAAATCTGCTCCCCATGCGTGGGGGTGGGGTGGGCAGGTAGTTGCGACATCTGCTAACAACTGGTGCGGGGGGGCCCTGAGGGGGTTTGGGGACCCAAACCATAGTCAGACATTGACAGAGATGTTGGCATCAAGATAAAAGCTGTATGGGTTGTCCGGAACTTGAGTATCACTATTCATATCACTATTCAGCAAAACCCAGAGGTTTCAGGAGAAAACTCTTTCCAACAAGTGCCAGCCTGTTGTGCTGCACTGGTACAACCAGTGTGTTTGCTTCAGAAACTTTACTATAGTTTATATAAACAAGCTGCTGTGTGGCAATGGGGGCAGCCATTCAAAGCTGAAAAAGGAGAAGGCACAGGATACACAGAAGATAACGGATCATCTCTGTAGTATACAATGGGATTCTTCAGAACTTACGGTATCTGTTATCTACTGTGTATCCTGTGCTTGAATGGCTGCCCCCATGGCTATACATCAGCTTGTTTATATAAACTATAGTAGAATTTCTGAAGCAAACTCGTCAGTCTAACCAGTGCAGGGCAACAATACTTTGCATTGTCATTCCTTTAGAACACTTTAGTTTTTTGGTGTAAACCACAAAAGCAGACAAACATTGTCAGGCCAGTCAGGCCAGTCTCCACTCAGGTGGAGAGAACACTTAACCCCTGTCTTAAAGGGCATTTAAAGGCAAAAAAATAAAATCCCATTTTTACTTTCTTTAATGAAAAAGAAACCTATCTCCAATATACTTTAATTAAAAAATGTGTACCGTTTTATAAGACACCTGACTGTATGCAGTGAAATTCTCCCTTCATTTACTGCTGTGGATAGGAATTGTCAGATGGTCCCTAACTGCTCTGCAGGGAAACAATCATACTTATGAACAGCAGGGGGAGCCCCGCCTTATTTTCCAGCCATGCAGAACTCAAGCAGCTTTGTTTGTTTCCCTGTAGAGCAGTCAGCGAGTGTGCCCCATACTTTATACTTACCCCTCGGCGCAGATTCTTCCAGCGGAGTTGCACGCATCCATCCTCCGGCTCCTCTATAAGTTGACTGGGACATCGTCAATTTCCGTGTAATTCCGCACATGTGCAGTTGTTGCAAATCGGCAAACTGCTCCAACTGCGCATGCGCCAAAATACAGATCTCTCAGCCAGCTTACAGAGGAGACGGAAGATGGATGCATGCAACTCCGCTGGAAGAATGTGGCGAGGGTAAGTATAAAATATGGGGCATTTAGCCTGGGGGAAGGAGGGTCTACCTGGGGTGGGGGGGTACAGGGTTTTTTTTCCCACAGGTTGAATTCTCCTTAAAGCAGCCCAGACTACACTGAGCATGTGCACAGTCTTGGTCTTGCAAAGATGTTTAACAAAGTTACAAGATGGTGACCCCCTGTAGCCAACTTTGAAAGCATAAATCATTTGTTGAATTGGGCTTCTGGTGTGTTATGATTTGGTAGCTAAGGATGAGTGGAGTATAACAGTGCTTTATTAGCAGGCTCATGCAGCCATTACACAACAGTATAAGTCTTGAGCACAGTGACATCTACAGGCCATACATGGTGCTGTAAGTGTGTTTGGTATACAAAATACAGCATTTCTAGCCTTTATTTTACACTTCCCCTTTAACACAGTAAATTTCAAAGTAAAACAGACTGTTTGTATCCTTTGAGTATTGAGTTTTATATTTTCCCAGATTTTATGCTATTTCTTCCTGGTCCCCTGTCCATAGGGAATTCACACAATCCACTTTACCAACTAAGCTTTTTTAAGTTATCATATTACCAGGAATCATTCTGTACAGATGTTAATCCCAATCACTGTCACAGACCCAATAGGGTTAAAGCACACAGATCCAGCAATACACAGGAGGATGCGCTGAGTCCGGCCGGAGCATTCTTTTCCATATTAAAAGGGCTTATGATGCTCACCTGCAAAGAGGGGACTTTGTACACTGAACCTAAGCTTTCCCTGCATTAGTAGGACTGCTTTATAAGAGACCATATAACATTTATATCAGTGCAAGCCCTCCTCCTTGGGCCATAATGTTACAGATATAATAAAGCACTAATATTTCCAATAATATTTAGATCACAAATAAGTCAGCACTCCAAATCTTACCATAACTGGCCTTTAAGTTTAGCTTCCAGCAGGAAGTAGGACAGCCAACAGGCTCATACTTGGCTGAATTATGAAGACCCTTCAGGCTGGGGGATTAGCTTTACAGGTTGGGAACCACTAGTTTATATCAATTAGTTACTCTGTATCAATAAGGACTACACGGTTGGGCTGTAGGATCCACATCTGCACAGCAAGTAAAGCATTTTCACTTTGTGGTGTTCTATATCGTGTGCTTGTTTTCTCCATCCTCTTACTGTGAGTTTCCTCAGACCAGCCTCTACTTCTTCCAGCCACAGTTTTCTAAAAGGATCAGTTACACCAAAAACAAAGTGTTTTAAAGGAAAGAGAATATAATATAGTGTTGCTCTGTATTGGTAAAACTGGTGTGTAAACTCTACAATAGTTTATTGTAGCTGCTGTGTAGCCATGGGGGCAGCCATTCAAGCACAGGATACACAGTAGATAACAGATAAGCTCAGAAGAATCTCATTATATAAAGCACTGCGTATCTTGACAGCGCTATATAAATAAATGATGATGATTATATACTACAGCATATATCTGTTATCTGCTGTGTATCCTGTGCCTTTTCTCCTTTTCAGCTTTGAATGGCTGCCCCAATGGCTACACAGCAGCTTGTTTATATCAACTATAGTTGTGTTTCTGAAGCAAACACACTGGTTGTACGAGTGCAGGACAACACTATACTATATTGTCCCACTTTCATTTTTTTGGTGTTACTGTTCATTTAACACCTTGTGGGTTGCTATTTATTAGCTCTTTCAGGGCCCTGCTGCTATCCAACCTTTCCATATTTCCCAACGACTGCATTGTATGAATTCTCACTTACTTTGCTTTAGCTGTGTTGTTATATATCCCTTTAATACTTGCCGCTATTTCAGTGCAAGCAGACATTACCCTTGTACCATCAGCTGGTGCCTGAGGCCGGTATAATCAACACAGACGCATGAAAGCACATTGTATTCCAGCTTTTCCATGTTTATTAACAAATCCCTAAAACCAGTCTGTAAATTCCTAAACAAACCAGTCTGTAGCTCTCAGGGTGTAATACATAGGGCAGAAATTGTACAACAGATACGGGACCATGTTAAGCTACTAACTGCAGTGTGTATCCAAATGAAAGCTTTAGTAAAGTGCATCTTTGCTTCTAACCACACAGCAGCCATTCCCTCTTCTACACAGTATATCAGGAATAATATATACCTTAATATCCATAAAAAAAACCCTTTCATGATGAACAGAGAGTAAGAAGTCAAATTTCATATTCCGCCACCTACAGGCACGAGGAAGAATCTGACTACATGAAAGGTTGCATAAAATACAGCAGCGGAACCGTGCAGGAAGTCTGTCGTGAATTAAATACGTTCTCTAGTGAATAGTGAAGTCCATTGTTGTGGCACATGCTGAATGCAAAACAAGTTTCCCTTAGAGCTATTCACAAGTCTGACAGCCAGAGTCTGCAGGGGATATATTTTATAGTGTCCAGGGGCAAGTCAAGGCCTTCTGCGCCTGTAGGATTGAAAGATGAAAAAAAGAAAATATAAAGTAAATTCCAGACACACAGTTTTAGTCTGCTGCCATGCACATAGGCTGGACAATCAAACACACGGGGGGGAGGGGGGGCAGATTTATCAAAGGTCGAGGTGAATTTTTGAATTACAAAAAAAAAAAAAAATAGAATTTCAAGCTAATTTTGTGAACCTCGACTTGGGAATAGTCCAAATTCGATCCGAATTTGAATAAAATTTGAAAATTAGAATATCGAAATTTTATCATGTACTTTGACTTCGACCATTGGCCATCTAAAACCTGCCGAATTGTTGTTTTTGCCTATGGGGAACCTCCTAGAAGCTATTTGGTCAATTTAAGTTTTTTTCTGGGAAAAACGTCGCTTCGAATTCGATCGAATGTGCTATTACTTCAATTCGTATGATTCGAATTCGGCCAAATAAAGACCTATTAGATCGAAAACTGACCTATTTGGCCAAAAAAAAACATAAGCCTTTCTTAATTTCGGTTGGTCTTTTTGAATTCAAAGTTTTTCAAATTTGACCCTTGATAAATATGGTATCATTTAACAAAAACAATACAGGTAGGGGAATCTGTTATCAGAAAACTCATAATCCAGAAAGCTCTGATTAGATGGTCAGTTTCCCATAGACCCCAAATAAATTCAATAAAAATAATTACAATTAAATCATTATTCAATCAAAAACTGACCTATTCGACCAAAAAAAAAAAAAAAAAAAAAAACCAACTTAATTTCGGTTGGCCTTTTTGAATTCGAATTTCGAAGTTTTTTCAATTTGAAATTCGACCCTTGATAAATGCCCCTGGGTGTTACTTACTTGGACACAACATGGTGCTCATAGCCAGGCCCCAGATTTGATCCAGCTCTCATCTCTACAGCAACGGAACACTGAATGACAAGATAAAAGAATCAGGCAACGGATGTCAGCACCTGACGTCACAGTAGAACTTTAACCATTGGCTACTGCAAAACCCGAGAAACGACACACACTAAGGAGCACATTTATATAAAAAAAAAAAATTTCCCATAATTCTGCATATTTATGAAAAATCACAACTAAGTGAAAAGTTGGGGAAAAAAAACCCCATGGGACCACAACTGATGCATCAGTAACACAAAAGGTTTAAAGGAAAACTATACCCCACAAACAATGTAGGTCTACATAAAAAGATATCACATAAAACAGTTCATATGTAAAACTCTGCTTCATGTAAATAAACCATTTTCATAATAATATATTTCTAGTAGTATGTGCCATTGTTTAATCCTAACCATGGGCTCATCTCAATTAAAGGGGCTGTTCGCCTTCTTACACTTCGGATGGTTTCAGATTTTTCTCCAGAAATAAAGACTGATTCTGTTAGGATCGATACAATAGTTGCGAAGAAATGTATCAACTAGTGTAACAAATTATCACAGCTCAGAATCTGCACCTGGATCATTGAGCTGCCAGACTCAGGAAATGGTAAGAAATTAAAAATGGAAAGCAATAAAAAAAAATGTCTATTTCTGGTGAACAATCTGAAAAAAAAAGTTTGGAAGGTGAATAAATCTTAAGACATTAGACTTCAATGTTGATGGTTATTTTCTCAAATCCTGCATTCCATGATGGCTCCACCCATTTAAGGAGTTAAAAACACTGAGCATCCAATTTCCATGGAATTTGAATATAGAGAAGCTTGTGAGATGCAACTGCAGACTGAACAGGTTCATTACATCATAAGTTCTGATTTTGTGAGTGATATTAGGGATGCACTGAATCCAGGATTCGGTTCGTGATTCGGCCAAATCCTTGTGCCCGGGTGAACCGAATTTGCATATGCAAATTAGGGGCGGTAGGGAAATTGTGTGACTTTTTGTCACAAAACGTGGAATTATAAAAAAGGTCTTCCCCTTCCCACCCCTAATTTACATATGAAAATTCGGATTTGGTATTCGGCAGAATCTTTCGCCAAGGATTCAGGGGTTTGGTTGAATCCAAAATAGTGTATTCGGTGCATCCCTAACTGATATATTATAAGACACATTTAACAATCACCAAAGCGTGCATAACACTAACACACACAGCAAAAGGAGGCATCTCCAGGCTGACCTGCTGTGTGTATGTTAGTGTGTGTGTGTGTGGGTGTGGGTGTGTGTGTGTACACACCTAGGCTGATCATATTCAAATCAATGGGGCAGGGAGAAGATCCGCTTCTCTCAACTTGCAAATATACACAGGCCAAGAACAGCTGAAGCGTTCAGCCTAAGTGCCCATAGCCTAAAACACAAATGTGACTTCAGCCTAATTGTATAGGTGCCAGTCCACTTGTAAAGGCCCCCATGCATGGGCCGATAAAAGCTGCCGACAGACCAAGTCAGCAGCTTATTGGCCCATGTGTGGGGCCATCCGACAGGCTTCCCTGATTGATAGGCAGGTTAAAAAATCCCGACAGCATCTATGCGGTGTCGCAATCCGACCACCTGTATCGAATCCATTCTGATCCAATCGTTGGGCCCCAGGGCCCATGATTGGATGAGCCCAATGTCACCCACTTCAATGTGGGCATATCGGGGAGAGATCCGCTCGTTTGGCGATCTATACATCTATGGTCACCGTAACTCCTTATCAGGTAATGTGCTAACATCTAAACAACTAAAACAAATGAGCTTTAAACTCACCCTAGTTTCTACATCAGTCCAGTCTGCATCTGTAGTTTCTTCTTGTGGGGGCTGATTGGATGGGGATGATCTTCGCTTACGGCTACAATAAAGAAAAAAAAAAAAAAAGTTAAAACCGTATCCAGAAGAATTGGGTATTTGCATGATTGTGCTCAACACTCCACTTGAAACAACTCACCCGCCTGAAGGTGGAGACTGTTGCCGGAGTGTTTCAATGTCAGTGAACTGCACAGATTGGCCGCCTCCACGTGTTTTATATACGTCGCCCTTGAAGAAAGAAATAGAAGTAGTTTAGGATAAATCCCAAGGAGATCCCATCTTTCTCTTTCACCACAAGTGCTCACCAAAATGTGAAACAACAAACACCCTGTGCAAGAACAACAAGGGCAAATTACCTGCCGTCCCTAAATTTAGGACTGAGGAAACGTTTGCAGCAAATACAGAACAGTTACTGGGAAGTTATTCCATGGGGCACGTGTCTCAATGTTTGACAATTGATGATATTTATCATCAGGTAATTCCTGTCTCTACCCAATGGAAAATTCTCAAATAAATCCAGCGATTATTTTATAAAAGAAATGCTGCCCCATTGGAGACAATGAAATCTAATGGAACTGCCAAGAGGTCTAGACAAGAAAACGGATATCAGAAAACTCAGCCTTTATTAAAGTGATACTGACACTAAAAAAACTTCATCACAATATTAATGCATATGATGTATATGTCACGTTGATCATTTTCCACTTTTGTAAGGAATAGTAAAAACATCAGGAAGTACTTTCACATCAGAATTGTAAAGTTCATGCAAAGCCAATGCCAATTTTATGGGGCTAGAAATATAGCCAGTTTTTCCAGCTGCCCCCAGTCATGTGACCTGTACTCTGATAAACTTCAGTTACCAAAACACAGTTAATAGTGCTGCTGCTGCAGAGTTCTACACTGAAATCCGTTTCTCAAAAGAGCAAACTGATTTTTTTATATTTAATTTTGAAATCTGACACGGGGCTAGACATATTGTAAGTTTCCCAGCTGCCCCCAGTCATGTGATTTGTGCTCTGATAAACGTCAGTCACTCTTTACTGCAAGTTGGAGTGATATCACCCCCCTCCCAGCAGCCAAACAACAGAACAATGAGAAGGTAACCAGATTGCAGCTCCCAAACACAAGATAACAGCTGCCTGGTAGATCTAAGAACAACACTCAATAGTAAAAACCCATGTCCCACTGAGACACATTCAGTTACATTGAGTAGGAGAACCAATAGCCTGCCAGAAAGCAGTTCCATCCTAAAGTGCTGGCTCTTTCTGAAAGACCATGACCAAAATGACCTGAGATGGCGCCAACACACCAATATTTCAACTAAAAAAAAAAATACACTTGCTGGTTCAGGAATGAAATGTTATATTGTAGAGTGAATTATTTGCAGTGTTAACAGTGTCATTCAGAAATAAAACTACATCATAAAATCATGAGAATCCTGTTAAGGTCTGCTTCACCTCTAGCAGGCCGTAAAAATGGTTGAATTCTGCTAAACATCACGGCGACATCATACCGTGTAAATCTGTAAGAAAGAGAAATCCCCATAACCCCTCCTCCCTCAACTTCGAATTACCTTAATAAGTTTAGTCTCAATCTCCCCATCTGAAGCCAGTTGCTGGTGTGTCAACATATACTTGTGGCATTTTGCCAGCGCCTTTTCACTGGCAACGTTGACTTTGATGGAGTTGGGGACATGGGGCTGCATGACTGTGTCAGTCTCCACACTACTGGGCGGCTTATGATCCACCCATCTCTCTGTCCCTGCTGAGTGAGAGCGACGGTGCCTGGGATGGACCGGGGGTGCAGTCTGAGCGAGTCCAGTGAGCAAATCAAGACAAACAGGAAGAATCAGTAATGAAATCCAGTGGGTTAACAAAGGAAACAGATTATCAGAGGCCTGGTGACGGCACGGAATGACCATGGATACCTAGTTGCTCTTAGGGCAGAGACGCACGCTCAGATTCGGGGAGATTAGTCGCCTCGGTGACACACTATATAAAGTATCTTTTACACACAAACACCAGCTTTAAGATTAGTAATGGCCAAAGTCCCAGGGGACAAAATGCAGCTTGCCTGAATGGGGCTGGCAAGAAAGTGGCATGGGGAAAAACATGAAATCCAGATTCTACTGTAATATAAATCAGTCCATAAAGCCTGAGGGCCATACTAATTGTTTGAAAGGCTCCAACGACCCACATGCTGGTCACACACCAATGACTTGGCCATTATGACTTTTACAAATTAAATGCTTTTGGGAAAAGATTATTTCTGAAAAGAAATAGAATATTTGCCCCTTTTTCTCATTAAACTGATTCAGACAAAGGAAGCAGCTAGTAGTTTCCTGGGACTCATTTGAGAGATAATACTGCATTGCCAGGATCATTGCTTGAGGAGGCAGAAATGCAGGTGCTTCAATATGCCCGGCTGTATATTTACTAAGAGAGTTGTAGTTTAGTAATTGAAAAGCAGCTGTGCTGTACTTGTTGTATCAAGTGATGTCATGGTATTTCGGGCAGTATGCATCACTAATAACTCACTGACCCTGAAACACTGATCCTCTTCTAGATGTGCTTGTAGACTGGCTGCATTATGTGCTGAATGACTCTCTCTAGCTTCCTCTGACTCCTTCCGCCTGCGGCTGGAGCAGCCATTGCTGTGAGGGGTGTGCTGGGGTGTCCTCTGTTCCCACTGCGACACACACGAGGCCACGGATAAACTGCTGCAGGAATTTGAGCGCCTGTGCAGCTGCAACCGTGCAGGGGTGGACTGGGGAACTGGGTTACCCTGGAGCTAAAGAGACTAGAGACAATTAGTCGACACGTAAAAATATATGGGGCACCTGGTAATGCACTAGGTTTTAAAGGAGAAGGAAAGGCTAAAATTAAGTAAGCTTTATCAGAAAGGTCTATATAAATACACCAGTAAACCCTCAAAGTAATGCTGCTCTGAGTCCTCTGTCAAAAGAAACACTGCATTTCTTTCCTTCTATTGTGTACACATGGGCTTCTGTATCAGACTTCCTGCCTTCAGCTTAAACCTCATTGCCTGGGCGTGAGCATGCTCAGTTTGCTCCTCTTCCCCCCCCTCCCTGCTGTAATCTGAGCCCAGAGCTATGAGTGAGCAGGGAGAGATTCAGGTAGGAAGTGATGTCACACCAAGCTAATATGGCAGCTGCTAACCTAAACAAACAGAGAGCTTCTAGAGCTGTTTACTCAGGTATGGTAAAGCATTCTACAGAATAAATATAGCATTCTAGCTTGCACTATTGTGGCTAATCTATTGGCAATAAACTGCTTCGGTAGCTTTCCTTCTCCTTTAAAATAGGTCCTGCTCATAAACTATATACTATCCAAATTTGCACCAATCAAATGTGTTCATTCATTAGTTAACCTGCAGCTGGCTGAAAAAGCCAATCACTGAGTGGATGCTATGGGTTACTGCCCCTGGGCAAATTGGCCTAGTGTTTATAAATGAGACCATGTGTCTTTGCTTTAAGAATTTATCGGAAAACCTCTTTAGATAAAATAGGACATTTGTTATCAAGCAGCAGTTTGTATGTGCTGAATGAACAGCTACAAACTTTATTGGGGGGGGGGGAGTATATGGTGCAGGATTTAGGGTCATGGACATAACCTTGGCATCTCTAGTCCTTTAGTTGCCCTTTAAACAATTGTCAAGAAGACAGAAAAACAACCATTAATGAGTGTATGGAAAATGCACTAATCAGGGACACAAGAGAAAGAGCCCAGCAGCAGCGGATCCATGATGATATCAATGGACATAAACAGATGAGGAACACATTTATTGAGGTTAATGTAATAGAATTTGTAACTTATACAGCGATATAAGTTACAAATTACTCTCTTTACTGTCATGCCTAATATTTATTTGTTAAACATTACAATGAAAACAAAATAAAATGAGGTAGAGAGACTGTTTTAGCATTAGGTTAGTATCACAAGGACAAACAGACACACAGTGAGGCTTGTTATTTACGCTGCACATATAGCAACTAGACATTTGCTTTTATTGTGGTTAAAATATAATTCTGACTGGTTGCTCTGTCGCTACACGTAGGGACATGTGAGGCCCAATGTCATTATCAAGCAATTTAATGTAACGGCACAAGGTCTGTAGCTAAAACACAAGTCAAAGAGAAAACACAGCTTCACTTCTGTTGTTATATCCTCGTACCAGTTACTTGTGCTCTTTTGTCTTCTACCCAGACCATTTTCTCTTTTCCACTTTTTTTTTTTTACCATATAACCATATTCTTCAGATTTCTGAAGATTTTTTCCTTTACCCCTTGTGAATAATCTGTTTCTTCGGCTCTTCCCTTCTGCCCTGTTTCTTTTAATTCTTTCCCCTCTATCTCCTCAGCCTTTTTTTCCCTATTCTTCCTTTTAGCTCTACAGTCACACAGCCTCCTGTTCTCTACTACCCACTAATGTCTATTGTATTTCCCATTAGTGCTTGATATTGTAACCAACCATTAACAAGAGCTGCAGCGCTGTCTCTGGGATCTAGGAATGTTGGCAGTTTGTACGCTGCAGACAGTCTTTTTAGCTGTTAATAACATGTTAGTACACAGAGTTCTAACTTTTTGCATAAACAAAGCTTGAAACAAGAGTTAGCAGATAGAGACCACGTTTAACTGGAGGAATACCCCTTTCCTGCAAACATACTTTTTTCTCCTTGCTTGGGGAGTTAAACATAGTTTTCCAAACTTTCAAGGCAGATGACAAAACAAAGCTTTGAATATTTAACCATCAGAACATCCCCACTTAACCACCAGAGTGAAGTATTAACCCAACACCAACTACCCAAACATCCCAATAGCCAGTGAATATTTGTCAGTGTAATACATACAGGTGCGGGTGATACAGATCTGACAGGTACCCTTGGCTCTCTGTCTTTCTCCCTGGGAGGCCTCTCTGGTTTATCTCCCTTTGGTTCGGTCACAATTGCTTTGAGTTGTTTGAGCTTCTCATCCTTTACCCAGAGCTTGTTTTGCATCTCTAGCTGTTTGGCTGCTACACGCCTCTCCTACAGGTAATAAAAGCACAAATTAATACATTGTTGAACGTTCTAATTAAGCAGAATAAATAACTGAACAGTGATTTTGAATAGGGATGCACCGATTCCACTATTTTGGATTTGGCAGAACCCCCGAATCCTTTGAGACAGACTCAGTCGAATACTGAACTGAAACCTTATTTGCATATGCAAATTAGGGGTGGGAAGGGGGAAAAAATTTACTTCCTGGTTTTGTGACAAAAAGTCACAGACTTTCCCTCCTGCCCCTTATTTGAATATGCAAATTAGGATTCAGTTCGGCCGGGCAGAAGGATTTGGCCGAATCCGAATTCAGCTGGAAAAGGCAGAATCCTGGCTGAATCCCGAACCAAATCCTGGATTTGGTGCATCCCTAATTTTGAAACACCTTCTTGGTTCTTCACTTGGTGGTGAAAGCAGCAATCAACAGTTCACTCGTCAAAGTTAATACTGTTATTGGCTAATTATAGGAAAACTAAACCTAAATTTACTGCGAGGGGTGTAAAATTGTTAGACATTGTCCCAGGGTACTTTCATATATGGAGTGCCACACCACTATCTTTTTCCAGCCTCCCTGCTATGCCCTGGCTGAATTTGATGAACAAATGTCAAATTGTATTGTGTATTAGGCTTTCTAGAATTGGGAAGTTAGAAAAAGTCAGGTGCACAAACATCAGCATAAGTTCTGGGGGCTGTTATGTTAATGGCAGCTAGAATAACCGGGGCAGACCCTTTAACTTGGAATCCCACTGCACATTCAGGTTTTCTTATCTGTTTCTACTTGAGAGAGATATAACCAAGGAACATGAAGGGTACTGTTTTTTTAAGAAGTCCCATTCTCAAATATTCCTGATAACTGTGCAGCAACTATGCAGTGTTATGTGTGCAGGCAGGAGGTTCAGCTAATCCTGTATTTTTTTTTTTAATTCTATGCATATTTAAAGTAGAAATGTATTATTATTTTAATCATGTTTAAATTAATTATACACACGTTACCTCTGTGACTGTAATGCTGATATTTCAGGGAGTATATTCAACATTATACCAAATGCCTTCCAGACACCGAACAAGTTACCTTGTTTAAGGCAACGTCACCCTATAATTAATAGGCCTGCACTGGACACTTACACATTCCTTCTCCCATTTCATAGCATTTTCATTCATCATTCCCTGCAGACGCCCCTCCAGCCGCCTCTTATCCGAGAGCTGGCGATGCAGCTTCTGCTGATGATTTTCCAAGTCTTGTTGTATCGTGCGTTTTTCATCCTCATATATTGTTGTTGTCTTCTCCAAAATATCAATCTAAGAAAACCAAGAAAAATATAAAACGTCTCTCTAAAACACGTATAGCAAATGATCAATGAATTCCTGCATTGTCTCAAAGATATTGGCCAACTTGCCTTATATTCCAGTGTCTTTATTTTCTTGTCCAGACGATCGATTTCAGATTTCTGTGAGGCTATGACCTTGTCCTTTTCTGTCATTCTGCCCTGTGCAATATTTTCTTTTGCTGTAACTACACCATTTAGGTCTTGCAGCATCGCTCTAAAGCTACAAACTGAGGAGACAGCGTTATATAGTGGAATGTCAATGCAAATTTGGGATTAGAATCATTAGGTCAACAATTACAAATGAACGTATAGGAGAAAAAAAAGTCAGTCCTTTAGTTATGTGGACTCCTGCCGGTCTTATTTCAGTCTCTCGGCTGTACAAAAACTTTCACAAAAAGTGGATCAGCGCCTAAGGCAATGGAGAAAACAAACAACAAAGCAAAAAATATGGTGTAGTATTTTTGAATAATTCAGTTTATCACCATGTGTTGGGATCTGAAAAGAAAGTGATGTTTTAGGTTAGTTCCCCTTTAAGTGACGAATCACAGCCATTTTAGCCAGACCCGGTGGAAGCTTTTTAAATAAGCACACATGCATGTATGGAAGATTTTTCGGTCCTTTTAAAGGGGAACTCACGCAGGATATCTTTCACCCTTTGAAGTAGTGATTAAGGGGAACTAACCTAAAACATCACTTTCTTTTCATATCCCAACACATGGTGATAAACTGAATTATTCAAAAATACTACACCATATTTTTTGCTTTGTTGGTTGTTTTCTCCGTTGCCTTAGACGCTGATCTGCTTTTTGTTAGAATAATTAGGTGTAAAGTTCGGCATCTAGCCAGATGAACGTTCTAAGCAGAATTCACATCATTCAATTAGGAGAAACTAAAGGACACGTGTATTCATAAATGCAATCTTAGCCTCAATTACAGCTTTTAAGAAATTTATTATATAGACATGACTTTGCAATTCAGGGTACAGCCTGAAGACGTGAAAGCAGTTCAAAAATATCAGATAGGAAAACTAGAACCAAATTTAAATTAAATATTTTCATCTGTGGGTGCCATTGTGCCTTAAAACTTAATGCTTTTCGAATCTTAGCCTTTACAAGAGCCAATGAGAAACTGTTTAGTGCAGTATGAGACTGTAAATTACCATTTTTGTTAAACTCTTCAGCCATCATCTGCCTGATCCTGCACCGTTTCTCCAGGACCTCAATTAGTTTTGGCAGAGACTGATCATCGTTAGCATCCAAAAGCTCACAGGATGGGAGAGGGGGAAAGCTTTGTATCAGAATCTCCACTACTGCCTGGTCTTCTGCATCTTTTCAAATGAAGACAAGAATTAGAAATTAGAAAAAAAACTCTGTGATAAAAAAAAATGGTTGGCAAAAAAATGATTCATAAATATACTCTTGCACACATACTCTTAACACAGTTAAGGTGATATTGAAAAAGAGAAAACTGGCCCCAAATATCAGCTTAACAAGTTTCACGCTTACACAGCACTTGCAATATGCATGGAGTCAGGTACCTGCAAAATACCCGCTAGCTATTCAGGTAGAAAGTCACCAATTCCCTAACAGTGCAGGTAGTCCTTGTATAACCCAAGTACCTGGCTAAAGTGAAGTGATTCCCCCTCCCGCCCTTGGGGATATGGCTATGCTCTTCCCTTACCTGTTTGATTTGCCTCTGGAGTGATGTAACTTCTGTAACACAGTGACATCACATCCAGTTTCAGTGGTCCCCTCCCCCTTTGGAAGTTAACCCATTGTGTGGGTCTGCCTAGAATAGGGCCAACGCAATATATATATATAGACTCCCACTGCCTTAGCTCATAAGTAAAGATACATATGTAAACGTTGCTACATCAGTCATAGTTCACCATCAAATTTCACCCTAAGGGTCAGGGGACAGATTCGCGGAGACAAATTGCAAATCTCCTCTTCTTTGGGGTGACTAATCTCCCCAAACTGCCTTCCCGCCGGCGGGATGGCAATCGGAGCGTTTCGTTTTCCGAAGTCGCCTCACGAGGAAAGGGAGGCAGCTCGGGGAGATTAGTCGCCCCAAAGAAGAGATTTGTCGCTGGGCATTCAAGCTGGACTTTAAAGGAACAGTAACAAATTAAACAGTAGATATAAGTGTTTAAATTAACATTTAATATACGGTTAGCATACACTGGTAAAAGCGGTGTGTTTGCTTCAGAATGACTACTATAGTATATATAAGTTAGCTGCTGTGTAGCAGCCATTCAAGCTGTAAAAAAAAAAAAAAAAAGCAGCAAATAACAGCAGATATTAAATAAGCCATGTCCAATACAATGGTGTTTTATCTGCTGTGTAACCTGTGCCTTTTCTCTTTTTTATTTACAGTTTGAATGACTGCCCCCATAGCTACACAGCAGCTTATTTATATAAACTATAGTAGTCTTTCTGAAGCAAATACACAGTTTTACCAGTGCAATGTATAAATACATTATATTTTAATTACTTTGATATACTTTCAGTTTTTGGTTTCTGTTCCTTTAAGTACCATGTAAGGGAGAAAATAGGCATCATCCCTAATCTCTCCTAACTGGCCTCTAGTCTGGGTCAGCCCCACAATTTTGGAACCAGTGAATTAAAGAAAAGTAATTTGTAAAGATGCAGAATGAAAGGAACAGAGCAAACTTACCCCCACCATTAAGTGGTCCACCACGGTCCTCCAACCTACGAGTAAGCTCCTCCTTAAAGGCCTGGTTTCTGTAGCGCCGTCCTGGGGTCAGACCACAAATGGGTTTGTCTACAGGTCTGGCCACTTCAACTTCCTGGGTCATCTCCGCAAATCGCATTACTTGCTGTTGTAAAACATACATACTTAGGATATACATCTATGCAACTGGAATTTATAAAAAGCGTTTTTGTTTCCCCCCAAAGCTTTACTCACCAAGCTCTCCTCATAATCATCAGCTTTTGGGTTGACACATACAATCATCCGCACTTTCCCTTCCCCATCAAAGTAGTTCTTGAACAAATGAGTTAACTTTGAGTCTCTGTAGGGTACCATCTGCCCAGAGGAGTACAAAATAAAATAAAGATTTACCCTCAAGCTCGGTAACGTTAAACACAGCAACGTTCATCCTGCCCCAAACAAAAGTTAGGGCAAGGCCAGATGTGGCGTTTTTAAAAAAAGCTCAGTCAGGCGTAAATATGCATAAACTGCACTACCACTGAAAATAGCAAAGCACTATGGCAATTCTCACAGAGCGCTTGCAAGCTGAAATCCGCCATGGGGACGGCAGTATTGGTGTTTTTCAGCAGAAACGCCAATATGTCAAGTAAATACCAAATCAATAGATTCTATGGGATCTGCACTTTGAAACCACACTTTACGTATATACGCAGCATATTTTAAATACGGAGTCCAAATTCTCGCGAGATAATTGACGCATATATGTTTTTACAGCATATTAGGACGGTGACGTAATTACATTGTGTATTGACGATCATTCTGGCTCCATTTTGCATGTAAATATTTTTTCTACTTGGCTTGAATTCTTCCGAGATGTCTTCCTCCAAAGCCAGCGGAATTATGGGGAACGAGAACATTGAGAAGTGCATCAAGGGAAAAGAAACCTACGTGCTGAAACACTAGGGATGCATCGAATACACTATTTGGGATTCGGTGAATCCCCGGTGAAAGATTTGGCCATATACCAAACCCTAATTTGCATATGCAAATTAGGGTCAGGAAAGGAAAAAGTGGAAAAAATTCTTCTTTTGTGACGAAAAGTCACATGATTTCCCTACCCACCCCTAATTTACATATGCAAATTAGGATTCGGTTCAGCCAGGCACAAGGATTCCGCGGAATCCGAATCCTGCAGAAAAAGGCAGAATCCTGGATTCGGTGCATCCTTATGAAAAACGCATGTTGACGGTTGCATGTGGTTTCAGTGGCGTATTTACTAGGGATGCACCGAATCCGGGATTCGGCCTTTTTCAGCAGGATTCGGATTCGGCCGAATCCTTCTGTCCAGCCGAACCGAATCAGAATTTGCATATGCAAATTAGGGGCGGGGAGGGAAATTGCATGACTTTTTGTCAGAAAACAAGGAAGTAAAAAATGTTTTCCTCTTCCCACCCCTAATTGCAAATGCAAATTAGGGTTCGGATTCGGTTCGGTATTCGGCCGAATCCTTCGTGAAGGATTCGGGGGTTCGGCCGAATCCAAAAAAGTGGATTCGGTGCATCCCTAGTATTTACGCCCGATGGAGCTTTTTTAAAAACGCAACGTAACTTAAAAACGCAAGTCTGGCCTTGCCCTTAAGAGCTGTTTTAAACATTACTACCTTGTTTGTTCCACAGAGTTGATTCTCTCGGAGGACTTCTATGCAGGTTCTTAAAGTCATCAGAGATTGGTTGATATTTCCTGGATTGGTTAGAACAGTTTGTATTTATATTAAAGGGCACCCGCCATATAAATCACGATAATATAACAGCAATCAGATGGCACTCACACAGCAAAATGTGCTCAACTGCTTTTGGTTTATTGAGGTCTCCAAACAACATTTCAGGGGGTCTACCCCCTTTCTCAAGTGATCTTACAATGGTGAACAGGAAACTGGTATAAATAGGCAAAACAAAAACCAGGCTCCTATTAGCCTGCACGTTCAGTGGGGGAAAATATATTTTTTCGGGTGCTTCAAAATATACACAGGGCAGTGCATGAACTATGTGAGACCTTACCTGCTTCACGCAGTCTGTTTCCCTCTGCCCTGGTACGGTTTGTCCTTTCACTACCGGCCAAGTCCACAAGAGAGAGTTGGCTCAGAGTGATCTGCTCCCGCTCCTGCATACAACAACAACAACCACCAAAACTGTCGTTACAGGGCTAACAAAATATGGGGAGAAATAAACAAATCTTAGTGTAGGTGGGCAGTTATGGGGGGGGGGATTCACAACAGGTGAGGACGCCTTTTTTTGTGTGAAAGTGGAGTTAAAACTGGTGTAAATACAATCTCCATATTCACAAACAGAAAATATTGACTCAACTGCCATTTTTCATATTCTAGTGAAAGAAAGAACACTTTACAGACACTTTTGTGAATATGCCCTTAAAATGACAAAAACTGGGAAGAAAATTACATTTTAACAACATTTTGTCAGTCTCCATTCACCCCACTTTTAGGTTCAGTATGGGGGGCTAATTAGCATATTCATGGAAATTAGCAGCCTACTGTCAAGATACAAGGCCTGTTTTCTGTGTATTTAGAAATAACGGTTAATAAACAAGAAAAACAGTTTATATTATTTTTATACAGGTATGGGATCCATTATCCTGAAACCCGTTATCCAGAAAGATTTCCTTTTTCTCTATAATAATAATAAAACAGTAGCTTGTACTTGATCCAAACTAAGTTATAATTAATCCTTATTGAAAGCAAACCCAGCCAATTGGTTTTATTTAATGTTTACATGATTTTCTAGTAGATTTAAGTTTTGAAGATCAAATTTACGGAACAATCCCTTATCCGGAAAACCCCAAGTCCCGAGCATTCTTGATAACAGGTCCCATACCTGTACATATAAGTCGTTTATATCCAGTGTAAAATAGGTGCCAAAAACATGTTTTTAACCTCACATTTGCATTATTTTGCAAGTTTTTGCTAAATGCACGAGGCAATGTTGGCATTTTAAGTAAATATATTTATTATAGATCTTTATTATTAATTTTGAATAACATGTCGTTGTACTAATTGCAGCACATCTTCTAAAGGTGGCCATACTTTTATCGTTCTGTGATGAACAATTGTATCGTTAAACGATCGCCTGACAATTATTTTACCATACGATATGCCACCCACGGAGAACGATTACATTAACGGATATAACCGTATTGTTTGCGTCATGTACGGACGAACGTTGTTCAACAAACGAAAAGTGGTGCAGCATTGTGTCACTGTCTGTAGTATATAGTCCGTTTCTCCTTCCCTGCTCCATGCAGACATATGGATTTGTGTCTTGCTATGGCATAATAAACTTCTTTCACATATGAGCTGATAGGGTGATATTCCTGCAGTCAGATCCAATGTATTTCTTTACATAGTTCATATAGTTACAAATGAAGCTTTCAGCAAAGAATGTTAAGGGTCCTTCTGTATATGTTCGTTGGCTTGTGCTACAATCCTGACATGCGCAAAGAGGGATTTATCCCTGAACGACTAGTTTTTAAACTCATCCGATCAATTTTGCGAAGGATAGTGTCGAGACGATCATTCGTACACCATCAACCATCCGATAGGTTATCGATATTATCGGAACGTTCTGGAATCGGTCGTTTGGAAGTAAAAAATCTGCCCGTGTATGGCCACCTTTAGTCTGCGCTTTGTCGTCATATTGATTTTATTGTGAAAATCAAATCAAATATTTCAAACATATAGATCTTTATTTAAAGGTGAAATAAAGCCACCCTGGCAAATGGTTTAGTACCAGTAAACGGCCTCCCCCAACATGATCAGAATTACAGAGCTGCCCAGCAGTGTTGCACCCTCTTTTAACTGTATCCCTTCTTTTCCCAACATCCATCTTGCTCATCAGTCAGCAGAGCACACACTGGAAGCTAAACTGGGATCTTTGGCTACTGGGCATGTTCCTAGGTGAGATAAATGATGGGAATGGATATGTGATAAAGCTTGTGTTCTGCCATATTGGTCTATTAAAGTTGCAGGGAATCTCTTCTCTGAAGGACACAGTCATTAGTACAAGGCAAATGTAGAGGTTTAAGAAGAGCTAAATACAAATTCAGAAAAAATGTCGGTAAAATGTCGTTTGAAAGAAAAAAACCTGGAAACTGTTCTGTTTAAAAGACAAATTCTTTTTTTTCTTTCCTTTCCTTCTTCCTTCTCTTTTGTAAGATTTAACATGTGTGACATTAACGATCATTAAGAACCTTCAATGGAGATGTATGTTACATCCAGAAAATGTAATGCATGTTTGGAAATTTGATAAAAACATATATATATATATATATATATATATATATATATATATATATATATATATATATATATATATATATATATAAAAAAAAAAAGTTTGTGAATATGGTGGGAAATCCAAAAATGTTATCTCCACTTTTATTTAGTTTCAATGTCACCACTTTAGTGAATTCCCCCCTATGTGCTCAAGGGATAAATTATATTCAAACATCATATAGTGCAAAAATAATAGGGATGCACCGAATCCACTATTTGGGATTTGGCCAAATCCCCAAATCCTTGGTGAAAGATTCGGCCAAATACCGAACCAAATCCTAATTAGCATATGCAAATTAGGGGCAGGAAAGGAAAAAGTGGAAAAAATTCTTCTTTTGTGATGAAAAGTCAAGTGCTTTCCCTACCAGCCCCTAATTTACATATGCAAATTAGGACTTGGATTCCGTTTGGCCAGGCACAAGGATCCTGCTGAAAAAGGCCGAATACTGAACTCAGAGCATCCCTAAAAAATAATTAAATAAGCAAGTGGGCCTCAGCGATCATGCAAAAAGAATAAAGCCGCTCCAGTCACCTGCAGAACATGATCTCCATCAGCATCAAGGGGAGCCTGTGCTAACTTTATCATGAAGACACTGTGGGAGCGGCTAGATTCACGATTAAGTTGTGTGTTTGCAATTCGTCTCCTCTTTTGACCTAAACAAAGTTACAATTTAAAAAAAATAAAAAGGTTACAGTTTTGTAGATCATTAATCATGGCAGATTCTGGTTTAGTAAGTGAAATATCTCACCTTTCCAGAAGACATCAAAGGCTTCTTCGGTAGACTTAACCTCAACCTCTGTGCATCCAGCAACATACATGTTGTGGTTTAGGTCTTCACGCAGAATTCTGGACTGTGGTGGTCTGCAATATACATTATTTAATAATTAGTGACATTTACAGGCAAACTTGGAAATTAAACATTGCAAAAATGTTAGATTGGTGAGCAGAGGGATCAGCCATGCCTGATGAATACATCTACGAAGCTTTACATGAAGGAAAAGGGGAGAATAGAAGAGAGAAAATGGGTAGCCAGCTACAAATAAGCAAAGAAATGGCATGTGGGATGGGAAGCTTCACATCATCTCCACAAAGGTTCACATACATAAACTCTGCATTCTTTCCGGGCGTGTTCCACCTGATAAAGGAATAAGAACATGTTATAACTACTATGCTACCATTTTTAAGCTAGCCGCATTGCAACCATTAGTTGGGCTCAGTGGTCACTACAATTTCTTGTGGGGCTTGTGTGGAAAAGAAAGAAAAAAGCACTTGTACACACAGGTTCTAAGACAAAAATGTAACCATGTGTGCTCATACAAAATTTGCATGGTCACATTCTGCAAAGTCCTAACTGTGTAGCAAGACGTGCAAAAATACATATTGAATAACAGCAGCCCACATATTGGATGCCATGAGTTGGACTTAATGGGACTGCCGTGATATAGAACGGCTACAAATAGCCTGACTAGTTTATAATGAAACATTAAGATTCACTAACTTCGAGTGAAGGATTCGAAGTAAAAAAACTTCGAATTTCGAAGCTTTTTTTGGGCTACTTCGACCATCAAATGGGCTACTTCGACCTTGAAGGATTCAAAGTAAAAATCGTTCGACTATTCGACCATTCGATAGTCTAAGTACTGTCTCTTTTAAAAAAACTTCGACCCCCTAGTTCACCATCTAAAAGCTACCGAAGTCAATGTTAGCCTATAGGGAAGGTCCCCATAGGCTTTCCTAAGCTTTTTGATCGAAGGATATTCCTTCGATTGTTGGATTTAAATCATTCGAATTGTTCGATTCGAAGGATTTTATCGTTCGATCGAAGGATTATTCCTTCGATCGTACTATCTGCGCTAAATCCTTCGACTTCGATGTCGAAGGATTTCAATTCCCAGTCGAATATCGAGGGTTAATTAACCCTCGATATTCGACCCTTAGTGAATCAGCCCCTAAGCGTGATCAACTTTAAAGGATGAATATAGTCATGTTGGCTCACATATGTAATATATTCACACAAAATAAACACAAACACATGCTAAACCGAGAATGCCTTTTATACACATACATATAATTAGATAAATAGTGATGCGTGTAAATATATTTGGCTGCAATCACTTCATTATAGATCCACTTAAACCAAAGTGGTTCATGTGATATTAACATTTTAAGGTGCAGTACCCAGCAACATGAAATGTTTATTTAAAGGGGAACTTTTGCGAAAATGAAAATGTAAAAATTAAAAAAAAAAAAAAAAAAAAAGGAAAATGTTAATGCATGAGCTTCCTCATACTGAAGAAACTTTCTAAATATAATCAATTAAAAATTCTGCATTGCTTCTGAAATGATTAAGTTGATCTTCACTATTCCTCTCTCAGCATCTGTTTCTCTTCAATCTGTCTTCATGCAGCAGTTGGGTGTCAGATAATCATTGACAGTTAGATCCAATATATATTATAGGGGGGCTCCTTTCCTAGCAGATATATTAGAGCTCACTCAAATAACTGGATTCCAGTACAAACAAACAAAATCTAACAAAATAACAGCCTTTTGCACAAATTCTGCATGTAGAGAGACGTGATGTCTGCTGATTTTAATAGATTGAGCTCCAATACATCTTTTAGGCCAAAGGAGCCCCCCTATAAGATATATTGGATCATTCATCCCAACTGCTGCATGAAGACAGAATGAAGGGAAACAAGAGAGGAACAGTGAAGATAAACTTGATTTCAGAAACAGTACAGAATTTTCAATTCTTATTTCATTATGCTGATGCGGATATAAAATTTTCATTTTCACGATAGTTCCCCTTTAATTAAATATCATAAGAAGTATCTGGTTATAAGCATATAGGACATTCAGTTCATATTCGTTACTCACTTTGGTTTGATGGGATCCAAAGGGACCTCTTCCAGCAGGTCATAGATATAGTTATTGTAGATTTCAATATAGGACACAAATACACTGTAAACACTGTCCTCGTCAACATCTTCTACTTTGCAGTGTTCCTGAATGTTTATCATATCTGCAAACTCTGGATCCATTCGCTGCCTGTGTGTTACATAATTCGGTCAGTAAGGGGAAGGGGAAGAAGAAGAGTATGAAAGAAAAAAAATCTATATCTATAGTTACCTGCTCAAAGGTGTCCTGTGAACCACCTGTGGCTGGACCTCTCTCTTCTGCCTCTCTAACAGGGCGTCCACTTCATTCTGCACATCCATGCCGTTCTTCTCATCAAGTTTAAAAACCTGGACATTGAGAAGAAGTTCATTCAGACAAAGAAACCAGGAGTTAAAAGTGCAAAAGAATTCACACGACGGATATATACAGCAGATGCAGATTTTATTATTCAAAAAAAATCTGCATAATCAGCAATAAATCCTGCACCACATCAATATTTCCAGGTGTATGAAAACATACATATCGCTTTGCTTGAAAGTCGCCAATGCTGTTGAAAATCATACTGAGACTTCGTGGCAGGAGTCCACCGTCCCCAGGAGAACCCGTCATTGTATGAGTTTTTCCACTTCCAGTCACTCCATATGTGAAGAGAAGCCCTGCAACAGCATTTACAAAAAAAATTTAAAAAAAGTTAGCTACAGTAGATATTTAATAGAAATTCGTCACCAAGAAATGACGATGCTTACCATTTTTCCCCCGGATTAAATCTTCCACTAGAGGCCGGGAAACAATGTCGAACAACTCTTTTTGGGTCACCTGAGTCCCAAACACTTCTTTAAAAGAATACTGGGTCTGAAAAGAGTAAACAGTATTTGTATTACAAGTTACCATACAACAGCACAAGACAATATGAAAATAAAAGGATACTGTCATGGGAAAAATATTTTATTTTTCCAAAGTGCATCAGTTAATAGTGCTGCTCCAGCAGAATTCTGTACTGAAAATCAGTTTTTCAAAAGAGCAAACTGATTTTTTTATATTTAATTTTGAAATCTGACATGGGGCTAGGCATATTGTCAGTTTCCCAGCTGCCCCCAATCACATGACTTGTGCTCTGATAAACTTCAGTCACTCTTTACTGCAAGTTGGAGTGATATCACCACCACCTCCCACCCCATTAGCAGAACAATGGGAAGGTAATGAGATAGTAGCTCCCTAACACAAGATGACAACTGCCTGGTAGATCTAAGAACAGCACTCAATAGTAAAAACCAGGTCTCATTGGGACTCCTTCAGTTACATTGAGTAGGAGAAACAACAGCCTGCCAGAAAGCAGTTCCATCCTAAAGTGCTGGCTCTTTCTGAAAGCACATGACCAGGCAAAATTATCTAAGATGGCTGCCTACACACCAATTTTAAAACTAAAAATCCCAGAATCCCTTCAACAATATCTCCACAATAAGCAGTGACCAGCAGACTGACAAGCTTACCGCTTTGTATTCCCCATTTCGATTGGTCTTGCATCCATCTGGTGGATGCAGCTGAACAGTGGTCTCGTTGATAACCTCAATGCAGCATTCCTGATCAGGGGGGCTTAAAGGGCGCACTCTGCAGTAAACCTTTAAAGAACAAATGCATATAAGTTAGAACAACCCCTAAATGTGCCTGAATGATTTTTGATGATATCCAGCAAAATGTAAACAAGCTACAAACTTTTGACAACTGTATTTCCACACTGCAAAAATTTGGGAACCAATCATTAACCTTTTGGATTTTGGTCAGCCTTGACCTTGCCAGACAAAAGGCAGTGTGGCATAGATACTGAGCTGGCAGTACGATGACAGTTGGCTGACAGGCAGTTAGTTACAGGGTCAACACCCAACTTGTTATTTAGTTACTGTCATTTATTTAGAAGGTATGTTTTTCGACACCAATAAGTACTTTTCAATCCCAAGATATCCTTTTTTCTATCTACTCCTCCCTTTCGTTGTTTATTGTCTGAAATTACCAGAATTAAAGGGGGTTTTCACCTTTAAATTAACTTTTAGTATAATGGAGAGAGTGATATCCTGAGACAATTTGCAATTGGTTTTCATTTTTTATTATTTGTAGTTTTTGAATTATTTAGCTTTTTATGCAGCAGCTCTCTGGGTTTGTAATTTCAGCAATCTGGTTGCTAGGGTCCAAATTCCCCTAGAAACTATGCACTGATTTGCATAAGAGACAGAATATAAATAGGAGAGACCTTAATAGAAAACGGAGCAATAAAAAGTACCAATAACAACAAATTGCAGCCTTACAGAGTGTTTGTTTTTTATATTGGGTCAGTGACCCCCATTTTAAATCTGGAAAGAGTCAAAAGAAGGAAAATAATTCAAAAACTATAAAAAAACCCAAAAAGAATAAATGGAGACCAATTGAAAAGTTGCTTAAAATTGGCCACTCTATAACATACTAAAACTTAATTTAAAGGTGAACCACCCCTTTATGGTTCACTGTATCATTCCATTTTTGCATATCTGTGAAAAAAAATGTAAGCTTTAAAAAAAAAAAAAAAAAATTGCATCCTTAAGCCATACACGCTTGCACACTTTCATTACAACACTACTATTGAGTTATTGGCAGCTAAGCTTGCATCTTAAAACTGTCTGCATCAAACAGATGGTTCATTACATTCAATACCAATACTGACTATAGTGTCCTTGAGCGGTGTATACTTACCCCAACTGGCTCTTTTTGGCTTGTGCCAGAAGGCTTCTTGGGTGGTAGTCTCCGAGTGGGTTTAGCTGGTCGCATGCTGGGAATAACAAACATGGTTTAAATCAAACAGGTGTATGAATACTGAGGCATACCTGTAGTTTGGAGCACATTTCAGTAGGGATGCACTGAATCCGTTATTTTGGATTCGGCCTAAACCCCCGAATCCTTTACAAAAGATTTGGCCGAATACCGAACCAAATCCTAATTTGCATATGCAAATTAGGGGTAGGAAAACTTTTTACTTCCTTGTTTTGTGACAAAAAGTCACCCAATTTCCCTCCCTGCACCTAATTTGCATATGCAAATTAGGATTTGGATACAGTTCGGCCGGGCAGAAGGATTCGGCCAAATCCGAATCCTGCTGAAAAAGGCAGAATCCTGGATTCGGTGAATCCCTACATTTCTGTGAGGTTATTATTAAAGGAATACTGTCATGGGAAAACATGTTTTTTTCAAAACATATCAGTTAATAGAGCTACTCCAGCAGAATTCTGCACTGAAAACCATTTTTCAAAAGAGCAAACAGATTTTTTTATATTTAATTTTGAAATCTGACATGGGGCTAGACATATTGTCAGTTTCCCTGCTGCCCCCAGTCATGTGACTTATGCTCTGATAAATTCAGTCACTCTTTACTGCAAATTGGAGTGATATCACCCCCCTCCCTCCCCCCCCCAGCAGCCAAACAAAAGAACAATTAGAAGGTAACCAGATAGCAGCTCCCTAACACACGATAACAGCTCCCTGGTAGATCTAAGAACAGCACTCAATAGTAAAAGCCAAGTGCCACTGAGACTGATTCAGTTACATTGAGAAGGAGAAATAACAGCCTGCCAGAAAGTAGTTCCATCCTAAAGTGCAGGCACAGGTCACATGAGTATCCCTTTAAAGTAGGAGGCAGAGCTCTACGTTTCATCACTGATGTCATATAGAGGAGCAGTTGACTAGAACCAATGACTGCCGAGTATATTCACTAGATCATACTGCAAAGCACCCATGTTTGCCTTCCATATTTTCAAGCAGCTGAAATACCACAGCGGTCGACAAACAGGGCCGAATTGCCCTCATTCACCTGTACTGTCCCTGACAAACTAACCGATTCAAAGCAGCAGCACCTTATTAGACCTACTGAAAAATATGGTGTCAGCTGCTACTGCCGACTGTTTAAAGATGATATGAATCTCCCAAGAGAGCCCTAACTGTTCTGTAGCTCTTTGTACTGGTACTAGTAACTGTGCTATGAAGTAGGATTAAATATGATTAATAAAATAGGATTCATCTACACATGCCAATGAGAAAAAAAAAACTACAAAAAGAATGTTTAGCTGCATCTGAAAATAATTAACCTCTAAAAGTATTTCAACTTTTAGTTTTAGATCCGTTAAAACATAGAGGAGCTAATTTCTGGCCTTCAGCTTAAGCTCCCATTCAGGGTCAGTATAACACTTAACATTGCCAGTAAAAGCCATTTATCCAAACGTTATCAGATAACTTGAAAATTCAGGGACACCTAATAAATGCTTCAGGGCTGCACCGATTGCATTTGTATTAAACTGAAATCAGTGCAAGCCTTCTAGCTGGATTTTCCAGGTATCTCCGTGAATTTTCCAATGATCTGGTAACCCTAATAAGTCCTCTAACTAATGGGGGCAGCTCACATTCACAGAAGTAATCACCATAAAAAATGACAGCAAAAATTATGCCATTTTTCTGTTGCTATTATTGTTCTAAGACAGCTAAGATTGAAAAGGGTTACAATGTGATCCAAGAGCTGAGCAAGCTCCCCAAGCTTTACTAAAGTGCAGCACACAGCTTTTACATACACATACATTAGTTGCAGACATGTTCTGATCATGCTTCAAATGCATCACTAAGGGGCAGATTTATCAAAGGTCGAGGTGAATTTTCGAACGAAAAAATTTCGAATTTCAAGCTATTTTTTGTGTACTTTGACTAGGCGGGAATAGTCCAAATTTGATTCGAATTTGAAAAAAATTCAAAAATTCAAATATCAAAATTTATCATGTACTGTTTTAGCCTATGGGGGACCTCCTAGAACCTATTTGGAGTCAATTGGTGGACTTTGAAAAATCTAAGTTTTTTTGGGGAAACCTTCAAATCGATCAAATTCGATATTGCTTCGATTCGTAAGATTTTTTTTTTTTAATTCGAATTTCGGTGTTTTTTCAATTCGAAATTCGACCCCTGATAAATATGCCCCTATATGTATATGCACACAAATGATTTCGTGTAGTAACATCAGTTCCCCAGTTTTTACTCCCTCCTTTAAGGGCAGAGAAAAGACGAGAAGATTCAGGGAGATTAGTTGCCCGGCAACAAATCGCCTCTTATTTGGGCGGCTAATCTCCCCAAATCTACTCGTCTGTCTATGCCCTTAAAGGAGGGAGTTTTTTGAAGTTTCCCCGTGAGGCAACTTCAGACAACTTCGGAAAACGAAGTGCCATCCTGCCGGCGATTCAGATTCTAGCCAGCGGGAGGCAGTTTGGGGAGATTAGTCACCAGGTGACTAAATCTCCCCAAATCTTCTCGTCTGTCTCTGCCCTAAAGGATTTGTTCACCTTCAAACACCGTTTATTTCAGTTGGTTTCAGAGAGTTCCCCAGAAATAAAGACTTTTAAAAATTACTTTCTATTCCCTATTTGTGACTATTCTTGTAATACTGCAGTTTAAAGTTGTTTCTAAATGCAGGTGGGGGGGTCACGGACTCTGTAACAGTTCTAAATTGATACATTTAGTCAATATATTTGTTATCTTTGACCTTGCTTAACAGAATCCCTGATTTTCATTAAAGGCAGCTGTTAGAATTGATACAACAGTTGCTAATATTTCACAGATGCTTCTGAGAACTGTATCAACTAAATGTATCAACTAAATGGAGCAAATTGTAACAGCTCAGAATCTGCTCCTGGATCACTGAGCTTCCAGACTGAGACACTAGGGACAGGAACATTAAAATTTAAACTTACATTTTTGGGAAAACACTAAGGGGCTGATTCAGTATGGGTCGAATATCGAGGGATAATTAACCCTCGATATTCTACTAGGAATTGAAATCCTTCGACTTCGAATATCGAAGTCGAAGGATTTAGCGCATAAAATTCGATCGTACGATCGAAGGACTATTCCTTCGATCGAACGATTAAATCCTTCGAATCGAACGATTCGAAGGATTTTAATCCAACTATCGAAGGAATATCCTTCGATCAAAAAAACTTAGGCAAGCCTATGGGGACCTTCCCCATAGGCTAACATTGACTTCGGTAGCTTTTATCTGCCGAACTAGGGGGTCAAAGTTTTTTTTAAAGAGACAGTACTTCGACTATCGAATGGTCGAATAGTGGGGTAGGGTTTTTTTAATAAGGGGTTGTAGTCTCCTTTAAAGGAGAATTCAACCCGTAATAAAAAACCTCCCCCCTACACTGGGTAGACCTGTTCCGTTTTTATTGGAACAGCCCTCTTAATAATATGCATGGGTATTATATACTCTCGGTACTCAAGATATAGATGACAAACCCCAGAAACTAAAATGACAAACTGGAAGATGAAGAGACGAGGTTCTGAATAGAAAGGTAATTGAATGATAATATGTAAAATTAGTCCATTGCTTTAAAGGGATACTGTCATGGATTTTTTTTCTCCAAATGAACCAGTTACTAGTGCTGTTCCAGCAGAATTCTGCACTGAAATCCATTTCTCAAAAGAGCAAACAGATTTTTTTATATTTAATTTTAAAATCTGACATGGGGCTAGATATTTTGTCAATTTCCCAGCTGCCCCTGGTCATGTGACTTGTGCCTGCACTTCAGGAGAGAAATGCTTTCTGGCAGGCTGCTGTTTTTCCTTCTCAATGTAACTGAATGTGTCTCAGTGGGACATGGGTTTTTACTATTGAGTGCTGTTCTTAGATCTCCCAGGCGGCTGTTATCTTGTGTTCGGGAGCTGCTATCTGGTTACCTTCCCATTGTTCTTTTGTTTGGCTGCTGGGGGGAAAAAGGGAGGGGGGTGATATCACTCTAACTTGCAGTACAGCAGTAAAGAGTCATTGAAGTTTATCAGAGCATAAGTCACATGACTTGGGGCAGCTGGGAAATTGACAATATGTCTAGCCCCATGTCAGATTTCAAAATTGAATATAAAAAAATCTGTTTGCTCTTTTGAGAAATGGATTTCAGTGCAGAATTCTCCTGGAGCAACACTATTAACTGATTCATTTTGAAAAAAAAAATTTTTCCCATGACAGTATCCCTTTAAATAGGTGAATGGAGTCGACACATTGTCTCTGTAAGTGCAGACATTAAATTCACATGCATTGTGGGTAATTTGCAATGAAATAAGACACAGACGGCAGGTTCTGATGTACAATGGAGCAATATGCATCTGAATTGCTTCCTAAGGAAGTGGATTTTGTGTCCTGTTGCAAAATGTTACGTGAAACTACATAAGAACAAATTAAAAAAGAAAGAAAAAAAAAAATACATAAATTGCACTGATAACCTACACTAAGGAGAAGGACTGAACGGGGGACGCAGAGCCATGCTGGTACCAACTGGAAAGTCAGTGATGTGGGGGAGCATGTAGGGTTTAAGTTTAAACCAATGATGAAGGTCTATTTAAGGAAATAAGCGGTGCAGCTCATTATTAGGAAACACTATACTGCCCAACACAAGGTTCCTCTGCGCCATGACCCCATGTGTTTACTGCTGGTTGGGGAAGGTTTTGTTAAAATCTGGGAGAACATTGTGGGTTTGGGTTGGGTGTGGGTCAGCCTGGGTAAATAAACTCCTGCCCAGTTCCAGAAAATTCCCTGTCTCTGAACCAGAGGTGCCAAGAAGTAGTGCACACAGAGAAAAAAAGATGCAGGTACAGGTTGGGTGCAGGTCCAACAATGGCAACATTTTGTGGAGTAGGGTTGGGTGTGGGTTACATTTTTTCCTAACGCATCACTACTTTTCTACATCAGCATGGCTTCTTTATGACACCCAGTATTTGTCTGTTCTTTACAGCAAGTGCCACAATAGGGAACAAATTCCAGTCTAATCCATTGTGGAGCAGAGGAACAAGTATAGAAATACCGTGTCATAAACATTGCACCTGTTTATTTAATGTCCCTTATTGGCCACAGTATGATCCCGGCATCAACCTGGCCACAGTCTGATCTTGACATATGCCTGGCCACAGTCTGATCTTGACATATGCCTGGCCACAGTCTGATCCTGACATCTACCAGGCCACAGTCTGATCCTGACATGTACCTGTTCACAGTCTGATGCGGACATGTACCTGTTCACAGTCTGATGCTGACATATACCTGGCCACAGTCTGATCCTGACATATACCTGTTCACAGTCTGATCCTGACATCTACCATGCCACAGTCTGATCCTGACATATACCTGGCCACAGTCTGATCCTGACATATACCTGGCCACAGCCTGATCCTGACATATACCTGGCCACAGCCTGATCCTGACATATACCTGTTCACAGTCTGATCCTGACATATACCTGTTCACAGTCTGATCCTGACATATACCTGTTCACAGTCTGATCCTGACATCTACCTGGCCACAGTCTGATGCTGACATCTACCTGGCCACAGTCTGATGCTGACATCTACCAGGCCACAGTCTGATGCTGACATCTACCAGGCCACAGTCTGATGCTGACATCTACCAGGCCACAGTCTGATGCTGACATCTACCAGGCCACAGTCTGATGCTGACATCTACCAGGCCACAGTCTGATGCTGACATCTACCAGGCCACAGTCTGATGCTGACATCTACCAGGCCACAGTCTGATGCTGACATCTACCAGGCCACAGTCTGATGCTGACATCTACCAGGCCACAGTCTGATGCTGACATCTACCAGGCCACAGTCTGATGCTGACATCTACCAGGCCACAGTCTGATGCTGACATCTACCAGGCCACAGTCTGATGCTGACATCTACCAGGCCACAGTCTGATGCTGACATCTACCAGGCCACAGTCTGATGCTGACATGTACCCGGCCACAGTCTGATCCTGACATATGCCTGGCCACAGTCTGATGCGGACATATGCTTGGCCACAGTCTGATGCGGACATATGCCTGGCCACAGTCTGATGCTGACATCTACCAGGCCACAGTCTGATGCTGACATCTACCAGGCCACAGTCTGATGCTGACATCTACCAGGCCACAGTCTGATGCTGACATCTACCAGGCCACAGTCTGATCCTGACATCTACCATGCCACAGTCTGATCCTGACATATACCTGGCCACAGTCTGATCCTGACATATACCTGGCCACAGTCTGATCCTGACATGTACCTGTTCACAGTCTGATCTTGACATGTACCTGTTCACAGTCTGATGCTGACATGTACCTGGCCACAGTCTGATCCTGACATGTACCTGGCCACAATCTGATCCTGACATGTGCCTGTTCACAGTCTGATCCTGACATGTGCCTGTTCACAGTCTGATCCTGACATGTGCCTGTTCACAGTCTGATCCTGACATGTGCCTGTTCACAGTCTGATGCCGACATGTGCCTGTTCACAGTCTGATGCCGACATGTGCCTGTTCACAGTCTGATGCGGACATGTGCCTGTTCACAGTCTGATGCTGACATATGCCTGTTCACAGTCTGATGCTGACATGTACCTGTTCACAGTCTGATGCTGACATGTACCTGTTCACAGTCTGATGCTGACATGTACCTGTTCACAGTCTGATGCTGACATGTACCTGTTCACAGTCTGATGCTGACATGTACCTGTTCACAGTCTGATCCTGACATGTACCTGTTCACAGTCTGATCCTGACATGTACCTGTTCACAGTCTGATCCTGACATATACCCGGCCACAGTCTGATGCTGACATATACCCGGCCACAGTCTGATCCATGTGCCTGTTCACAGTCTGATGCTGACATGTGCCTGATCACAGTCTGATGCCGACATGTACCTGTTCACAGTCTGATCCTGACATGTACCAGGCCACAGTCTGATCCTGACTTATACCAGGCCACAGCCTGATCTTGACATATACCTGATCACAATCTGATCCTGACATGTACCTGTTCAGACTGATCCTGACATGTACCTGTTCACAGTCTGATCCTGACATGTACCTGTTCACAGTCTGATGCTGACATATACCAGTTCACAGTCTGATGCTGACATGTACCTGTTCACAGTCTGATCCTGACATGTACCTGTTCATAGTCTGATGCTGACATGTACCAGGCCACAGTCTGATCCTGACTTATACCAGGCCACAATCTGATCCTGACATGTACCTGTTCACAGTCTGATCCTGACATGTACCAGGCAACAGTCTGATCTTGTCATATACTAGGCCACAGTCTGACAAATACCTGGCTCAGCAGGGAACAGTGTGTAGCTCATATGCAACTACTTCATACACATTGTACCTTCAGGGAGAGCTCTGCCTTCCAGTACAAATGCGGCACAACGTCAGTCCCAGGGCTCTTACTAAACTACAACTCCCACAACAACAACTACCTAGTCACGGTTAGATTATTCCATTTTGGTTTGAGAAGAAAGACATACACACGAGTACACTGTCCTGTAGCCAATCTCCTCCTCATGCAACACCTTATCTAATGAAACGAACATCCCTTCCCCAAACACTCACGCGCTCCTCATCTCCGATCCCTTCCGCCTCCAGGCGCCGCTTTTCTCTCACAGTCAGCACCGAGTTTTCCCTTCCTCCGGGTTTCTCTCAGCTGCTCTCCCAGTATCAGCCACTTGCGCACAAACTCTAAAATTCCGCTTCCCGCGCATTGTATTTTTGAAATCAATCCAATCACAGAGCGCGGCTACGTCATTCGTGGAGGCCAATCGCTGAATAGACCGCGGAGAGTCTTGTTTACACTGAACAGCGCCACCTGGTGCAGGATTTGCAGCACGTCATCTTGTCAAGTGTCTCGGCCCCATTCATGTCATTACAGGTTATGTACAGTCACTGTGTGCGCCGGGACTGATATCAGCGGATGAACAAAGTCATTATGAGCAGCTTCTCAGTAAACGCCGCACATCCCCAGTGTTTTCTTATAAACGTGAGAATATAATTTGTGCAGAGAGTCTGTGAGCAGCATGTGTATATGTTCTCTGCACTCCTGCTTCAGACTCCTGACACAATGTAGCAGCAGACTTGTGGTTCCATTGCTTCAACCTCTTAGTGGCAACTGAGTTTTACACTTCCTTTGTTTTAAAGGAGAACTAAACCAACTCAGCCATCATGGGGCCACAGCAACTACTGCAACCTCACCCCAAAAATGCTCCTGCTCCCCTGTACCAATGACCAATCTTCTCCAAGGCAGACTGTATAGTGGGATTGGTGTCTTTTTTTAAACTTCTTCACTCTATACTCTTTGCTGCCAATTAGGGTTCTCACCTTTTCTGGAATAAAATACCAGCCTTCCTATATATTTATCATTGGGATCAACCATCAATTTTACCGACCAGGTGGCAACGCTACTGCCAATTGACCACCAGGAGCATGGACACTACAAGCCAAGACCACGTGGACTTCTAGCACTTGCATTCATTTTCATTAGAATTCTGTATATGGTTCCCGTGTCCACTATATGGCCAGCATGGGCAGAAGGTGGGCATTTACAGGAGCGGTGGGACAGTCCTGGTCCTGGAGATTGGGTTGGGTTATGTAAAATGAAGTGGGGGGGGGGGGATTTAGCAAACAGGGAAATTACAAATTTACAGGCAGTTACGTATAACTGCCAGTTAATTTGTAATACCAGTCCTAGCAAGTGATTTACCAGCCTGGAGGCAGTGTCAGACTGGCCCACCAGGATACCAGGAAAACTCCCGTGCAGCTAAACACATACCTCCCAACATTCTGGAAATGGAATGAGGGACAAAAAAATTCCTGCGCAGAGCGCGGTGAAACTTTTTATGACCACTCCCCTTTTTGCAGTCACATCCCCTAATTACCACGCCCATTTTACAAAATATGCCAGGTTATGAAAGTTTGAACACATTTCTGTACTTTTTATGTCTTATTACAGTTTCACTAATGAAGGTGAATTGCCCTTGAAGCGGTGAGTCTAACTTCTCCCAAGGGACAAAACTGTTACAACTGTATCTTAAGTATCTATTCTGGGCTCTCTGCCAAGAGCCAATTAAGTTAGAAACATTGTATCTTTTTTGGCTGTTCAGTGCAGAGAAATCGGGACTTTCCAGTACAAACGCAGGACTGCGGGTTGAGCTGTCAAAAGAGGCGCTGTCCCTCTAAAAACTGACAGTTGGGAGGTATGTAAAACATTTGGCCTATTTCATGGTCATTCCCTATTTCTATGAAAACAAATAGGCTAAATAGATGGAATAATAGATTATATTATCTAAAGAAAAGAGACTGGGAGAATAGAGGAGTCAGGAGAGGAAGAATAATAGTACTGAGAGTGGGCCCCTGGTCTAAGTTTTTTGGGTGGGCCCCTGGTGTCCCAGTCCAACACTGCCTTGGAGGCAACTCTACTTATTTTACATATGATACAGTCCCCTGTGCAATTGATTTGGGCTGAAGGTTCCTTGATATGGATTTGCACTGGTAACCTGGACTTCAGCTCTGTCCTCAGTTGCAGAGGGATGTGTGGGAATAGCTCAGCAACCCTGTGCTGTAAAAGTAAATAACAGAAAGTATGTTAATATTTAGAGATGGGCTGACGCCCTAGGTAGGGTTGCCACCTGGCCACTATTTTACTGGCCTGACCGGTAAAAATGATGCTTGACCCCAATGTTATTAATGAGGAAAAAATCTAAATATACAGGAAGGCCGGTATTTTTTTACAAAAAAGGTGGCAACCCTAGGCCACCGTGCCCCGCCCCCATGTACTTGAGCACATGTGCCTACCCCTAGTTCTTACCTTGTTGTATTGAACATTATTATCCCCTGTTATTTTTCACCTCCGTGGTCCTGTATTTACTTAAATTACCATGTTGTTGCTGTAGTTGCCTAGACCTGTAGCAAAACTTTGCAACTTATATTACAGCCCTGAATACAGAAGAACCCTGACTTTTTTTCTGTGTAGCATAATTTTTTCTGAATAAGTATTCTTTATTGTATGCGACAGTTTAGTCAATCTCATTATGTAAAGAGGGTGAAAAATAGCATTTCCTCAGCGTGCACCTCTGATTTCCTTTAATCTTCTGTTTGTCATTTCGGAGATGCAGTTTTATACCGCTAAATTGAGGTTTGAATCTGTAGCGCTCTCTCAGACTGCTGAAGTGTTAATTGAATATGAAAGAGAGAGCTGCTTTGAGACAGCTCAATTGCTGTCCCCATGGGATTTTAAAGCTGAATATCTGATCCATTTCAGATTTTAGAACCTGATGCTTAGCAAGTGGGCAGGAGGGGAGCAGCTCACACAGCCAACACAAATTAAAGATGAGTAATAAAAAGTAGCAATAACAATATATTTGTAGTTTTGCAGATCATTTGTTTTTAGATGGGGTCAGTGACCCCCATTTGAACGCTGGAATGAATCAGAAGACAAAAGCAAATAATAAAAAAAAACTATAAAAAATAAAGAAGACCAGTTGAAAAGTTGCTTAGAATTGGCCATTCTATATCAAAATACTAAAAGTTATCTTAAAGGTGAACCACCCATTTGGAAGCAAGCATTCTGTGTATAGATCCCACGCATAGGCAAGCTCACACACAGTCAAAGCACACCATCGGTTATTCTAGGCATCAATAAAGTACTAGTAAACATCTTTATAATAAATACATTTTATATATTATGGCATTGAATTTGAATATAAAACAGCATCACTTCTTCATTAACAGTAAGTAGCCTTTACCACAATACAGAGTCATTCACAGAGGCAATAGTCTAAAAGTTCTTTAGTATGGGGTGCGGAATTGCAAAAGGAGACCCCTGGAATCTTTTCACTAAGACTTGATAATGACTTCAGTGTTGTCTGTGAGGTGGTTTAGGCTTTCAGTAGCACAGGTAACACGACAATTCAGTGTAAGGCTTCGTAGATTCTTCAGTCTTTGTACAGCTTTCCATTTGAGGTATATGTATATGTTAAGGCTGGAGTGTAGTTCTAAGAAGTATATTTGTGGAGAAAATAACTTTCCAGAGATCTGCCAGGTCATTGAAATGAGGATCATTGGTTTCAGTTGTTACTTGAGGATTTTGTACAAGGTATAAAGCTTCTAATGGAGTCACAAATTCTTTGGAAATCCAACTACACCAGGTGAGAATAGCCACCCTTGGGCGTCAGTGCAATGCATCTTGGGATTTGCTGTGTGGAGACAGAGAAACAAAATGGTTATTGCTTTTGCTGCATCTGTCACTGCATGAAAGGAATAGAAACCCTCAGCTCTGCTTCCGTACAATCATTCTGACTCTATTTATTTGCTTTGGTTACACCCTCAAGCCCTATTGCCGGCCCTTATAGTGAGATTGGGGGGAAACGTATCTGCTGAAATCTCTTGGGCGCCAGAACTGATTGAAAAACTCTTTGAGGGATACTGTCATGAATTTGATGTTGTGGTTTTAATACTATAATCTACTATGTGCCTTGCAAGTAACTCAATTATATAAAAAAAATTATTTTCAAACAAATTAATGTTTTTAAAGGGATACTGTCGTGGAAAAATTTTTTTTTTTCCAAAACACATCAGTTAATAGTGCTGCTCCAGCAGAATTCTGCACTGAAAGCCAATTCTCAAAAGAGCTTTTTTTATATTTAATTTTGAAATTTGACATGGGGCTAGACATACTGTCGGTTTCCCAGCTGCCCCCAGTTATATGACTTGTGCTCTACAGGGGTGCTCCACCAATGAGGCAAGTTGAGGCTATCCCCTCAGGCGGCAGCGCCCCACTAGGTACCAGGGGCAGCAAAAATGGTGCTCCTGGTACTTTAAGAGCGAATTTCCAGGGGAGGGGGGGGCAGCAGCAACTGCTGCTGCCTCAGGCGGCGGAGGGGCCAGGATCGCCCCTGGTGCTCTGATAAACTTCAATCACTCTTTACTGCTGTACTGCAAGTTGGAGTGATATCACCCCCCTCCCTTTCCCCCCCCAGCAGCCAAACAAAAGAACAATGGGAAGGTAACCAGATAACAGCTCCCTAACACAAGATAACAGCTGCCTGGTAGATACTCTATAGTCAAATCCAGGTCCCACTGCGACACATTCAGTTACATTGAGTAGGAGAAAACAGCAGCCTGCCAGAAAGCAGTTCCATCCTATAGTGCTGGTTTATTCTGAAAGCACATGACCTGGCAAAATGACCTGAGATGGCTGCCTACACACCAATATTAAAACAAAAAAAAATACACTTGCTGGTTCAGGAATTACATTTTATATTGTGAATTATTTGCAGTGTAAACAGTGTAATTTAGAAACTTTAGAAACTACATCATAAAAAATCATAAAAGGCCCTGGGGAGAGAAGGGAAATCATATGCAAATGTATATGCTCTAACTAAGTAGTATGGGTCCCCTAGAATTTATCATGGTTGCCCTCCAGTCCAATGTCACCCATCTGTAATGCATGACATTAGCTACATCTTAGGGAGCAGGATCCTCTTGTTCCATGGGGAATAGACAGGTAAAAGTCACTGTATACCAAATGCTCTGGGGACCTTTACTTCTATACAATAAGTTCCTCCTTTCCCCATTTCTGCAACACACTAAATAAACTTATGAGTGACATCTCTGTTACTCAAAGACACTGACGTGTCACTTTATTAAAGTTCAACTCATATACAGAATCAGAATGGTCAGCCGAACTTAAAGGGCTTGTTGGCTTTTGATTTCATTTTTTAGTATGACTTAGAGAGTAATATTCTGAGGCAATTTGTCATTGGCTTTCATTGTTTATTATTTGTGGATTTTTAGTTATTTAGCTCTATTCAGCAGCTCTCTAATTTGCAGTTTCAGCCATCTGGTTGCTATGATGCAAATTATCCTAGCAACCATGCATTGATATGAATAAGAGGCTGGAACTTGAATAGGAGAGGCCTCAATAGAAAGATAAGTGATAAAAAGTAGCAATAACAATACATAGCATTTGTTTTAAGATGGGGTCAGTGACCGCTGTTTGAAAGCTGGAAAGAGTCAGAAGATGAAGGCAAATAATTGAAAAACTATAAATAATAAACAATGACCAATTAAAAGTTGCTTAGAATTAGTCACTCCATAATATACTAAAAGTTAACTTAAAGGTGAACCACCCCTTTAAACTTGCTTTCCACATTATTAAACCATAAATGTGCCCCCTTTGTACTGACCAGATCACATTCTCCTCTTCTTCTTCTTCTGAATCCGGGGCTTCCAGTACAGAGCCAAAGAGAAGCAGACAATAACAATGAAGCTCAGGGTCATTCCTATGCCCCAGGCTCCCAAGGTATTAGAGAAAGATGGAATGTTAGCCTTTTCCACAAGCCACTCCCTTCGTAGATTCATGTCCTTTATCAGGACTTCCATCTGGATGTAAGTGCCCATAACACCACACACATGGAACAGCTGGTGACTGTGACCTGAAAGGAGGGAGATATTCATGTGGGTTCCCATCATGCTGTGAAAAATGGACAATGGACTATATATGAACAAACGTACACACCTAAACCTGCTCCTATTTATAATTCATTGTCATAAACAAAGCAGCCATAGGACAGTAACAAAACCGAACATACTGATTTATTGTCAAAAATTCTTATTTTAAATATTTGACTTTTTTTGTGTTAATGAAAACAACAGTCCCACTAAGGACAGAAATCTCCTACATCTCAAAGTCCATCCAACCACAGTAAGTCAGTCTGGACCTCTCTCTAATCTGCAATATAGATAATAAATCTTGTTACAGTTCCTATAGATGCCCTATTCTAACACACCGAATGCAGTAAATTGAGAGTTCTTGTACTAGGTAATGTCACTCTTCTATTACTAACCAGGCAGAGCAAGAAACATGTAGGATTTTGTTGTTAACCAGCAGTGCTTTGGGTTTTTCCAAAAAACTGCTTGGCTTGATTACCTAGAAACAATCATTTATTCTGGAGATGCCGTCTCCCAGTGCCGGGCCAAGTGGACTGGGCGCCCAAACTGTGTTTTGCTTTAGTTAAATGTTTGACATTGGCCGTAGCTCTCTCTCTAGAATGGAGGTTTCCACAAAAATAATCAATGCCATATTAAAGTAACATTATTTGCATGCACCACTAACATTTTTTGTCTCAGTATGAGTGTGAGCAAGGCAGGCTGTAAGCCATTCACCTTAGGATCCAACATTAGACAATGCACTTGGTTGGAATATTATATTCTTGTTGTTATATGAATCAGGATTGTCCAAATGGTTAGCTGAGCTACCCTTTGCTCCAGTGAGGAGTTTAGTAGGGTTAGGTGATAAAGCCGCTAGTATAGGGACATGAGTGGGTGAGCTCAGGATCAAGTAGGGTGCCAGTGAGCAAGATACCACCGTGATGCTGCCTATACTGGGGAGAGGGTCATCTGCATGAAATGTTACCTCCAGGCAGGAGTGTATTCCCACGTGTGAGGGTAACTCTGAAATCTGTATTCCTTTACATGTCCTGGAAGATACCTCATGTTGTGTTGTATATGCTGTTCTATTGAGATACTACTGATATCACCAGACAATAATATGCCTGGGAGTTAAAAAAGACATTTGTTTACAAGAAGCAACCAAGGTTCTGATCATTTGTTACATTTACCGACTTACAGTGATTTGTTTTCCCCAACTGTCTGGCTGGTGTGCACCAGAGTGAGAAAAGGCTAAAGGTAATATTCATGGTTCAGAGGTTGCTGGGAATTTGTCATTTTAATCAGTGTCTCAGAGGGCACACAGCAGGCATCATACATCTGTATCACACTGTTACTACTATTCCATAGCATACCCATGGATGGGCTACGCAAATTGACAGTATTGGTGTTCCGAGAATGTTCTGGAATTTTACAATCCAACTATGAACACTTAGGGGCAGCTTTATCAAGGGTCGAATTTCAAAGTAAGGGGAACTCCCATAACTTCGAAATTCAAATTAAAAAAAGACCAACTGAAATTTATTTAAAAAATTTGTTTTTTTTTGATATTCAATTTTTTTTAAAATTTGAATCCAATTTGGACTATTCCCTAGTCGAAGTACACAAAAATTAGCTTGAAATTCGAATTTTCACTTTGACCCTTGATAAATCTGCCCCTTAGTAAAACTGTAAAGATCAGTGTGTAATTACAGCCACTCACCCACATAATCAAAGCGTCCAGGGGCCAACCGTTCCGGGAGGTGCGTGGAGAAAAGGAAAGCAGTGAGGAAGGCCAAGAGAGAATGCCAGATGTGCATGGGGAGGGCAGCATTCTGCGCACAACCACTACCAGAGCACAGGAAAAGCTGCATACAGTAGAAAACACAGTAGAATCCCAATTATATTTTAAACTTCTAAAGAAACAGGAAAAGCTGCATATAGTAGTATACAAAGTAGAATAATAGTCATATTTAAAACCTGAAACGAAACTATGGTAAACTTATGCTGCCATAGTTCTACTAAAGAGCCAATGGTGAAATCACAGCAAAATAATTTAGATTACCCGTAAACTGAAATAAAATACAGTATTTTTAATCAACTGTGCCTGGATTTGTCCCTCTCTAGACTTTTCTCTTTGTAAATGTCCAGCTTTTTAATCCTAAACCAAAATCAGTTCCTAATATCTAAATATACAGTTTCCCAAACTATGAGGCTGAGCATTTCCCAAGGAGGCCCAAAGCAGTGGCAGGTGGTCAGCCTGAAGGTCAGTTAGGGTTAAATGTGGGGCCTTTTGCTGCCCTAGATAAACCTGAAAGCTCAGCTTGAATATCAGTTAGGGTGAGATTTGGGGTAAATACTTATTTGCTGTCCTAGATGTTATTGGAACTATGACTTAATAATAGAGGAATGTTTGTATGCAAGATTGCCATCAGAAACTTTGGGGCTTGTCCATGAACACAACAAGTGCCACAACCCTTGTAGATAGAAGGTAGGTAGGTTTTGCTAGGACAATAGGTTGAACTTGATGGGTGTGCCATAGCAACTATGATCCGAATCATTTTACTGAAAAAGTAGGGGTGTAGCTAAGAACCAGACCTTGTAACTGCTGTGGGTGGGGTAAATTTAGCAAGTTTTAACCTTTGTGTATAGATAAATTACACAGATTACATAACTCTATGTGGCCTGCTTCCCCTTTGGATTAAAATTTGATTTAGACAACAGTTCTTTCTCTGATAGTGACCCTGTTTGTATTAAGACTGGCAGTATGGAACAATGTAGTATATTCATGACCAATTAAAATGTAGTTTCAATAATGTCTGCAGAGAACCCTCCGTCATCCTGGTACCCAAACAAAGTAGTCTAAGGCAATTAGTTTGCATTTTATGGTTTGAAAATGATCTAACTTTATATTTTACCTCTGGTTACTTTTTTTGTTTTAGAAAATGTAAATACTTTAACTAATAATTATTGTACAATTAACTTCCCTTTTTAGAGTCTGCTATTGCAACTTGGTCTCCTCAGTACTTACTCGGTAAAACAAGGGAATGCTGTCGAAAAAATAGGGGTACGCAAAGGCTGTTGTGCGTAGCACTTTGCTGAGCCGGGGGCGTGACACCTCAGGAATCCTGCAGAATAAAGGGGATTAGAATAAAATTTAATATTTCATGTTAATTGTCACTCCCAATGATTTTTACATGATCATGTGCCCAAATTAATGGTGCTGAGAAGATTTCTCCCTAACACACCTCCAGGTGATATTGACTTATTTCTATAAAGTGCAGAATTATATTTAAATAATTATTCTATAGGCACCCTGTAAGGTGATATAATCAGAAAAGGTGAGCATGCAAATCCATAAATGTACCCATATGTAAATATAAACATTATTAGAGATTACAAAAGAGACCCATGACCATTTTAACTAGTGCTCATTTATAAAACAAGTTTTACAGTGAGATTTTTTTTTACCCATAGTGCTCCAATATTTTCCAGATTTGCCATTATAAATGTGGGCAGTGGCAAAATAGTGTGCACTGCAGCAAGGGTAAAAAAACTAATTCAAGTTGGGACAGTGCCAGTTGCCTGCCATGGAATTACCTTTCTATCACGAGCTGGTTATAATGCAGGACTGGAGCACCTAGCCTGTCGGTGACAGTTACAGAAGCAAAGTCAGAAATGGGTCATTTCTATGGATAAACCAAAACGTATCAAACACAAAAGTAGCAATAAATCTGCTGTAGAGCATTGACACATGTAACTGTATAGCCGTGTTTCTTGCAGGAAATGAGGTGACAATGCCAGGTATTGTCTTTTATTGTTGTGCTCTTGGCAGTGGCACAAAGAGCTTTTTATCATCACCATTTTCCTAGAAATCTATCATGTAAAGGACATCTCAACTGGTCTGCAAAGACCGTTTTGCCCCACAACACTAAAGAAAGCCCTGGTTTTACCTCTAACACTTGTTTCCAATGTGGGCCTTTATATACTCTTTATGTGCCCTTACAGCACAATAAGCAATATTGCTTGATCATTAGTAGCTCATAGATACTATAAGGCTAAGACTAGTGATTTTCATATTTAAATCTCTATTTGCTCCCTTTAGGATGATGGCACACAGGAACTTTTGGTTGCTGCAGTTCTCTCATTTGGGAGAATCAAGCTTCCCTTGCTTGTTGGCAGCTGCTTCCTTTTCATTTGAATGGGAAATGTGCTGCCTATGACAAATACCTGTATTGTCAAGCAGGTGTCACTTGGGGACAAAGATGCAAACAAACATAGTGATTCCCAATAGGAAAAGCAACAGTCATAGTCAGCGCTGCATTAGTTGTTTAAGGATGTTTTGTTTATAAATCACCTCGGAGCATTAAAATGTGAGGTAAACACGAGGTAAGCCCTAAAGAGGGTCAACCATGATGTAATAAGCCCTAAAATAACAGGTCAGGCAAATGCCTATGTATAAGGGCCCCCAGGCTAGGGTCAGATTGGGAGTTTCTCGGCCTGCATATAAATGTAGACCAATTAACAGCCGTTATGCTCTCCTTCCCTCTATGATGTTACTCCATTTATAGGCATGGTGTTGGCCTGGGACACACACAGCTCAAAAATGCATTGTCTCCCATAATTCTCATATCGCATGCTTCTTGGCCTGCTTTTATATGGCACTATCCACTTAGTATCTCTCTCTTAAAGGGAATGTAAAGGCAAATGAAAAAGAAATCTATCTCCAATATACTATAATTAAAAAATGTCTACCGTTTTTATAACAAACCTGTATAAGAAACCTGTATGCAGGGAAATTCTCGTTTCATTTTACGTGCTCTGACTGCTGAGACAGTCCCCAGCTGCTCTGCAGGAAAACAATCATACTTTCAAACAGCAGGGGGAAGCCCCCCACCTTACTTCCCAGAACTCAAGCAGCTTTGTTTGTTTCCCTGTAGAGCAGTCGGCGACCGAGTAGAGATTTGTATCCACAGTGACGTCTGCATATTGTGATTATTAATATGTCTTCCTGTATTGGCTTCTAAGACTGATATTATGTTACTTGTGCTGTTTTGATAATTTATGATGATCCCTAAGCTTAACCTCCCAACTGAAGCCCAGACCACACTGAGCATGTGCATGGTCTTGGCCTTGCAAAGATGTTTAACAAAGTTACAACATGACAGCCCCATGCGACCAACTTTGTAAGCATAAATCATTTGTTTAATGAGGCGTCTGGTGCAGTAAGTTCATTTTTATATTTAGTATTCAAAATACAACATTTCTAGCATTCTTCTATTTTAGACTTTAGTTCCTCTTTAAATGAATACCCTTTAATGATTGACTTGAGGTGTGTGCATTTTAAGAGACTTAAAAAAAGAGCTTGAAATAAATCAGTAATCAAGGATGTCTTTAGGTCCCATACGGGACATGGTACATGTCTGTGCATGTGCTGATCATAGAAGAACCACGCTTCCTCATCAGCTCAACTGCTGGATTTAGCTGTCAGGCAGTGGCCTATGCTGCTCTTTTTAAAAGCCTTTATTGTTTCTATAAAACACAACCCCCCACCAAAATTGCTGCCCTAGGCATGGGTCGTCAGGTGACTATATAGAAACACGGTCTTGCCAGTAATGTGTTTATTATAAAAACACTAGATATGCTAATCTGTAGGCCAATTGCATCTATCTTTGCTACTAATGCCATACCTGGAATAGCAGGCCAGTGCAGTGCAGATAATTGTGTTCACCACAGCGCAGGAAACATACCACTGATGGAAAGTGCCACCCACCCATCGATCTGGGAATACATATGCAGAGTAAGCAATGGCTGCCCCTGCAAAACAAAAAGGAATGCTACCCTGAAGATCAAAAGAAACATTTTAAAGAGGAAAGAAAAGATAAAAAAGCAGAATCATTTCTAATTATCCATGCACATCCAAGTGGTTGCAAAGCAGGTTATTCATCCACTTACCTCATTCTCAGCTATTAGCATGATAATAATGCTTTCTGAGTGTCCCTTTAGTGCAGCTGAACCAGTTGGCCAGACAATACCTATCCCTGTCAAAACATAACAGCACTTCCAAACTGTTTGGCTGGAACATTAGGTGGAGATTTGATTAAAATGTCTATTAGCTCTCCAAATACTCTGGGAAACCCAGTTTGGGCAATAAGATTGAGGTTTGGGGTTTATTTCCTATTCTACTTGTCTTTGCAGATGTGTGCTAAAAACAGTATTGATTATGAAAGTAATTTCGGTTGTGTCCTAGTGCAATAATAAAAAAAAAAACAGAGGCTGCTTTAGCTGCTTTAAAAACATTATGTTTTGAGACTCAAAACGCGTCAGGCCAAAATGTTTAAATAACCCCATAAGTCTTTTATGTAATAAAAATGCAAAGTCTACTACAGTTCTAGTCACCTAAAGCAACCAATAAGCAGGTAGTATTTACTGGTCACCTGTTGAAACACAAACATCTTATTGGTTGTTACAGGTTACTGCCCTTGGCTAAACGTTGTGTCTTTTATTACACATGGAGGTTAATTAGTACTTTTGTGAAGGCAATAACATTTTATGTATTAGAAAGTGCTTTGTTTGGTGACCATAATTAGGTTAATTAGTACATTTGTGAAGGCAACATCATTTTATGTATGAGAAAGCCCTTTGTTTGGTGACCATTAAACCTGCCCAGCACTCATGGCACAAGGCTCTGGCCCTCAGGGGACATCTGATAATAATGCAAAATTAATTATTTGGCTGCAGAGCTGCTGGCTTTGCTGTATCCCTTTAAATCATCCTGATACTATATGTGGGGAGAAAATAGCCTACCTAGCCAGTATCTGTTTTAAGGTTTGTACAGTGGTGCTAATATGAGTAACAATATATAAATAAAAATACATTTATACATACATATTAGTTGGGCAGGTAAGGTAAGAACTGCATTGGTTCATTGATATTGCCCTCTGCTGATTGGTCTGCACAGGCCCAACATGTGATTCACTAATTATTATGGGAGCCAGATGATCATATCAGAGTGATTTGGTCCGGCCCTGGGTGGCCAAATCTGCCAAAAATCTCATTTGTTGACCACACCAAAGAGCATATCTTTTCATGTATGGTCAGTTTAAGAAAATTTATGGGGGCTGGTTAAATCTACACATTTGCTACTTATGTGCTTTAGTTCAGAGGTAAATCAGGAGTTCCTTAAAGGAACAGTTCAGTATACAAATAAAAACTGGGTAAATAGCATGTGCAAAATAAAAAATATTTCTATTATAGCTAGTTAGCCAAAAAATGTAATGTATAAAGTCTGGAGTGACTGGATGTCTAACATAATAGCCAGAACACCACTACCTGCTTTGCAGCTCTCTTAGTTAGTCAAGGGGGGCCACATGGGACATAACTATTCAGTGAGTTTGCTCTTGATCCTTAGCATACAGCTCAGATTCAAAAGCAACAGATATGACCTATATGCCCTCCAAAGTCACTGATTGGTTACTGACTGGTAACCAAAACCAAAAGAGCTGCAAAACATATAGTAAAACATTTTTGATTTATTTACATAGTTTTTTTACACTGAACAATTCCTTTAAGTTCTGTTTGTCTGAAAGTGCTCGCAAGCTGGGGTATTTACCTACCGAGGCTATACAGACTAACAGCTCCATAGTCCAAGAAGAAGCAGATGTGTCGAGCCTTGGTGGACATAACACTGAATGTGTGAGCACAAGTAGATGCCAAAGGATAGATACAGCAGGAAAGCTGGTATACTAAAAGAGGCCACAAGAAGGGGTCATCCCAAAAACCTGAGTACAAGAAGGACAACATCCTCCATAGGAAGTACCTAGAGACAGTAAGGCAAGAATATTAATCACTGGTTTAGTGTATTAGGGGTGGTGGGACCGTGCAGTGCAATAGCAATAATCTGAATCTGGATCCTTACCAGGTCGGTATGAAATGGGTCCAGATATTAAGGGTTTCATTGGTCATTTGGAAGAGGCTCAGAATACAAGTTTTAGCTGAGCTACATGGTGAGCGATACCCACAGAGGATGCTGTCTTCGTGAAACACCTTAATGAAAAGACATTAGATAGTATAAGACATTTGACAGGAGAGAGGGTAACTTTGGGTCTGTAAGTCCCAAAGACGTTACATGACACTTACTTTGGGTATTTGTTGGATGGTCAGTAATCGAGGTAATTTCCAACTCAGCATGGTGCTAGTTCGGAGTCCAGTTTTGTGTATTGCCTTTGCTTGATGCACCAATAGGCTCTTTCTGAAAACACAAGAGTCATATATTTGTATTAAAACTAATTTCTGTGTTGCTTGTCGGTTAAGATAGAGCCACCCTTTTTGGCCAGTACTAATTGTTTATTAATTATCCTTGTAAATAGCATTTGACTGCTGTATAACACACATAGCTCACATACATAGCCCTTGATAAACCACAGTATAAAGTGAATGGAAGCCTTTGCTTCTTTCCCTCCATGCATCTATCTATTTCTCCTTCACCGCCATTTGCTGAATGGTCAGGTGACAGATACAGAAGCATTGTGAAAATACATTTCATGTGATAAGGGTCACAAAACTCAACCAATACCCTAGCACAGGGTTGGGCAGTGGTTTTCACAGGGGGACACTTGTCATAAATCAGCAAATTGTTGAGCAAATTTATAATATTACCATCCCCTTAAAATGGTACAAGGGGTATAAACAAAATGGCAATTGACAGAACCACTCTAATAGCTGGATATAAAGCTTTGCTTGTGAATTTGCAGATATGGAGGGTCAGGGGTAAACAAGACTACTTGATTCAAGTATAATGCACTGTGGGTTTATTGCTGCAAAATAACTAGGGTTACTATGGTCATTACTGGAACTCATCTATTCCAGCAATAGAAAGACCCTGCTCAGTGTGATTTGCTTCATCAGACAGGGATTTTGCCAGTAGTTTCAGCTGTACCACACTACCATAGTGAGTTGTGTATGTGCACCAATTTTCTGGAAAGCAGAGGGACTTCAGTTCCCAGAATCTAGAACATCATAATGGAACAAAGTGAAGGAGGCATTGCATTATACTGTGAGACTTAAAGGGGACCCGTCAACCAAAAAAAAAAAACTCCAAATCCCATTCTATCACATTTGTCAAGCAAAATGAACTTTAATTACACTGTATAAAATATTTGAATTGTGTTTCCTTCAGTCTGGGATGTCCTAATTATAACAAGTAGGTAGGAGCCATTTTGTGGACACTGTTATTAAGGCAAGCCTTGTATCATCTCATAATCTTGTTTGTGCACCAGAACTGGGGACCTGATCTCCACCGCATGCACTGGTTACACAATTAAATGGTTAAGAGAATGGGGGGAATGTGGGGAGTGTAGTGAAATCTAGTAGGAAGTGCTGAATGGAATAGAGGCGGGGCAGGTAATATTTGAATGACAGTTGAGATTTTAAAATGTGTTTACAACAGCTATGGATGCTTTAACTGCCAATTCAGGTCCTTTAGACCAATCCGGCGGCTTATCTGCCCATGTATGGGTCCCTTCAACAGGCCTCCTCGATTGATATCTGGGCAAAAATTGATCAGGCAAGCTTAATCTTTCAGATCGAGGGCCGCATTGGCTCATTGATACCATCAACATCACAACTTTTCATATATTTTATATTCCCAACATTGTGAGGCAGAGACAAATTTCTGCCCTGTCATTAGATAAGAGTGAAGACACACGTGGGAATTTCTTGCCGCGGCTGTTACAAAACCATGATTGCGGCGACTGATTGCAGCAACTTATCAGTCACAGGTTGCACAAGTTGCCTTTCTAGAAGTTGATCTAAAAGTCACAGCAACAAATTGCCACGTGTGTCTCCGTACTTAGACCTCAGAAAATGTGTTTCGTCAGTGGAAGGAATTTTGCAAAGGAGAGTTTTCTTTCCTGAATTAATTGGTAGAAGGGTATATGGACATTTTGTAATTGCAGTAAGTTCATATTAATGGGGCAACAGGCTGTTTACAAACTAGCTTTATTCAGATTATTAACAGTAGCTGGCAGTTATTTTCGTTATGTATGTTTATGACAATTTGTGCTGCCATATTGCTTGTCTTTACCATAGACCATGGCCACTAGTGTTTAGAAAGGTGGCAAATACAGCATCAGCAAAGACAACCTCTTCCTATATTATTCTGTAAGAAGAGGGCTGGTTTATAAGAGAAATAACCACATCTGAGAGGTCCTGACTAGTTTCCAGGTAACATTTTCTAATAACAAAATACTTTTAGTGCACAGTGTAATTTTTATTGATTCCCCATCTGTAGTGTCCAACTTGTATTGCTATCCTTTAGCATATATGTATATATAGCTTTATATATATAGTGTTCCTGTGTATCTTCCTGAGCAATTATATTACAATAAAATACAAAAATACAGATGTTAGAAGACCTTGCCCCATAGAGCTTATGATCTAATTGTTTGATCTTTAACCAGTTATGCATATGTTTGCTCCGCAATCTGGTGAAAAAAGTTAAAAGTTTCGGGGTCCCCAAATGAGGATCTGGTATTTTAGATGGCCTGATCCAGGGCTTGTGGGTTTCCAAGATAAATAAAGGACCGATGCTTATTTTTAACTGTGGGATGCTGCTGGAGTCATAGGGGAGTTTATATGATATTTCTTTCACATGTATTATTTTGTTTTACACTATGGGGGCTTTTAGCAAACATGAACAAACGAGTAAAACCCTGTGCTTTAAAGTGACAGTCCTACAAAGAGACTCCAACAGACCTTCTATTTTTACAAAGACCTTTAAAGACAAGTTGTACATGCATGTAGTGATCTCTTCTAACTGGCAGGTTTGCCATTTCTTCTAGAGGCTCAGGTTAAGTGATTTTTGTTTTTGCTGAGTGACTAGTAAAACCACTTTTCACCTGTTGCTAGAGGCAAATCCCTTACATCCCTTACAGCAACTTGCTCCACCACCTCAGGATAAGCTGCAGGCCAAACACCGATTTAAAATGCAATACAATGACAACCACTCCCAAGAAAAAAAGTGATCCTTCCACTTTAAAGAGATACTGACACCAGAAATTGAACCTTTTTTTACATCTACCATAAAATTGACTTTGCATGCTTCTTA